>NC_056527.1:82620079-82791825 GCF_019175285.1 Sceloporus undulatus | reverse complement strand
ATAATAATAATAATAATAATAATAATAATAATAATAATAATAATAATAATATTTATATCCCGCCTCTCTGTACAACACAACAGGGGCGGCTTACACATTAAAACAATACAATCCCACCCCAATATTCCCCCCTTCTAAAATACAATTAAACAGTACACAATTTAAAACATACCTTAAAATAATAAGCAAATCGAACAGCAGAGTTCAAGGGGTATCACAGGTTTTAAACAAACAGTTTAAAAGAACATTGTTCCAACAGTGAAAGACTGTAATTAGTAAAAGTTCCAAAGTCAGAAAAACCTAGTTGTCATTGTAGTTTCAATTTTTTAAATTAACTCTTTGTATTATTTAAAAGAGTTATTTTTCTGCTGCTTTTAAAAATACCAGATTGCTGCTAACCACTGTAATATAAATCAAATTAAACAATAAGGCCACAGACATACGTGTTCACACTCTGTAACTATAAAAATTGGTAAAATATTTACAGTTATATTGCAAAAGAAATGAAGTTATCCACATATAACTGACTTATGATCTATTCATTGAAAAGAATGAATTACAAGAAACTATTTACCAGTACTCTCTCCTCTTACTTAAGTGACAAGCGAGAAATTAAATTCAAGTGTAAAGCAGGAAAGGAAAATATTTTTCAAAACTCTGACAACTTACAATGACTTTCCTGGAGTTGAGATGAATAGCTAAGATTTTGGGAGACATGCACTATACATTGATGTTTTGAGGCATTTTTAAACGTTTAACTATTTTTGTATTCATATATATATATATATATATTGCACAGAAGATGTCAATCATGCACAAAGAGTAGTCATCGATACACAAATTTTTATTTAACCCTGTAATCAGTTCATTTATTCCAATTAAAAAACATAATTCAGTTGTGTGTGTATGTGCTTACAAGTTACCTGTTAACTTATGGTGACCACATGAATTTCATAAGGTTGTCTTAGGCAAGGATAACTCAGAGGTGGCTTTGCTAGTTCCTTCCTTTGAAATACAGCCTTCTGCTCCTGGTTACAGAATTCTTCCGTTCCATAATCCTTTAAAGAGAGATATAGTTTTATAAGCTCGTAAAGGTGTTATCTCCATCATTTAAACCTATGATGTTATTATTACACTGAAATGCCAGTTTCTTTCTACTGCCAAATTGGTATTTTTAAAAAAAGAATAGAGGAATTAATTTAATCATTTTAAATGAGACCCAAATTTTCTAAATTCATTTCTATTAGGTTTATGGTTACACTTCTATCCTTTAACTCAGGCCTGTTACAGACTGCCAAAATAAAGCTGCTTCAGGTCTCTTTGGAGGTATGCTATTTAAATGATGCATGGGTCCTAAGAGTCCAGAGGTTGTGCCAAAGCCACACTCCATTCCTAAGCACTGGAGTGCAGCTTTGGTGCAGCTTCCAGATTCTTAGGATGCATACATCATTTAAACAGCATGCCTCCAAAGAGACCCGAAGCAGCTTTATTTTGGCAGTCTGTAACAGGCCAAAGAAAACTTGAGATTCTAATTGCACAAAAATATATTACAAATTCAATTAAAACAAATTTCACCTTTATCCTGCTGACACATCCAATACTTTCCTTCTCCTAAAGGCACCAGACCCTAGCAGATACCAAGTGTCCACTGCACATTATATACTCAGACCAGAATCAATAGCTTTATGCAAACAAATTCCTGTTAAGTGTGTCTTATATGTGTTTGAGGAGGTGCAGGTTAGATTAATTCCTCTGGCACAAGTTTGTCTTGGGCCAGCTCTATTTCCCAGGTGGCTTGGAGGGACCCAGCTGCTCTCTATGGCTGTTATTGGGCTATAGCTCCCAATGTTTTTCACCGCTGTCTATGCTTGCTAGGACTGATAGGAATTACAGTCCAAAAATTGGCTTCACTTTGCCACTCTGTAAAGCACTCCTCATCTTCTTTTTAACTCCTGGGTAGACTATGTAGACATAAAAGTTCACTTTCTTATAACATCTCGCACAATTTGTGCAGGAACGCTCCTACATCCCAGAAGACCAACGCCAGTCCAACAAGAACATTCAGTCTGCATTTTGTTCCTCGGAAACTATCCCTGCACCCACAGGGAAGGATGATGCCCAGCAAAAAACAGTAAGTTGATTCCTACATTGCCTTATTCCACAGAACAGCTGGGTCAATGTCCAGAATCTGAAATCTTGTATTTCACATGTACAGTTTATCATGTCCTCAAATATCCAAGAATAGTTTAATAATGAAGCTGTGTGAATGGAGATCCTGTGTAATCTGTAGAATATATGCTTAAATTTATAGTCTCCTGTCAACCTGCCTGAGGCTCTAGAGCAGTGATTCCAAAACTTTGGCCTTTTAGATGTTTTGGACGTGAGCTCCCAGAAGCCCTAGCCAGCTTGGCCAGCAGTAAAAACATCTGGTGGACCTCCAAAACATCTGGAGGACCAAAGTTTGGGAACCACTGTTATAGAGTAACAGTGCACACTAGTAATTCTTACACCTGATCTCTTCTGTCCCTGGGTATCACCTTGAATAATTACATTTACACCACTTTTATTGCTACAGGAGAGCCTCCGGGGAAAGAACTAAAGTTATGAGACCCACCCTGAAATATTGTGTGATTTAATAAAAAGTCAGTTCTCAGTCTTAAATGTTATGATGGAAAATACGAGCAGTTTAGTTTCCTTCATCTCTTCTTAAAATGTTGATAACCTCATTCCTTTTTTTCATTCTAGGACATGGAGTTGCTCAGGTTTTCACTCATCCTCATTCAGTCATGGCTAAGTCCTGTTCAGCACCTCAGTCGGATGTTCAGCAATACTCTAGTCTTTGGGACGTCAGATAGAGTCTATGAAAAACTTCAGGACTTGGAACAAGGAATCCAGGCTCTAATGAGGGTAAGCAATCCCTAACAAATATCCCAAGAGCCATATTTAAATAATGGCTATTCAATTCAGTCTCTTTGGGTGCTGCCCCTTCCCTCCCCAAAAGCAACTATGATCATGAGAGTAAATCTTCTTCTTCATGAAAAACATGCCTTAGCTATGTAGGCACCAAATGCCCACTCAGAATTCACAATATTGGATTGGGGAGGAAGGTTACAGCTATAAGTAAATGCGAGAAAATGTTTGAAACGTGCCAAGATAATGGCATTTTGCAAAGTTTCGGGTTCTTGTGGCTAATTTTTGTTTGTAACAATGCATTGACAGGAACTGGAGGATGGGAGCTCTCGGGGCCTTCAGCTCTTCAGGCCTACTTATGACAAGTTTGAATCCAACCTCCGGAATGAAGGCTCCTTGCTGAAAAACTATGGTCTTCTGTCCTGCTTCAAAAAAGACCTGCACAAGGTGGAGACCTATCTAAAAGTGATGAAATGCAGGCATTTCGGGGAAATTAACTGCACCATCTGAGGGTAGAAAAGCTCCACCTCTTCACTATCTTTTTTTGCTACCATTTCCTAACATCTGCTAAAGTGACCATGTCACTGATCCCTCTGCTATGACCTCCTGCAAGCTTGAGCCAAGCCAAGAGCAAGTGTACTGCATTCCCTAGCTCTGTTGTTTTGATGACTTTCTAAATATACCCTTGTATTTGTAAAAATCTACATGAAATTTTGCCACTGAATAATAAATGCTGTAAGCCTAGTCTATGCAAAGTTATCTGACTGCTAATAAAATCTTTTAATTTAAAATAAACACAACCCAAAACCGATAATCATATATTCTGAATTTAATCTTGCACTAACTAGTTGACTCCTGTGCGACTTGCATTAATAAGATCAATGCATAGAATTATATTCTCTTTGTAGTCATTTTTATTGAATCATTTCACATATTACACATATTACACGTAGGACATGAAAACGTATAAACACAATATACCTGACATTACTCTAAATATTGATCTTGATACAATAAACACTTAACTAAAACCTATCTATGCCAATTCTATCTAATACATAAAAATCCTTTGGACCTTTGTAACTCTATTCCCTTCTCTTGGGGCCCACTATAATACAAACAATAAGAGGGTCAAGATATTGAGTTCTTGATCTAAATAGGAAGACCAACACTTCTTCTTTTAATGAGATATTGGGCACTGCCCATCTGTATCAGGAATGTCATCATAACACCTTTAACTTCCATTAGGTGCAAACTATCCAGTTGGCATTTAGCTAGAAGCGTCTTAAGGGAAATAAATGTACAAGGCTGCGTCCACAGTGCAGAACTAATCCAGTTTGGGTCCACTTTCACTACCACGTCTCCATGCTGCCATGGAATTCTGGGAACTATAGTTTGTAGTGGCACCAGAGCTATCACCACTTTAACTGTCTTGGTTCTATGCTGTGGAATTCTGGGAACTGTAGTTTGTAGTGGCACCAGAGCTATCACCACTTTAACTGTCTTGGTTCTATGCTGTGGAATTCTGGGAACTGTAGTTTGTAGTGGCACCAGAGCTCTCACCACTTGAACTGTCTTGGTTCTATGCTGTGGAATTCTGGGAACTGTAGTTTGTCTCTGACCTAACTGAGCGATTTTTTAAAACAAATACTGTACACACACACAAAAAACCCACATCCTCTCTTTTTACTGGTTCCTGGGTGGCTGGGGCTGAGGAAGGGGCGGTGTTTCCTGCTTGCAGCCTTCCCCTCCTTCCTTCCCTGCCTTCCATGGCGGAGGTGATAGAGTTCAGAGTCCCGGTTGGAAATGGCAGGACCCTGCTGGTGCTGGGGGTGGACGCAGGCGCCTCGGAGGCAAGTGAGGAGGAGGAGGGAGAGGGAGCCACAGCAGCATGTGGTGGGAGCCCAGCCAGTCCAGAAATAACCTCCAGTCCCACTTCTCCAGGTCTTTATAGTGGACTGTACCAAGTGGCTCCTTAAGGGAAGGGGTGACACCCTGCTCCTGGGCAGGAATGGACAGTACCATTTAAAATGCCTAAAGGTTCAGTGGTCCCCAAACTGTGCCCTTTATAAGAGATCCATTGTGGACTTCATCTCCCAGAAGCCCAGGCTATCCACCAACACGGCAGAGGCTTCTGGGAGATGGAGTCCAAAAGCTCATAAAGGGCACAACTTTGGGACCACTGAATTTTTAGACATGTTGACTATTGGTCAACGTGGCTGAGACTTCTGGGAAATGGAGTCCAAAAAGCTCTTAAAGGGCACAACTTGGGGACCACTGCTGAGTTTAATTGCTGGTGGGAGTGGGATGATGAAGCACAGTGAGAGGAGGAGAAAGGAGAGCAAGAAAAACACTGTTATAGCACTACTATTATGCCACTCTTAAATGCAATGGCTGCCTTCTGTGGCATTCTGGGGTTTGTGGTTTAGCAAGGCCCAAGAGCTTTCCAAGAGCCAGTGTGGCCTACTGGTTCCAGCTTTCCACTGTGGCTCTGGAGACCTGGGTTCTAATTCTGGCTCAGCCATGAAAACCCACTAAGGTGACCTTAGGCAAGTCACACTCTCTCAGCCACAGAGGATAGCAATGGCAAACCCCCTCTGAAGAGACTTCAGTTGTTGGAAATGACTTGGAAGCACACAACAACAACAACAAGAAAACAGTGGCGATTATCACACAAGGGGCAGCAATGAAAATAAAAGGCAACACGGAGCGCTCGACATTTTCACACACAGCCACGCAATCACCAATTGGAAATTAATATCAGAATGGCGTTTCACTCACATGAATTCTTAGTATATAGTAATCCATTGTTTTGCACACCTGTTGTGTTTTGGCGCAACTGCACATGTCCACAAATCACTTTGCCAGGCTGTAAACAATAAAGACGGTAAAATAAAAGTTATTACTTCAACATATTACTTTAATCCAGCGTTAACTAAATTGTGCCCCACCTCGAAAGAAGACTGAAAGCCACTGCAAAACCGATCCTGGTAATGAGAACGGATTGTGACCACTGCAATGCATTTTGGGTATCCCCAGTTGCTTCTTCAATATAAAGAATGAAGCGTGATTGACTTCAGCACTCTCGCAATCATTCCCACTTCATTCCCACTGTTGTGGATTAATTCACAGGAGTTCTCCATGAATAAAATATTGCCCTCTAGTGCCACTGTGCCTACGGATTTTGTGTGATGTTGTGTGAAAACATACTGCGCAACAGCGTAATTGTACCTCCTCCAACCGCTTCTTTTCCCTGTGTGATAATCTCCACTGTTATAAATGCTGTTATTCCACTTTAACTGCTATAGCTGCCTCCTTTGCAATTCTGGGATTTGCAGTTTAGGGGGAGAGGGTTAGGATTTTCAGCCGGAAAGGTCATTGTTGTGGTGTGCCTTCATGTCATTTCACACTTATGACAACCTTATCATGGGGACCCTATCGAGAACTGACTTTCATCATGCCTTCACCCCCTATATAAAAGTTACCAGTTGGTTCCAGCAAGTGATTTTCAACATGGTTCACAAGCGTACCTGTTATTTTCTTGTTAAAACAGATGCCTTTATTTGCTTGTCTTTTCCTTCAGCATGCTTTGTATTTAGCATTTGCTGCATTTGGTCCGCTCTATTCCGTGAAGCTTCAGAGAAATGCTCCGGTTGCTGGGCCAGGCTACTACGCTCTTGTCAAATTCTACTCAGCTAGAGATGCTAAAAGAGCACAGTGCGCTTGCAACCAGAAACCTCTGTTTCAGAAATCACCTTTGAAGGTACAGTATATGACCATGTAATATAAAACTGTGTCTGTGTGATACTGTTGAAGGGTGATAGGGGTGTAAATTAAATTAAACAAATCTAAAATCCAGTCTTTAACTATAAATGTTGAAACTTGAAATTCCTGGCATCTTCATGTTTACCTAGAGAGCTACAGGCCTTCCTGTGCCTAATTTGGATTAGTAAAAGCATTGTCTTTGTACTGGGGTAATGGATCCATTTCAAATGGAGACTTAACATGGCTGTTTTCTGTACATTGAAAATAATAAATAAATAAATAAAGTTTTTATTTATATCCCCCTCCTTCCTACGATCAGGGCGGCTTCCAACAAGGTTAAAAACACAATACATGAAACATTAAAATACATTAAAATACAAATACAGCCCTCCATTCAAACAATAAAAATAACAGGCAAAAAAAAAGCCCCATAGCCCAACCTCTTGGCCACGAAAGAGGAGGGAGGCCCACAGAATTTTAATCGGGGAATGCCTGTTGGAACAGGAAGGGTTTCAGGTCCTTCCTGAATTGGGCCAGGGTGGTAGTCGAGCGGAGCTCAGTGGGCAGCGTATTCCAAAGGACTGGGGCAGCCGTGGAAAATGTCCTCCGTGTGGTGGAGGATAATCTAGCCCCAGGTACCTTCAGTAAATGCTGCCCAGACGTTCTGAGGGTGCGAGGCGGAGTGTACGGGGAGAGACGGTCCTTCAGGAATCCTGGGCCCAAGCCATTTAGGGCTATATAGGTAATTACCAACGCCTTATATTGAGCCTGGAAGCGGATGGGCAGCCAATGGAGATCTTTCAGCACAGGTGTTATATGGCTGGCCCTGGAAACGCCAGTGACCAGCCTGGCTGCCATATTCTGCACCATTTGAAGCTTCCGGGTTTGGTATAAGGGTTGCCCCATGTAGAGTACATTGCAGAAATCCAGTCTCGAGGTTACCAGAGCATGTACAACAGTTTCTAGGTCCCTCTGGGCCAGGTATGGACGCAGCTGGCGAATAAGCCGAAGCTGATAACACGTGCTCTTGACTGTCGCATTCACCTGAGCAGTCAGGTGAAGCGACGAGTCAAGAAGCACCCCCAGACTGCGTACGGAGTCCTTCACAGGGAGCGTGACCCCATTCAGGACAGGTGGAACCACCGCCATTCCTGGACCAGGGGAACCTATCACAAGTACCTCCGTTTTCTCTGGATTCAGCTTGAGTCGGTTTTCCCTCATCCAGCCCATTACTGACTCTAGACAGGCCTCGAGAGGAGAGACGCCATCCTTGGTCACTGCATCAGTCGGAGACATAGAGAAAATGATTTGGGTGTCATCAGCGTACTGATAACCCCGCGCCCCATGTCTCCGGATGATCTCTCCCAGCGGTTTCATGTAAATGTTAAAAAGCATGAGAGACAGAATGGCCCCTTGAGGGACCCCAGTTTTAAGGGGCCTCTCGTCGGAGCACACGTCTCCCAGCTGCACCATCTGGGACCTCCCAGAGAGGTAGGACTGGAACCACTGGAGCGCAGTGCCCCCGATTCCCACCTCAGCCAGGCGCCCCAGAAGGATACCATGGTCTATGGTATCGAAAACCACTGAGATGTCCAAGAGCACCAACAGGGACACGCTTCCCCTGTCGATGCCCAGACGGAGATCATTGACCAAGGCGACCATGGCCGTCTCAACCCCGTGACTTTCAGAGTTCTGGTTATAGACCTTTCGTGTCACATGTGATTTGTCTTTCAATCAAAACAATTTAAAAGATAGGAAAATGCTATCAGTAGCCTTTGTAACCCACTTTCACCTGATACCACTCATATACATTCAAATTTATGTTAATAACATTCAAAAATCTTTTTTCCCCCCAGTAAAATATTTCAGGATATTGAGTTTAAACCCAATTCTCTGTGTATGTGTGATGCTCCTGCAGAATCAGCACATACATGATCCTGTGAGTAGAATGGGTGAATCTTATATACCAGATGTTGGAATCATGTGGCTCTCCAGAGATTGTTGGCATTCTTCACCTTTGACAATGCTGGCAGTCCTACAGTCTCTAGCAAGTTGCCTACTGACAGATCAGATTCTGAAAAGAATGAGAGGCCAGAGCTTAGCGTTTATGCATTCTAATATAGCATCCTAGAAGCTGTCCAGTCACATACATTGCACATGTGCTGAAGTAATTTTCTATCCAACTAACATTCCTAGCCAGATGTTTAGGTTATCTTTTCATGCCAAGCATCAGAACTGGCTTTCTACTGAATCCTTCCATGTAAACAACCCAGTCCTCATTCCTTATTTTCAGAAAGCACCGTTACCCTTATCTGTCAGGCAAGAACAAAACATACTGGCTGTAATCTGGCCCGAAACACACAGGCCAAAAGTGCCGGCTTTGGGCCACATCGGGGGTGTGGCATTTACACAATACACACCCCGAACATGGCTGGAAGCTGCTCAGAGAGCACACCAACCCAGAAGAGCCAGCACAAAAAGGAGCAGCAAAAAGCCATTCCTGCCAGCGGCAAAGTACAGGATTGCAGAAGCAGGCCCATGCGGTTGCTGCAGTCCCAGCACGATTAGGGCATGACCCCTTTGTCAGCTTGTATGTCTGGAGGAAAGTACCTAAAACTAAGGCACATAATTGTGAAGAAATGCAAGCACTTTTCTAAGTTAGTTCAAACAAAGCCATATTAGTGCCCACACATGCTCTTACACATGCGCTTTTATCTGAATTATGTTCGTGGTAGAAAAAGTTAGACTGTCCAATAGTTTAAGGTGCACTAGCCATCCGTGGATTGGAGCTCCTTCAGAACACCCCACAAGCAACATGTGCATGCAACCATGTAGGTGCACATGTCACTCCCCGTTGAGTAAATGTGGCCTTGAACGTCTGTGTTTTTTCCAGCTGTGAGGGTGGATAAAACTTAACCATCATGGATGGGAAGGGCCCACTGTAGGATAGGGAAAGGTGAGATTTTGTTTTTGTTTATTTTTTATAAAAAATATGTCAGCATTCACAATTTTTTTAATATCCAGGATGGAAAAAAAGAATGAAAAAAGACAAATATGGAAACAAAAATACAAAAAGTTTTGGATGAAACCAAAGCTCACTGGTGCATCCTTCCAGATCCAGATCGCTGAGTACTTAACTATGAACATTCTGAATTTCAAATGCA
The DNA here is from genome assembly GCF_019175285.1 of Sceloporus undulatus. Classification (NCBI taxonomy): domain Eukaryota; kingdom Metazoa; phylum Chordata; class Lepidosauria; order Squamata; family Phrynosomatidae; genus Sceloporus; species Sceloporus undulatus. The sequence continues at coordinate 82,781,986 of NC_056527.1, read as the reverse complement.
GAGTATTATTCAACCATGTTACTCCTCCAGTAGAGTTTATTTCTTTATTTGATTCATACCCTACCTTTCTTCCCAAACTGTGGCTCATGGTGGCTCCAAGAATAATTGCTGTCTTTTTTTTCCGGAGACTCCCCAATTTTAATACTTCAGTGGCAAGCAGGCCCAACCTGTCCTTTACACCTATTGAAACTAGGGATCCTTTTTAGAAGCATTTCCCACACTTTACAAACTACTTCATCAGCAAGGTAGAAAAAAGGAAGTTTGAATGTAAAAAGTTTGAATGTAGAAGAAAACATAACTGACAATTTTCCTTTCTCTAATGTAGGGCTCTTTTTTCATACCTAGGTTTCCATGTGTACCAGACAACGGGCTTTTCCACATCAACCCTTGGTATTGAACAGCTACAAATGCAGAGAACTTGCCAATCACTATCTTGGTTTCAATGGCTGGTCCAGTCGCATTATCACTGTAAGGATTAGCTACAGTGCAGATTTCAGTTTGTTTCCTATGTTCATGCCATATTCAGAAAGGGCATTAAGTTTGTTTTTGTTCTCACTGCAAGGATGAATGAGAAAACTATTCTATAGGCTGTAATCTGCTGAATATGGGCTAGCATTCACCAGTGGTTGACCAACTGGATAAACATTAGTTGAGGATTTTGTTACTTGGGAAAACTAACGGAATCTGATGCATAAACAGCTGTATTGTAAATAAATTGTAAATTTATAGGCAGCGCTTGAAGTGAGAGACAGACTTCTAAAAAACTATACTATCCTACTTCTTCTGAGATGAACATAACTGTGATGGGCCTAAACATCTCAGTAGCTTCCTCCTCTTTTTTTAAAAAATAATTTTTATAATTTTAAATTTATTTCCATTTGAAAGGGATATACTACAACATATACAATATATCCAGTATAACAACAGCAGGAAATAAAAATGGGAAAGGAGGAAAAATAGTCGTAAGGGTCTATAAAAGCTGACCAAATGTCCAAATATATAGAGTAAGTCCATTTGTAGATTTCGTCTATACATCTTTTCCCCACAAAATGTTGCAAATGGTGTTAGACATTTTATCCATTAAATCAGAGGTGGACAATATTATTTTTCCAGCAACAAAGTGTTAATCATTTAGCAGTCAAGAAAGCACAAAAAATTACTTCCATGGGCCATTTATTAATTTCCAAGAAACAGGTAAATAATTCAAGAGAACATGTACGTCCCTGATTATCTTGTAACTTTCCAAAACCAAATTTACTCCTGTGATTACTTCCTCCCAAAATGTAGCTTCTATGGGACAATTCCAAACGATATGCATTAAGCAAATATTAGCATTATTACATCTCCAACAGGTTGCTGATTTAGAAAGCCTTTTTCTTGAATGTTTTTACGATGAATATACCTAAAAGATCAGTTTTCACTGTGTAAGATATACTCAGAGATCTATAGCCATACTAGTTACTGATGTTAAAACCAATGATCATTGATTAGTGAAAATTGGATATTCCAATTCTTTATTTCCTTGTTGTATGTCATATTTATTTATGGATAACAAAAATTTAAATGAACTGTTGGTTTGGATACTTAGTTGGCCTCAATTAACGTCTAATATTAAGGGAACTTTGGATGCATTTAAAGCTGCAGGGCCAAATCTGGATTGTATCAGATGTTTAAGTTGTAAATTTTGCCATTTAGCTGACAAGTAGTTTAAACTGTTTTTGGAAAATATGAAAAAAAAATCATCATCATCATAAAAATATAAAACTATACACTACAACAATAAAATAAATTATTCAGATAAAATACAAAAATATACAGAAGAATTATTCTGGAGGGGGGAATTGAATAAAATGTTTTCTGTGCAGGTTTTTCCCCATAAAAATCATGTTTTTCTCTGCAAAATAATTCCTCAGCAACACTTTAGGACACTGGAATATTGGGAGATTACTGAGGAGGAATATTTTTTCCTGCCCAGGGAGAAAACTATTGTAGTTATTCATCCTTGTATGTGAGGACAAAATAGTTGAGGATTAAGAACTCTAAAAAGAGTATAAGAGACATGCCCAGGATTTGCGGGGATATGGATGGATGAAGTTGGCTAGATTTTTGCTTCACCTTTCCTTGTGTTGCTTTCACAATCCCTTTTAAAACAGCTCCAGAATATATCTGGTTTTGAAGAGGTTGGGAATGAAGAGGAAGAAGTGAGAACTTCACCCAGGAGTCAGCAGTCAAAGTATCTGTGTGTTCAAGAATTAACCATTCCTCAATATGAGATCTGCACCAGAGGGGTTGGTGTGGCTGAGCTTCAGGTGGATCCAAGCCAAGGTAAGAGCAGGAGGAGGGAGAGATGTTAGAATGAGATAAGCAGGGAGGTGGAATTGTGGTTTAATATTTATTATGAACTCTAGCTTTTAGCAGCCTGGTTCCTCCAGATGCGTTATGCTGCAGCTCCCATGAGCATCATTCCTTAGACATTCTTTCAGGTGATTATGAGAGTTGTAGTCCAAGATGTCCTGAGGGGATTAGGTTGCAGAAAACTGCCGTACCATATATATGTGTATATAGGCTTTAAAAATGACAAACAAATCAACCCCAAAAAACTGGGTGAGTGCTGTAAGAGAGACCCAGTGTGAAGGCAGTGACAAGAGACAGAAGTGAGAAGCCCTTCTTGGCTTGACAGGGCATGGAAGAAGCACTCCCACCCCCTTACCTCTCCTTTGCCCAAACTGGAAAAATAAAGACATCTTTACCTCTTTTCTCATCTACTTTTTCAGCCCAAACAGCATTCTGCAACAATGGAAGTGTCCAAAGAGAGACTGCAATGGCCATTTTTAATAGGGGTGTACTGTATAAGTCTTTCTGCAGAGAAACTGTAGTGGCGATTTTTAATAGAGGCATATTATAACAGCCTTATGAGGTTTGGCAGTCTCTACAGAGTGACTTATACACTATGCCCCCATTATAAATGGCTACCACAGTCTCTCTTCAGGCTCCCCCAAGTTTTAACATCTGCAATGCCATTTACACCCTCCTCAACTGAACCCCAAAAATAGACAGGTCCTCCCCTTCTCTTTAATTCTTCAAAGTACTGTATGTTCCCTCTATGCATTTTTTAAATGAGAGGAAAAGATTGGTTTGTAATGTGCCCCTATGTTTTACCCTCAACTTATTCATGGTTCATAGCAAAATCCATAATTTTGGCCCCAGAACCTGCCCATGATTATACATGAAGTCAACTTGCACACAAGTATATACTGTAGTCAGTAAGAATGCTGATCAGGAATACAATTGAACCCACTTTGAGGTGAGACTTCATTTCCTAAAAAGAATCAGGATCACACTGCCAAAATAAAGCTGCTTCGGGTCTCTTTGGAGGTATGCTGTTTAAATGATGCATGCATCCCAAGAATCCGGAAGCTGCACCAAAAGCTGCACTCCAGTGCTTAGGAATGGAGTGTGGCTTTGGTGCGACCTCTGGACTCTAAGGATCCATGCAGCATTTAAATAGCATACCTCCAAAGAGACCCGAAGCAGCTTTATTTTGGCAGTCTGTAACAGGCTAATGAGAAAAGATTTCCTATCCCAGATCACTTGTGAGACCTACAGATGGCAGCTGTGAGTAACAGTGGTATGTCCAAAAAAAAAAAAAAGTATGCTGGGTATATACTATGCCTTAGCCACCATGGTATAGTGGTTTGAGTGTTGGACTAGAACACTGGGAGTTCAAATCCTTCCTCTGCCTGGGGGATGTTGGGCAAGACACACTCAGCCTCAAAGGACAAAAACCATCTGAACAAATTCTGCCAAGAAAACCCTGTGGTAGGATTGCCTTAGAGTTGTCATAAATAAAGAAAAGGCTTGAAGGCATACAACAACAACAACATTCTTAGAAAATGCTGATCTGGCATATTTATTTATTTATTTATTTATTTAAGATAGAGGTGAGTGACTGTAGTCTTCCAGGTGCATTTAGAGTTTAATTCCCATCAACCCTACCCAGCATTGCCAGTGGTGAGTGATAATGGGAGCTGCAGTCCAGCAATTTCTGGAGCAATTGCAATGATCTAGAGAGGTATTCTGCTTTCCAAAGGAACAACAGATCTTGATTGTACTATTTAACACACTGTATGGATGAACAAGGGGACTTGCCTTTGATTAAATGAAGTTTGGAAAGTTCAGCTGGTTCAAAATTGCGCAGAGTTCTAAGTAAGGTTAGTCCTCTGGGACATTTGACTCCTTTACTGCTCTAAGTCATGGGTGGGCAAAGGGTGACTGCAGTGACATCACAAAGGGTTGGTGCCACCCCTCTATGATAACTCATACTGGCACCCCCTCCAGCCAGGCCAGTGGTCCTAAAGGAGTAGATTGGGCCACAGTGGAACAGAAAGGCTTCATTCTGTTTGCCACTGACAGCTCGTAGACCATGGCACCAAAAGGGACTGCGTATGCCAGGCCATTCTGGTCTATCCACTTTGTTCACAGTTCCCAAAGGGGTCCAGGCACTATTCAACAAAGAGAGTGGCCTCTAGGTTTTTGCCATGGCATGTTGACAGCATCCCAGACATGATGGGTACAGTTAAATTAGTTTCACTTAATGTGAAGTGTCTCGCTTCCCCTCCCAAGAGTAAAAGAATTACTGCCTACTTTAAAAAACTGAAATCCAATATTGTTTTCCTACAAGAGACCCATAGAAAAAATGAAGCATCTATATTTCCCAACTCACTCTTGTGATCACAATATGTTACATGAGACTCCAAACAAATTCAAAGGAGTGGCAATTCTTATTAGCAGTAGCTGTCCTTTCAAAGTAGAGAAAACAAACAGACACAAAGGTTAGATATATAATTATACAAGGGCTCTTAATTGATAAGCCCATTACCTTAGCCACTTTCTACTCCCCAAATTCTTATCAGCTATCCTTTATGAAAAAATTCTTTTAAAAATTAGAGGAAGGAAAATTATAATTGAGGGCAATACCAGTGAAGTGTTTAATGACTCCCTCGATAGGCCCAAAGAAGCTCAGCTGACAATATTCTCCCTTATCAAATCTACAGTGCTATATAAATAAAGCATAATAATAATAATAATCAGATGTAATAACAAAAGCCAGCCTAACTGTTCCTTCAAGAGCTATGCATCCACCTGATATAGACTATACCTTCTTTTCTAGTGCTCATAAATCATATTCTAGAATTGATTACTTCTTCACTTCAAATTCTCTCCTTAATGGCATACATGCTGCTTCAATAGAACTAATCAACTATTTGAATCATGCAGTAACCACTCTAGTTTGGGAAAATTGGCCATGCAATGCCCAAAATTAAAATGTAGAGATTTAATCCAATCTCTAAAAATTCAAAAAAACTCATACAAGAGACTATTAAGCTGTTCTATCAGGAGAACAAAAGCTCATCCACTTCAGATACATTCCTCTGGGACATGCTGAAAATTGTCCTTTTTGGACTCTTCAGTTAGGAAGAGGCACTTAGGAGAAAGCTTAGGGATCTAAGAAAATCATTCTTGATACAAGAACTTTCATGACTATTTCAAATTCATAAAAACTCAGGTGACTCTGACATATATATCCCTTTAATACAGAAAAAAAAAACAGAACTAGTAGACTGTTAGGGGCGAAACAGGCCACCCCTGACAAAGCTGGATTGGGGCCACGGTAGTCACATGCTGTGGCCCCAATCCAGTCAGAACCCGGCCCAAACAGGAGCAGCAGAAAGCTACTTCTATTTGGGGCGGACTGAAGCCACCCCATCACTGCTTCAGCCAGCTTCCAGTTGGCTTGGAGTTATGTGGCATCTAAATGCCACAGCCCCAATTCACCCTGAAGCCAACCAGCATGTAATGGCCAGTGTGACTTCCGGGCAACTTGGGGACATTGCACATGTAAACACCATGCCCCCAAGCCAGCTTGAAGCTGGCCGGAGCTGCTGGTCTGTTCCAGCCCTTAGATACTAGGAAAATCCAGGCCTCACTCCACTACACAAAAGCTTATTACAGTACTACAATTGCAGTAATAAGGATTCCCACTGTTTAGTTAAAGCGGTGAAAAGAACGGCTGAGAAAAAAACCATTTATTCCGTAACAGCTTCCACAGGCAATGGACTACTTCCTCCAATCAAAGAATTTCACGCATTCTACTCTATATTAAATTCTACCCTCTACTTTAAAATTTGATGACTTTCTCAAATCTCTTACTATAAAAAAAACTTGAGGACTCTCGTATGGCCCTTCTAAACAGTACAATAGAAGTGTGTGAAATCAAACAGGTGCGGGATAAATTGAAACAGGAAAATCTCCAGGGTCTGATGGATTCTCAGCAGAATTTTATAAATTACTAATTGTTGATTTATCTCCCCATCATTTTAGTCTCTTCACTGATGTCAATGAATGTTGACACACACATGCCTCTTCTTTTTTCTTCTGGAAAGCTGGTATAGATCCAGAATTATACCCATTTCAAAAACAAAATTTCTCTGTCACTCATGAACTATGTGGAAAAACTGGACACATGTTTTGGCTCCATTTGTCCAGATCACTGCTGACTTATGGAGAGACTATTTTTGCTGTCATGAAAGGCTCCCTGAGTGAATTTTTGTGCTCACCTCCACCTGGATTAATACCCAGATGGAATTGCCTGTTAAGCATCCCCTGTACTGTATGTGTTTTTCTGTTAATTCATATACTAAGCCTATTTGAACATTTTGTTGTTCTTGTTGGTTTACTATTCTTTGTGGAACTGAAATAAATAAAAGGTTTTTTAAAAAACCTAAATAGTATGGTATTGAGTTATCTGAAGGGCTCTCTGCGCTTGTGTCAACCTGCCTGCCTTCTAAGATTGGTTGAAGAATCTCTTTGGCATGTGCTGCCTTTGTCTGACTCTTGTTTGGCAGGAATGAGAATGTCTCTGTGGTGGCACCCAGCTTCTGGAATTTCTTGTTCCAGTTGGCTCCTGCCATCTTGTTTTTGTTTGCTTGTTTCCCACCAAATAAGACTTATTTATTCTAATAGTCATTTCATTTTTGTGCTTAGTCTGATCCAACTGTTAGGCCAAGCTTGCTTATTTTTTCAACTGTTTAATTGCTATTGTTTAAAACGATACTGATGGTAAGAGTTGTTCAACAGTGGAACATGCTACCTCAGAGAGTGGTGAAATCTCCTTTTTTGGAAGTTTTTATAAACAGAGGCTGGCCATCTGTCAGCACTTAGAATGTGTATTCCTGCATGGCAAGGAGTTGGATTGGATGGCCCTTGTTGTTTCTTCCAACTCTATGATTATATTATTCTTTTAGGGGTATTTTCACAATAGTATTAAGTGTTTTGGGTATCTATTAGATGGGCAAGTGGGACAGAAAAGTGTTTGAATTCCCCCCCCCCCCAAAGAACACAAGGAAGTGATCCCTTCCACTTTGAACCCTTACAACATCTAGGGAGATCGGTTAGAGAGTTCCATGGCTGAGTAGGAATTTGACCCCAGGTTTTCCTGATCCAACTCTTCCATGGTAGCTACTATAGCAGTGCCAGCATGGACCAGAAAACCTAAATTGCTCTCTCACTTTACAAAGCTCAAAGCAATAGATATTTGTTGTTTAGATTTTTAGGTCCAAGCTATAGCATCCTCCAGAGAGTTAAACTATTAAGTCTGATCATTGTTGCAAATGTGAGCAAGTAACAGGAACACAAACATATTTTGAACCTATCTGCTCTTCTGGTGTGCTCCGGTCTTTCAGGGTTCCTCGTGGCTACTCACAGCCTCCAGAAGCTAGCTGTGCAACGGGCTCTCTCGGACGCATTTCAGAAGATACTCTTGGTAGTTCTAGGTAAGGCCATTTGCTCTTTCAAAAATAAATGATGTATTTGCTTTTACATTAAAATTCCATTTATCTCTCATTCAAGGAAGTAGCCAAACCTTTGCAAATTTAATAAAGCATCAGATGGTGCCAGACTGTCACTTGTCCCCATGGCCAGCCTCTTAAGGATTTCAGGCTTGTTGCTTTCTCAGTTTGGATGTCATGACAAGCTCTGATTAAGCAAAATGGAAGCAGAGTTCTGGTTTTTATATTTATTCTGGGCAGAACACCCTGGCCTATAGCTTCTGTGGGCACTCTGTAAATAATTAAATAATGATAATATAACTTCTAACACTATAAAAAAATTAAATCCTTTACTTTTTTGTTATAGATTTGTTCAGGCATGTTGGTGTTTATTTGCTTGCCTTTTTCAGAGAATGGGAAAGTTGCTGTGGAGTACAGCTCTCCCCAAGATGACCCCATTGACTGTTTAATAGAAGAGGACCTCAGGGGTCTCATCCAGGTAACTGAGGCATGATCTCAGGTAGGGGTTAGGGGGCTGTGTTAGCCCCAAAAAGGCCTCAGAAGGCCACACACTCCACCACATATCCCCCTCAAAAAAGGCAATTTTCTGCCCCCAAATGCTCTCTCGGAGGAATGGGAGGAAATTTGCCATACGTTTGCCCTCCCAAGATCATTTAGGTTCAGGAGATGCCTTTTTTTCAACAAGAAGTGAACAGAAAATCTGTTTCACTTCCTTTTAGAAAAAAAAAGGTCTTCCCTGGACTTTAAACAAGCTGGGATATAGGAATTGTAGAATTGTTACTTGGAAGGGGGGAGGGAATCAGAAAAATTTATCCCAGAGATCATAAAAAACCAGCTCTCAGGGCTGCATGTAAAATTGCACTTCCCCATAATTGCGGGAAAGTCCCGTGAATGAAAAACAGCTGGAAAATGCCTCTTTATTCATGGGATAATGGCAGGATTATTGCAGTGTCAAGCAACGTCGTCTGAAAATCTTTGCCAAATCGTCCAACGTTGATGGGAGCATTGCGCTATGCTCCTGTCCTTTTTGCCCATTTCAAAAAATCCTTGGTGACATGCTATTGAGAAGTATCCCGCAATTACCACAATTTCCTCAGTCACAGCAAACTGGCCCTCTGGCATTGCCTGACTTCCCAGGCCAGGAGACAATTGTGGATTGATGTGACAAATTTTCAGTTGCAGAGTAGTTTTCTCCTCTGACTAGTAGACCTGTTGGTACCAGAAGCCAATGTCTGATTTAAGACCCATTCTAATCATTCAGAGTAAAAGGTAACAGTTCTTCATGCAGTAAGGGATATTTGGAATTCATTTTACATACATGCTAGTGCATTTACTATGCTATATTTAGACAATAGTTAAAAGTACATATATTGAAATTAATGGGGCTAATAAAAGTCGCATTGATTTCAGGGGGACCACTCTATGTATGCCTAAGTCTGAAACCAACTCAGTGTTTTTGAAAGGTTAAGCAAATCCATGAAGTTATTAACCCTGCTAGCTAAGAAGGAAACATAAATATTCAATGGCAAAGTATCACTGAGAGACGCAGTCTGGAGACAAGCAGGCAGAAATAATTGGTTTATTGTGCTTGGCATCTTAGAAGCATCTAGCTGAGCAGTGATGAAGAAAGTGCAAGACTAGGTGTTTTTTTCAGTCTGATCCAGCAAGTCTTTTTGTTATGTTGAATAAGGTTTATGGAGATAGGTACACCTTGTCAGGCACAGGTGCTTTGTATTTGAACATGGGGTTCAAACACATCAATAGCTGAATAAAAAGTGAAGAGGTAAAAAAGATCTCTGTTCAAACAGAGCAGATCTCCTAGAATGCTGAGATCTGACCCAAAATGTCTCATTCTAAGGCAAGGAAAAGCATGGGACTAGTGTACATTTTAAAGCTTCCTCTGCAACTCCATTATCGTAAGAGGAACAGAGTCTCAGACTATGATTGAGAATATCTATGCAAAATTATTCTCTATAACTGTGGATATCTCACCTTGATCTTGTGAGTTAGTCTGGGGCCAATCAGAAATAGTGCAAAAAAGCAACATTCTGAACAGAGAGTTTCTTTCCTTCCCTAGAAATATGCTTGCTCACACTAGGATTTGTAGTTGCAAATCAAGCAAGTTCTGCTTCCCTGTATGTGCAATGTTTAGAACTACCAGTCTTTAGAGTTCCTTGCAAATGAGCAAGAAGGGGCATGGTTATATGATCTGTGTGGGAGTGCACTGTGTCAGAAATTTAAACTTGCCCCCCCCCAAAAAAAAATGTTGGTTGGGCTTCACTCTGAGGCAGGGAAATGACATTGATGGAATGGCAGAAACTGTTTTCGAGTTTTGTAAAGTAAGTAACCAAAAAATGTTCCCCTTTCTTCCTAGGTGACTGATTTGTCCCTTTCAGACCTGACCTGTGAAGGAGAAGAGGAGATCTTGTCTGATCATAGCATAGAAGAAGGATAGAAATGTGTGGAGGCTTCTTTATCATGTGTTGACAGATTTTTTCTTTCCAAGTTTTAAAAAGGCAGTTGACCATCCTAAGCCCATCACAGTACTGGGGAGCTGATTCCACTGTTACAGTGGATTGGTGTGGTGTGTTTTAATGGCATCTATCAAATGATATAACCTCTATCAGAACAAACTATAATTGGCTGATTATGTTTCATTAAGATTTGCAGAGAAGGGAGGGGTGCTTAATTTTTTTTTAATATTTATATTTCTAATAAATGTTACTTTAATAAACAACCAAAAATCAGTTGTGTTTCTTTCATTCAGAGAGAGCATTTTATTCCCTGTGAGACAAATGTGCGGTTTTTTTTGTATGTTGTCCCAATTGTAAGTGGCTTTGCATAAACATTTTTAAAAGATGACAGCTCTCTTCTCCTCCTTACTTAGTTTAAATAAGCTGTAATGTGTGTCCGTGGTTAACATGATTGAAAAGTATAGGTTACCAGAACAGAACTAGACAGGGACATCAGGAGGTGTGGGCCACACCAGGCGATACTCCAAGGGGGAAGGGTGACACCACTGCTCCCCAAATATCTGCCTTTTGGCAGAAACAGGCTGTGGTGTTTGCTTGTGTTCACTTAAAACACTGGAACTCAGTGGAAGAGATTCGTGACACCAATCCTAGTGACACCACTGGAACTAAAGACGTAAAAATGGCCAGGCCATTGAGCCCAATTCCCCAATTGACCATTCGTGATCATTCATTACACCTCACCTCCCAATTTATACTACCCAGATCACTGTAGGTTACAACTAAAACATAGGGGCATCACATTCATCCCTAAATATCTCAAGCATATCAGCTCATTGGCCTACAAGGTTGTCATAGCTACAGCAATTCTAAGATGCCAGGAGTAATGCTAAGATGATGTCACAACTAAACTGAATGCTTAGAATGTACACACACAAAGGCTTACTGAAGAGGTCAAAGATCAGGGAAACCCAGACATGGGGCTGTGATGTGGTGGCCTCCTCCAAGATTATGGAGAGGTGTATGGCTCTGGTTGCTTGGTAACCGCATGGAGTCACCACCAGTGGTGACTACCATTTTCCAAGACATCCTCTACTGGAGTCAAATGAGCAAGAGGGGAGCGGGACCTGGATTCCGCTCTGTAGTATGGGCTCCATTGCTACTTTATATACTCATCTCTTCATCGTTCTAGTACTGGTGTCTGTTACAAGGTTGGACACTGCCTCTGAGCCTTGCCCAACCCCGTGCCGTTGCACCGTGGAAATCCTCAACTGCAGCAGGACCACCAACCCTCCTGGACTACACCGGGTGCCCTTTCCCAAGGCAGCTGGTCACCCCCATGTTTTCTTCTTCTTGTAAGTATCTGAAGCCCAGGGACAGGCAGAACTGAAGAGGTAGGGGTTGGGGTGGAGGACAAAACTGCTGGAGCCCAGATATCTGGAGGGATTAGGCTTTTGAGGAACAAGACAGTGAGATACCAACATTTATTTTGTAATGTGTTATTTATCTTACCAGAGCAGAGAGCAGCTATGTCTATTGCTAAATTTAAGGATGGGGGGGAATCATACTTCATACATACATACCAGATCCAGTACCAGTGTTCTGGAGTGGCTGCACCACTCTCATAAATCTAACAAAACACTTTTAGGGAGAGAGCTGTTTGTTTTTAAGGTGAGATAGGTGGAAGAGAGCTCTCACTCCCAGACATCCTGAAGGATCCTAGATAGGCATCTATTTCTTACCTGTTGAAACTTTCAGAGCATGTATGTTGCAGAGTATATATATATGACATGTGCCTTTCCTTATGAAGCTTCCAGTTTAGTACATCTTAAGGGAGCAAGCTCAGGAAGACAATGTGTTACTTGAGGTTCCAAATGGCTTGATTCTTTGGTAGTTTGCAGAATCAAAGTGTTGTGATTAACATGGTCATAGTGTTGGGATTTTGTGCAACCTTCCCTCCCATCTCCAGCTTCTCTGTTCCCCTTTGAATTTAGCTGCAATCCTAACAATAGCTAGGGAAACTGATTTTCTCCCAAAATAAAATAATTTGGGCTATCTCTAGTATTTGAGGTGGCTTTGTTCCGAATGGAGAAGTAAGATTCATTAGTTTTACAAAACCCACTCCTGGTAAAACTGACAAAAACTGTTAAAATGTATTTGTTGATCAGAAGCTATCGTTCAAAGAAGTAACTTTTCCAAATTCTGGTCCTAGGTATATCTCTCAATTCTTTTAAGAATGAGAGACTTCAGAAAGCAGTATTAAAAAAACAAACTTTGCTTAGCTATGCTAAGACTCTTGGAAGAGTAATTGCATTCTCATACATGGCAAGAATCGTCCACAGAGCTACCGATGCACATCAACTGGATGCAATGGGGTACAGCAAAAGATTAGCTGGATTTTCTTAGGCTGTTTTTCCCCCCTATCTAGTTGGGGTGTAGTCATCATAATAGGCAAGTAGGATTACTGCAACTATATGAGTCATACGATAGGTAGAAAACTATTCTTGGAGTTATATCAGCTTGGAATCTCACTTTTTATAAGCCATGCATTGCTCAATTTATGACAAATCCCCAAACATTCAGCTCTTACCATGAATATTGCAAACCAATATTGCAAACCAATATTTAGTTGTTTGTTGTGTTAACTGTTGCTTTTTAATTACTTTTTTGGCACTAGGGGAGGCAGAAAAGGTTAATTGTAATGTTTAAATGATAAAGGAGATGGCTCTTGCACTCTTGACCCACCAAAGGTCTCCTGACTTGTGCTTCTCTGAAATTGGATAAAATATAAAGGATAGCTGAAGGGGGAGGCAATGGCAAATCTCCTCTGAACAAATCTTGCCAAAAAACCTCATGAGAGGTTCACCTTGGGGTCTCCATAAGTTAGAAACAACTTGAAGGCACACAACAACAACAAGATAGTCGATGAGGAGCCCTGGATGCTAGCTCCTTTGGCAAACATATGGCTAAAGCAGACAGTCTGGAAGGAGTGGCCACTGGCTGTAATTGAGCCGGAAACATGGTGACCACACAGCCAACTCACTGCCGCTGCAGGTCCCAAACTGTGCAGTCAGGAGTCAGATTTTGACCGCTCCTTTTTATTCTGATCCTTTGAACCAGAGCACGGCATCAGACTGGCTTCCGGCTACTTTGGGGGACATGCATCATTTCAACGCCTCTCCGCCAAAGCAGCCAGAAGCCACTTTATTTGGCCCATGTGTTCCAGGCCATAGTTGTATTTTAGAGGGACATACTCTGGAATGGAAGAGCTGCATTAGCAAAGTTCCTGTCTTTTTATTCCTTGTACAGTTCCTTTGTTTTTCAAATGCTGAGTAATGAGAAGAAAGGTGACAAATGCAGCTTTTTTCATCTCTCCAGAGTCCAGCCAGCAAGTTTCACTTTTTGCATTCTTGCTTATCATGTTATTGTTAGAGGAACAGGATTCCCCCTCAAGAAAAAATAGCATCACCCCTATTTCTTAAAAAGAGAAGAGGCAGGCCATAGGGAGACTTTGTGTGTGTGGGCATTCAAGTCACCTGCCAATTTTTCTTAGGGGTTTTTTACTCAAGGAATACACAGAGCTGGTTTTGCCAATTCCTTCCTCTGAAATGTACCTAGAGCACTTGGTAATCATTGGCAGTCTCCCATCCTAAGTACAAACCAGTGCTGACCCTGCTTAGATTCCAAGATCAGATGGGATCTGGTGCATTTAGGCCCTTTTCTAGGGAGACGAAGGAACTGAAAAGAAATAATCTGGATCAACAGCATCAGATCCTTCCTAAAATCTGATTTCTTAAATACAGAATATTTCTGAAGATTTGTGGAAGTTCTCTTGAAATAACTGTAGCTAGCAGCTTGTAGTCTTAAAACTGAGATTATAGGTGGGCAGGGTTTCTAGGCTCTGAAGACAAGGTTTTGTAGAGGCTTCAGCCTCAAAATTATTGTTCTTTTCAGTATGTATCAGTGGTATAGTGGAGCTAGGGCTCAGATGGTAGAAGCATCTGGAGTTTTGATTAGCAGATGATACATCCTTTGACACTGGCTCAGGCTTCCCCTTGAATTTTCTACAATCTTCATAATATCTGAGAGTTCAAGGAGAAGAGTTATTAAGCAATAAGATGCTGATGTCCCTGTTGTTACACATTATATTTTTGGGGTGGCCAGGTTTTAAATAGGCAATTCAGACCCATTAGCTTCATAAAAGACTTGCTCCTATTCAGTGTGAAAACTGCATGAACTGATTTGTTGATATATCTCTGCATTTTTGAACTGTTTCTGGGAACATGGCAGCAGAATTGTCATAATGAACCTCTGCACTTTACCCTTACAACCCTGCTTTACCCCTGCATCCCTGGGTTTATTTATGTTTCGTTTAAAACATCCAATAACCCATTTAAATCACAAGCCTTATGTCTATTTCTTCCCCAGAGATTTCACTGATAATGCAATTTCTACTATTGGAAAAGAAGTATGGAGGGCCTATCCTTGGGCTGAGTACTTGTGAGTATTCACATATATTTGGACTCTCTAGTTATCATCCAACTTTTATCTGGTTTTGTCCAGCTTCTCTGAGACACTGGGAGTTTAGCTGTTGCTGTTTTTAAGTCATTGGTGATAATCTGCCTAAGAGCTAAAATAGCTAGTTCAAAGGGAACACTACACAAGACCATTAACCTTTGTTGCACATTCATTGAAACTTGAATTCCATGCTATATGTTCTAGCTCAGAGATAATCACATTGGTTCCTCTTCCAGAATGCTCAGGAGATTTCTTTATCCAGCTTTGCCAAATAAAATCACAAAGCCTTTTGATTTTTGCAAAGCACACTCGAAGCTTTTTGACTTTTATTATTTTTGCAAGGAGGGGCCAGTTTGCATTTATAAGTGTGATCAGAATGAAGCAAATATTTGATCAGAATTTTGCAATCTGGCACCCTCCCGAGGTGTTGAGCTACAAATGCTAACTCCCAGAGCCAGCATAGAATGGCTGTGAGTGATGGGAGCTGTGGTTAAACACATTTAAAAGGTGCTAGATTTGGGAAGGCTGCTTGAAATATGTATAATTCTAAAATGAGGCAAGCATGTGTGGACTTCTCCAGGATGAGGAGGAGGTGCCTACAGCCAGTTAAGACTATAACCAACCATACTGTTTGCAAGACCTCACACGTATTGTCAGGCTGTAAAGATGTGCTAGGTTCACCCTAAGTAAGAAATGACTTAGGTCCAAAACACACTGTAGAAATAATCCAATTTCAGACTGTTTTAATTGCCCTGGCTAAGTGCTAGCGAATTGTAGTTTATTGTGGCACCAGAGTTCTCTCTGACAGAGAAGGGCAGTTAAAGCGGTCTCAAACTGGATTATTTCTGCAGTGTGTTTTGGACCTTAGAGAGGCACACAGCAACAACACAGGTGATGCCAGCTCAGTCTTGGAATGAAAGCAGCTTCCCTATATGTAACTGACATGAAATCATCATCATCATTTCTTACCCACCTCTCTCCATGGATCAAGGCAGGGAACAACAACAAACCAACAACATCAGTTAAGAAAACACATCAGCTTAAAAGAACAAACAAAACACATACATATTAAAAACATCCACATTTTAAAATTCATCATTTAAGATTTACAATTTAAAAATATCTGGATAGGCCTCCCAGAAGAGATTGGTCTTTAGTGCTGTTTTAAATTTGGACAGCATATTCAACTGTTGAATTTCTTCCAGCAGGTCATCCTATAACACTGATTCATGCTGGCTGGCTGCACCTTTTATGTAAAAAAGCAGTGTGTATGTCCATCTAGACCACTGGTTATATGCAAAGTTAATCAAAACGCTCTCTGATTATACATTATGAGTTGCTCAAAACTTCATCTAGTCTGGAATTGATGAATATCGTATGAGGCTATGATCTCTTCTGTGTGATGTTTTCAATCTTTCCTCCACCACTCCAGGGTTCTCAAGGGCAATAGCCTGACTCGACTGCAAAATACCTCTTTAGATGGCTTGCTTTCACTTACACACCTGTAAGTTCCTCTTTCTAGCATTACCGTATTTGCTAAGTCTGCATCTGCTGGCAAAAATGGATCCTAGGTTGGTTTTGGACAGAGGTAGCTAGCTGTACCTCAAAAGTTGCAAGAAGCTTAGAAAAGTTACTTTTGTGTACTACAACTTCCAAATCCCCCCAGTGTCAAGTTAAGTAACTTTTCTGACATATTCTTGGGACACTGGATATGTAATATGATATATAATCGCTTGTGTAATTGATGCCCATAAGGAAAAACTTTTTTTCCCAAATTGTAGGAAATGCAGGCATTCAACACTTTTTATTCTTAGATTTTTTTTCTTTTCCATATTAGATGGAATATATATGTAATAATGCATTTGTATGCATTTCTGTGCAGTGAAGTCTACATACCTTTATATCATAACTTGGGTGCCCTCTCTGCTAGGTGGAAACCACTTCCTTCTTATTACAAGGGAGACAGTGAGCGCACCAAAATCCACTTCCACCTTCCTCTGCTTACCAATACGGCAGAGACACTGCTTTGCATAAAGATATATATTTCCCATTGTATATGTACAGAGGCAAAATCGAACGCAATTACAGGCTGAACCTACCTTATTCCAAATGCTTGGGACCAGGTGTGGTTTGGATTTCAGTGTTGTTGTTCTTAGTTTTTGAATATTTGCATTTACATAATGAGATATCTTGGGAATGGGACCAAGGTATATATAAGGTGTATATGGCCCAGGACAGATGGTCCTGAAATGGCGTGCCTCCAGTGATACTAGGGTTAGGGACCACGCATCAACCGCACAGTCCCTAACCTTAGCATGGCATGGTGGCGGCATCATGGCAGCGTCCTGTCCACACAGGTGCTGCCATCTTGGCATAAGCAACAGGCAGCATATACACATTGCTGTGCGTCGCTTACATCATGAGTGAGCCATTGGAGCACTTGTGACGTTCGCCCGGTGACCCAAATAGTTTTGGGGCTTTTCCGGGTTCTTTTTTTACTCTGGAGTGACGCCGCACGGTTTGGTGACTGCGGCATCCCTCTGGAGGAATACAGGCCATGTCAAGTCAGGCCTTTTTTTAAAGGTATATACTGGCCCCAAGTTTCATATACACCTTATAAGCATAGCCTGCATATAATTTTGTACATAAAATCTTTAATAGTTTTG
This sequence comes from Sceloporus undulatus, assembly GCF_019175285.1. NCBI lineage: Eukaryota > Metazoa > Chordata > Lepidosauria > Squamata > Phrynosomatidae > Sceloporus > Sceloporus undulatus. The sequence goes on along the minus strand of NC_056527.1, from coordinate 82,764,484 downwards.
TGCATGAAACAAAGTTTGTGTAAATTGAACCATCAGAAACAAAGGTGTCACTATCTCAACTACCCTTGTGGACAATTTTGGAGTATTTTGGATTTTGGAATTCTGGATAAGAGAGACATATTCTATTTTCAACAAAACTACAAAATGTCTCTTCATGATAGATTAAACTGTAGCCAGATGACTCAATTACTGCTAAGTCTGCTGTCCCAGGAGCAACGTGCTGCTGGACAATTTCAAAGCCCCTCCTCTGTGCTTCATCTCTAAACTATAGTTGGACTGGACTATTCTTACCCTGGTAGTAAACAAAATTCTGCCAATTTTTCAAGTACTACTCCCATAAATCCTAGTTAGCATGATCAATGGTCAGAGTCAGATTGTGAAGTTGTAGTCCAAAATACTTCACAGGCAGCAGATTGATAGGCTACCCTCAAATAAAGGAAAACTTCTGTAAAGCAGAACACATGGCCACCCTATTCCTCCCACCCACCCACCCCATCATCCAACAATTACACTGAAGAAGCAAAAGATCATAGCAAAAACCAGGTTTGTAAAGGAGTGGATTTGGACCTGGTACACATACTGACATCAGCTTCCTTTGGCCTAGGAGAAGTGATAAATTGTTTTGGATTCCTTCCTAGTTAAAGAGACTTACTGATGATTTTTGCGACACAAGTATATTTAAAAATGAGCAAGCAGGGGTCTTGGGGAGCACCTGTAGGTCACAAGGCCCACATGACATACCCTGTGATAAAGAAGCCATGGATGGAAAATCTGTGCTAGCAACAGGAGCAATTGCTCATCAGTCACCAACACTCTGCTTCATAATTTGTTAGCCAGAATTCTCAAGAATTCAGAATTCTGGCTTACCATGACATCTGAACATTGTAATGGTGTCATAAACATGGGTCAAGGGGCAAGCTGGGTACATGGAGGAACAACTACATAAGTATATTTGGGGTGTTTGGTGACAAACTAAGAGGGCTGGACCACCTTATATGTAGGTGGCCGCCATAATGGTGACTTTTGTATTTGATGTACAAATCCAAATTGGCAGTTTAATTTTTCTTCAGTACTGGCAATGGGACAGCACCCTCCCAGAAAACTAAATGCAGGAAGCTAGCTTATATGGTCCCCAGCAGGCAGTTTAGCACACAGATGTTTCCTCCAACACCTTGAAGCTGCTTCTTAGCATCTTCTGCCTGAGGTGACCATTTTGCTCTACCTAAAGATTGGATAGTCCTGCAATCGGACCAGTGGGTAGGTTGCACAGATTCATGTTCTTGCTTAATGCAGAGTGATCCAAGCTAACAGTATATGGTGAAAATACACAACACAGATGCCGATTGTTGGGTTTGGATTGTACACCTTTGTAGTCTCTTGCTTAATTATTTCTGTGCACTGCTTTTGACAGGGACTTGTCATGTAATAAAATTCGGACCATTGAGAAAAACGCATTTGAACCCGTTCCATTCTTGCAGTTCATGTAAGTCATTTGCATAAAGTAGTCTAAGCTCAGGGCAGAATTAGAACGGTTTCCATAGTCCTAAATGTGCCAAGTTGCTGCCATGGAAATTCTTCATATCATTAATAAAAGCATTGGGGTACTGGGATTCAAGCTTGTTAAGGGGTCATTATTTGTGGAAATTTTGACCCATAACCCCAGATGAGATGAGATGATTGAGGGACAAAATGCATTGTGCATGTGTACAGTTGCACACTGTTCTGTATACTTCTATATTCTATAATAGCATGGGAATGGTGTGGTCCTTCAAAAGTTGTCAAACTGCAACTGCCAGAAACCCTAGCCAACATAGCCAATGGTGAGGGATTCTGGAAGCTGCATTTCAGCAATGTCTGCAGGGCCCCACAATTTCCACTCCTGTCTATGGTATGATTTTGAAGTCTCAGGGCTCAGGCTGGAAGCAGATTCTGAGTGCCAGAGCACAGTCTTGGGAAAACTGTAAATGAGAAAGTAAATGGGAAAACCCCAAACTGCCCCTAAGTATCTGCAGAGAATTATTACATGTGACAGTATTACAGAGCTCCAGGCTGGTACAGAAGGAACTGTTTTCCCACTCACTCTTTATCCTAGCAGAAACTTCCAGCAGAAATGCATGTGAGATCACTGCTTTTCCTTTAAGAATCTCAGAGACCACTTACCCCATATTTCAGCCTTGCTGTGAAAGGTGTAGGAGAGAGTGGTTTGATTGTAACCGCTATAGAGCCAGTGTGGCATAGTGGTTTGACTGTTGGACTATGACTCTGGAGACCAGGGTTCAATTCCCAGCTCGGCCATGAAACCCACTGGGTGACATTGGCCAAGCCACATGCTCTCAGCCTCAGTGGAAGGCAATGGTAAGCCTCCTCTGAACAAATCTCGCCAAGAAAACCCCTTAGGGTCACCATAAATCGGAAGCCACACAATGTTTTAAAACTTCTAGAAGGAGAAGTGTGCTGCTACTGCTGCACAACAGTGATTCCCTATACATTTCTGTATAGCTTTTCATTACAGCCACACCTTGCTATCCCTCTATGGGGAATGAGTGTGCCATCCTAGATTGTTGTGTTGGCCAGAGGAGGGGGCAACATCTGGTGTTGTTTGAGGATTGGCTCACCACTGAATGTGAGGGGACTCTTGACTCTCTGTCAGCTAGAATATATGAGCTTTTCTCTACTGTGGAGGTGTTGCTGTGCAGAGGCAACACCAGTTGCATCCATTAATCACTGCTAGCCTCTTGTTTGACATTAGTGGCTTGTACCAGTCTTGAGACCAGACCCAGTTCAGAACACCATGAGCTCCAAGCCAACACCATCAAGAATATCAAGAGTATATCACCTCCATAAAGGCTTAGAAATTTTCACTGTAGTTCAAGCAGGGGAGATAGTGGTAAATGTGGAAAGCAGAAACAGGCACTTAGGAATAAGAGCTGAAGAAACCAGCTGCTCCTTCAGAGAAAGGGGGAACCAACCTCATAGCTCACTGCTGTGACTCCATGCAGCAGATTCAGATCTATTATGAGGCAGGAGTATAACAGAGAAAAGTTTCCCTTTTACATCTGCTTGTGTGTGTGAACTTGTTTTTGACTGGGTAAAATACCATGTATACACTGTTTTGTTTTTTCTTCCCAGCAATCTCAGTGGCAACAACATTGGGCAGATCACTCAAGGGGCGTTTGAAGCCTGGCATGGAATGCAGTTTTTGCTCAAGTTGTAAGTGAAAGCAAAGCCTTTATGTCAAGTTACTTGAGAGCAGCCAGCCTCTAGTGGCAAGGGGAAATGCTGTTACAGGTTGAGTATCCCTTCTGTGAAATGCTTGGGACCAGAAGTGTTCCATATTTTGGATTTTTTCAGATTTTGGAATATTTGTGTTTGCATATATGTAATGAGACATAATGAGGCTGGAGAGGTGCTGAGGATCTGTGAAATGACAGAAATCCAACAAGTATAGTATAGTGCTTGGCTCAAATCCATACCTCCTGCCATTTCAGAGATCCTCGTATTTCTCTCCAGCCTTGCAAATACATTACAGGTATGTAGATTTTAAAGTTTTGGATTTTGGAGTATTTCATATTTCAGAATTCCAGATAAAGGATACCCAACCTGGATCAGCAATGTCTTTAAGAAATTAAAGAGCTTGAGCCTTCAGTATTATCATTTACAATGACAGACTTAATCCTGGAAGAAAATAATTGTCCCTGGGCATGTATGGAAAACAGCAGTCTTGCTGCTGAGAGGCCACAGCCCAATCTGACAGGCTTTCCCAGCCACTACTTCAAGTCTTGGAAAGTTCCATTTTTGGACCATAACTCCCAGAATCCTCCCACCAGCATAGGATTCTTGGAGTTATAATCCTAAAAAGTATGTGTTCAAGGTGAGGTGTACCTTCCTTTTAACAAGTCAAGTTTTGTTACAAGGCTAGATCCCAATTCACTGAGCTAGTATTCTGCAGGTGTAAGAGTACTTAAGCCTGACTGTTCTTTCTGTGATAGTTGCTTTATGCTTGCATACAGAATGAGCATAAATTCACATCATTAATTCCCCAACAGATGCCCTCAAGTTTCCATATGCCATGAAAAAGAAAGAGAGAGAGAGAGAGAGAGAGAGATTTTTAGGGTGGGAAAAGGAGGGAGCAGGTGAGTGGGAGAGTTAAAGGAAGGAAAGTGGTAGAAACATGTTTCATGGCTATCAACTCCAACCATCCACCACATGTAGGCCCTGGCCTCTTAGCCACTGCCACATAGCCTTTGAGATCAAAAAGTTGCCGCACCACCTCTAAGGACACGATGGCATTATGTTTGCTCTGTTTTGAGGGAGTCAGCTGTCATACAAATGGTCAGTTTGGTTATTTGTGACCTACTTGAAAGTTGTCTCATTTTATTTCTCTTCCCCGCCTTGCAGTCCCATAAAGGGCTCCTTTCATTCCTTGCACTTTTGCCCCGCAGGGTTCTCAACCACAACCAATTGACTGCCATTGAGGATGACCATTTTTACAAGTTGCCCTCACTGAAGTTCCTGTAAGTACCTGGAATTAATTTGTCTTTCCTTCCCTTGGGGATCTGTCTGCTACTACTCTTCAGAGTTACTTGTTGCTTTGGAAAAAGCCTCCTGCCTCTACTCTTTATTTTTGGCCTGTTAAATCTAATGAGGCAATGCGGTATACAAATAGGGAGAGATGCACTTTCAAACAATCAACTCTGTTGTAAAGCTCACTGTGAGACCTTGGGCCAGTCTCCATCTCTCAGCATAACCTCCCTCTTTAGATAGTTGCAAGAATTTTTTTAAAACATGGGGGAAGAAAACAATTTATGATACTCTCAGAGCCTTAGATACAAAGCAGGGTGTTACCTAAGTTATGAATGAAACATAAAAACAAAAAGTAGCATTGCTTACCATGGGAAAGTTCATCTGTGTATCTTTAATGGAACAGGGCATTTACTATGAGGGTGGAACTCCAGAATGTCTGAACCAATTTTAAAAAGGGAAATGAAGAGGTTACATCGAAGTATGTGCAAATTGCAAAGTCTGTATTAGCATGTTTTAATACTGGGAATTGTTAGGCTACAAAGCATAAGTGAATTATAGCACTGAGTTCTGATGCTAGTATTTTTATGTTTGAACAGCTAATTTCTAAGCAGGGAGAAGTTTTAGGGACCCACCTTTTACCCAGAATTTCATTTCCTTGGAAGCAAAGTCACTGGAGACGTCTGCATTTCTGAGAAAATAAATTTTATTTCAGATCTTGGGAAAGATGCAAATATGTTAGTGTTATTTGTTGTTGCTGCTGCTGCTGTTGTGTGCCTTCAAGTCATTTCTGACTTAGGGCAACCCTAAGGTTAACTTATCATGGGGTTTTCTGGGGCTGAGGGTATGTGACTTGCCCAAAGTCACCCACTGGGTTTCCAAACAGGGAAGTGAACCCTGATCTCCACAGTTGTAGTCCAACATTCCAACCGCTACACCATGCTGGCTACCATGTTGCTATCATCATCATCATCATCATCATCATCATCATCATCATCATCATCATCACCACCATCATCACCACCACCACATTTATTGAAATCCCACCTTTGTCTCATTCTGGGAGACAAGGTGACTTACAAAAGTTAAAACACTTAAAAATGTACATCCAACAAATGTTTTTTAAAAATAAGGAAAGGATCATTAAAATTAAAAGCAGTTAAAAACAAACCATTAAAAAAAATAAGAACAGTGAATATAAAATACACAAGATGTGAGCGTCCTGAACAGTCAGCCCTCAAAGGCGTGCCAAAACATAAAGGACTTCGCCTGCCTAGGAAATGATAGCAAATAGAGTACCAGTCTAACCTCTATAAGAAGTGAGTTCCAAAGCCTGTAAGCAGCCACTGCCCTGTTTCCACTAGATTTACCTGTGAGGGTGGTGGGACAAAGAGAAGGGCAGGTTGATACTTGAAAACTGCATGACACTTTGATATTAGTGTTAGTTGCAACATTCAGGATGACATATTAGTAGCACATTACCACTATATTTTCCATTTATTTTTTTAAATTAATTTTCAAGATGAGGAGATCCCCCAAATTACCCTTTAAAAATATTGTTTATTCTAATAAGAAGTTATTTTTTTACTCATTTTACCTGCAAAAATGTCACAATGGGGAAAAAAATAATGCCCTGTTATCACAAAAGGTAACACATAACAGGTAGCAGAATTAATTATAGTGTGTTACTTCCCAGCAATGGTTCTTTTACACATACATGCACAACCCTCATAAAAGGAGGGTTCATGATATTACCACTACAACATAATTCTGTTCTATTAGATGCCATAAGATTTCCTACGAAGAGTAAAAATCACCAGCAGAGACTATCTGGGGAGCGGGGGAAATGACAGATTTAGGTTATGTCTTTTGTCCTCCAGAATTCTAAATTAATACTTTCAGTGTGTGCATGAGACAGAGAGAGAGATTCAGTTGCATCATCTTCTAGAACCAGTGATGACAGCTACCACACAAATAATTTTCATAACCATGGGAAATGGGTCCTACCAGTTTGACCAACTAGCAATCTCTTTTCACAACCACACTGATAAAGTGGTAAATTTTAAAGTACAGGTGCTCATCTTCACCACACCCCCTAGGAAAATCTAAAAGTGCAAGCAGGTGTGTTGATCCGTATCAGCAAACCAGTTCCAACAGTTCTCCTCTCCACCCAGGTCTTTTATAAATCAAATTTGTATCAAATGCCAGTGACTGTGAGGACTACAGCTTACTTAGAGGGAAGAGAGAAGCCTGAAGGAAGCTGTGGATGAAATTATCATCCCTGCTAATCAAGAAACCCCAACATGTGGACTTAAGCTGCATCCGCAATGCAGAAATAATCCTGTTTGACACCACTTTAACTGCCATGGCTCAATTCTATGGAATTTAATAACACTGAGCTGTGGCAGTTAAAGTGATGTGAAACTGGATCATTTCTATAGTGCAGCTGCAGCCTCTGTGAACCCTGTGTCTTTGATACTCCAGTGCCCTTGAAAGGTTGGTATCATACCAGGATAGAAATCATGTCGGGTGCCAGATGTTGCTTGACTGACATGGCCAGGATTCCTCACTATTGGCCATACTAGGTCTGCTGGGGCTTGCAGTCTAACAACTTTAGGAGGATGTGTGATTCCTACCCTTTTTTAAAAGCACATAGTTAAAACAGATTAAGACATAATTAAAAGCTATAAAGATGAAACCACAGCACACCATATTCAAAAGACCCTTCACCCTCCTAATGTCAGCACCAATGTATGCTAACAAGAGTATGCTGAGGCTTCTTTAATGTCACTGGGCCTGTACAAGACAGGCCAAAATAAAGCTGCTTTGGGTCACTTTGGAGGTATGCTGTTTAAATGTTGCATGCTTCCTAAGAGGCCAGAAGCTGCACCAAAGCCACACTCCAGTCCTTAGGACTAGAGCATGGGTTTGGTGCAGCTTCTGGACTATTAGGGCGCATGCATCATTTAAACAGCATACCTCCAAAGTGACCCAAAGCAGCTTTATTTTGGCCTGTCTGTATAGGGCCACTAATGTGTAACCCGGATGAGCCTGATGCATTTTCCCCCAATAGGATCTAGTTTCTCAGCCAGAGGGATGACAGCTAATCCATATGCTATTCTGAAAAGGAGAAAACCCTTTCCTTATAGTTAAATCTCAGTACTATTTTTGAACTACTTCTTATTATCAGCCACATTTGTATTCCATTTTTTTTTCTCCAAGAGGTTCAGGGCAGCAGATATGGGGGTTGCTCCAATTTGTCCTCAGAACATTCTTGTCCCAGCTTGGCCAAGAAATCCACCGGGTGACTTTGGGCAAGTCATATGCTCTCAGCCTCAGGGGAAGGCAATAGCAAACCTCCTCTGAACAAATCTTTCCAAGAAATACCCTTATGGTTGCTATAAGTAGGAAATGACTTGAAGGGACACAACAACATAAGTTTGATTGAGTAGTTCCTAGAGTTAGCACAGCAAAGACTCGTTTGTCATTTTTAGGGACCTTGGAGCAACAGAAATTGCCCCAAAGACATTGGTGGGCCTGCTCAAGACCACCCTTCAGTTGAAAACGCTGTGAGTACCAAGTGACTTTCTTTTTCTTTTTTGGCTGAGTTCCATGGATGATAAGTATAATTATTATTATTATTAACCTTTATTTATGAAGCGCTGTAAATTTACACAGCGCTGTACATACAATCTTTTTAATTAGACAGTTCCCTGCCCTCGGGCTTACAATCTAAAAAGACATGACACAGAAGGAGAAGGGAGTGGTGGAGGGAAAGGGTAAGAGGTCCAGCAGTTCCTCTCTACCTCCGAGGCCTGGACCAAGGCAGATGGACTGGAGGGAAGGACAAACAGAACAACTGGGAAAATGAGTTAGGCCCACATGGGGGGGGGGGAATCTTCCTTCTCCTCTCACTCATGCATCTGAGATCTTTTTCACAGTACATGATCACGACATTTCGATACCACTTTAACAGCCATGGCTCCATCCTATGAAATCCAATGACTTGTAGTTTCAGAAGGCATTAAAAGTCCTCTGACGTAGAATTCTATGTTCTTCAAGAAAGTACAACTCACAGTCTTCCAGAGGAGGGAGTCAAAGCAGTTAAAGGAGTACTAATGTGCTGAGTACACACACAGAGATGTCACAACAGAGTGGATTTATGTATTTATTTATTTCCCAAAGAGGCTGTATGGCAATACTCAGAAGTGGGGAGTTACCATCTTGTACCATTCACCACAGACTGGGACAGCAAGGCTTGAATAGGGATGCAAAGAGATGTATGGGGAAAGTAGGAATGCAGGGTGGAATGGCTATGAGGCCAAATGGCATCACAGAATGAGATGGTCTTGGACTGACCTCAGTTCCCATGTGAACCTGTCCCTCAGGGCCCAAAAAGTGTCTTATCCCCAATGTGTGAATAAGCACTCGATTGTAAGGACTAACTTGAGCTTGGGCCAACAAGAAGAGGTTGTGAAATATTTGTCTTCTTTTCTTCTGCAGCATCTTGCCCAAGAACATGACCTGTTGCCTTTGCCGCATTCAGAACGACATTGAAGTTTTGTGTGAATTTGTCAAGTTGGATTGCTCTAAGCCATGTGACACAAATGTCACACTGTGTGGTAGGCTAGCCTCTGTTTTCACAAACTCTCATTCCTTGGTTTGTCCCTTTGCTTATTTCTCTATCCCTGTTTAGCAAAGTGTGTGTGTGATATGAGAGGAAAGATTAGGGCTGCACCACATAGACACCCCCTTCCCCAAGCTGGCATCTGTATATACAGTACAGGCATCAGCTGAATTCATAACTTGGTGTGCTGTCAGGGGCAATGCTGCCCAATGCAGCTCCATACTTAGTTCATGTATTTACACTGCTATTTTTTCACATCTCTGAATACAGTTTTTGTTTGTCCATCTGCCTGTTTATGGCTGCCTATCTACCTTTACTTGTATCAGTCCATTTCCATTTGAAGGATAAAAAACGATGCACAATGAGATAACCAGCAAAACACAGCAAGAAATAACACCTCAAATGAGAATGATTCAAAGTACCCCAAATGGTAATAATATTAAAACCATAAATCTCCACATGTGAAACGGTTCCCCCAGATTCCTTCTTCTGGTTAAACAAGTTGGTCCTTCTTTCACAACTCCGATGTAAGCAGCCTGATCTTCAGTAGGAAAAGTACTTTGAAAAAATAACAGATTTCCAAGGGAGAAATTAACAGTACATTTGAGGGGGGGGGATCAGATTCAGGATAATATCGGATGGAGAAACAAGCATAAAAGGAGCACCAGCCACTGAGCTGTGCTAAACCTCCTAGTGAAATTGCCCCTCATTCATGTCACCCCTGATGCTATAGAATTCTGGGAGTTGTAGTTAGTTGTGACACCAAAGTAAAGGTCTGTTAACTAGTCCCAGGTTTCCATAGGCTGTAGCCATGGCAGTTAAAGTGGAGCTATTGTATTCTTCCAGTGTCCTGTGAAAGGGCCTCTGGAGGACTGCGATTCCCATCCTAATGCAACTAGTTGTAACTATTTGTTGGGTAGCCTATCCAGTGCTTGAAAAGCTACTATTTTGTACTACAGAAGCTGGAATCCTCCAGCCAGCATGGCTACTGAACTATCTCCCACTTCCCCAATACTGTCTATGATTTCCAAGCTGGGGGGAAAACTTACTATACTTTTCCATCCCAGACTCCTCCATCAGGTCAAGCCAGGCAAATCAGTCTGAGCTTCTTCCTGCTCCTTCCATACATTGCCCAGATGCCCAAGGTTATCTGCTTCACTGTTTGCTCACTGCTCACAGGATACAGAGAGGTGTACTCAGGGGCATAGCTACAGAAGGAAGGGAGTAAAATGAGGCCATTGTCTCTCAAATAAAAAAATTCCTTCTTGACCAAATTTCTAGCATCACAAAAGGTGACACACTGAAAATAAATGGAGAAAAACTTTCTTTTCTTTGGAAGATTAAGCTGTCTTCCTAATGCTCAACTGAGGTCTTCAGTTACTGCAATACTAGACATTTGAATTCAATGAAAATGTTGTGAGGTGAGCAAAGCCCTCATTCTCCTTCCTCCATAGCTATACTCCTGGGCCTCTGATGGTGAAGATGACATATGTCCATACCGACTAGAAACTATCAAAAGCCCCATCCTCCAAATTTATCTAATTTCCTTCTAAAGCCACCCAACTTAGCAGCTGTCACAACAAATTGTTGCACTGAATTCCATGCACCCCGTGGAACAGAAAGAAGATTCACCTTTTGTTTTTCCCTTAATGTTTCTGCTTTAGTGAATGATTCCAGGTTCTAGGGTTAGGAAAAGGGGGAGAAAGCATTTCCCTATCCATACCTTGTATATTTTTGGACACCTCTATTATGTTTCCTTACTCATCTTTTCTCAAAAGCTAATCATCCTCAAATAGTCTTTCAATAACGCCAGATAATTCCATTCTTCATTATGTGTTCCCCCACCCCCTTCCCTCTTGTTTCTAAGCAGAGAAAGATGAGGGTTTCCATAAGATGCAAGAAGAAGTAATGAAGATTTTAGAAACCAGGAAACTCAATTCCAGCACCATCCTGAACATTCTTCCAGAGAGGCCTCTGCAAGAAAATGTGTCTCTGGCAATGCCAGTGAACCAGAGCCTCTCTCATTTTGGCATCCATTTCAACAAACTCACCCCACAACTTTTTACCACTGTCAAGCAGTTAGGAAAGCTGAAAGCAGATGACTTTCTGGATGTAAAGTGGACTGACAAAAGTGAGCTGAAAAAGCTGTTCATGTTGGCAAAGTTGCTGCAGACAGCTCTCAAAGAAAAAATTGTTGAATACGAAAAGGAGAATGAAGGGACACAGGCCCCAAATAGCACATCTACAGAAGCTCCAAAAGAGACTGTGGCCCCTGCCCTGAGGAAGAAAAGAGATGTGAGGAAAGCCAGGAAAGAAAACTGGTCTCGAAGTAGGAGAAAATCACTTCTCGGAGTGGGCAGAAGAAACAGGCAGCAATTTTCAAAGGTCCCAATGCAATATGTGGATATGCCAGACACTCTAGATTTGCCTGCAGGGGCTCAGCACTGGAGAAGGCTATCAAATGACCAAGAGCCTCTCAGGCCTCATCAAGCAGGAGCACATCAATCCTCATGGAAGCGCTCCATTTCGGAGTCTTCAACAGAGACTCCTGCTTTGACGGCATCCATCTTGGTGGATGACAATGATGACAATGACTTGACGGGCAAAGTTGTCATTATTTTGAAACACGGCAACAGATCACGGAAGCACAAGAAAAAGATCACTGCACCTCCTGTCAAGAAACAGGAGGAAGTGGCAGCTAGCCAGTATTCTCAGCCAGAGCGTCAACCTGCCCCATTCTACCCAAATGAACCTGTTAGAGGCAACATGGAGAATGGTGGGGGGCAAGTTGCAGGGAATGTTGGAGAATATGTTGGAGGGAATGTTGGACAATATGTTGGAGGGAATGGTGGACAATATGCTGGAGGGAATGGTGGACAATATGTTGGAGGGAATGGTGGACAATATGTTGGAGGGAGTGGTGGAGAATATGTTGGAGGGGGTGAAGGAAAGTCTCAGATGCTTTTAAATAAGGAGCAACTGCTTAATCAGCTCATGCACAGAGGGCCCAAGCCCAAAATCCCAGAAGACTCAGAAAACTTGAATGAGCTCTCACCTGATATCACATTGTCCCATGAGACACACTGGGAGCATCATGAGTCAAAGACCTCTACTTCTCCCCAGCAAGACCTCATGAAGCCTCAAGATGACTATCTGCGTCAGGGAGATCTCTTTGAAGCAGAACTGAACAAGCGGCTGGCACCCCTCATCCCAAATGTGCCGGTGAGGAACCTCATTTCCCATGTGATTCGTATCCTGAAAATGGACTGCACGGAGCCCACCATCCAAATGGCTTGTGCCAAGCTCATCTCTAGGACAGGGCTCCTCATGAAACTCTTCAGCGAGAGAGAGAACATCAAGGAGACTTCTTCTCTGTGGAAGTCATACTTTTGGCCTGTCAAAAACGCGACCACACCTCAGTCAAGAAAAATGGGAAAACCTTCTGATGAGGTAAGAGGGAAGACATTAAACTCAGGCCAAACCTGGTTGAGCCTACTAGTGTGGCTATCAAGAGCTTGGGCAACACTCAGTATACTTGGCTGTGGCCCTGAAGCTTGGTTTTTTGTGAGTTTTTCGGGCTATGTGGCCCTGTTCTAGAAAATTTTCTTCCTGACGTTTCGCCAGCATCTGAAGATGCCAGCCACAGATGCTGGCGAAATGTCAGGAAGAAAATTTTCTAGAACATGGCCACATAGCCCGAAAAACCCACAAAAAACCATGGATGCTGGCCATGAAAGCCTTCGACTTCATGCCCTGAAGCTTGTTTATCAGGCCCATGTCAGTGGGAGGCATGAGTTCATTGGACATCTGTTTCTGAAAAGCTGGTTACTGTGTAAAATGTAAGTTGGGTTGGATGTATAGAACTGCAACAAAAGACCAAAACTAGGGTTCCCAGGTTTTATAGCATAATCATGGCCTGATAATGGATGTTATTGATAGGAGATACCCCATGTTGCATCTCCCTTATAATATCATCAGGATTCACCCCATGACTTCAAAAAGGGCTGGCCCTAAAATCCTGACCTGTTAATTCTAACCAAAACAGATAAAGGGGAACAAGAGCCAAAGGCAAAGAGAGACTAACTGGCTAAACCAGGGGTAGGCAACCTTTTTGAGCCGGGGGCCGGGTTGCTGTCCATCAGACAACTGGGGGGCCGAAGCCAAAAAATAAAAAATTAAAAAATTAAAAAATAAATATATAAATATATAAATAAACCAGGACAAATGTAGGACAAAATTTTCAAATGGAAGATACTTTTTTTTAAAAAAATTGAGGACACGCGAAAAAATTTGCTGATTTTTAAAAAAATGTTAATATAAATGCATGTTTCTGAGGCTTCTATAGACAATTGCCCCCCAAAGGCCCCGGCGGCAGGACCAAGGCCTTGCCGGGCTGTATCCGGCCCGCGGGCCGCAGGTTGCCTACCCCTGGGCTAAACGAAACAAAGAAGGGAGCAAAGTAGAAAAGGAGAAATGTTTTGCACAAATTTAAATTCTGACAACATGGTTTTAAAGACAATTGAAAAAATCACGACAGGACTATCATTGCTTATGATGTGGACATGTTTTCTCTTTCTTTGTTTCTCACACAAATACTTTAAAGTTTGTCAAGTCAAATTTATTATAATTAACAAAGCAGATTTTAAAAGATTACAAGCATAGTTGAAAATACATCTAAAATCACATAATATAGACAAAATAGACTAGTATATAATAAAACTTCCAAAACATGACAAAAGATTAGCCCAGACAACATTTGAACTCTTGCATTAATTGCACCTCCTAAAAACATTGCTGTGATAGAGAAATCTCTGTCTTCAAGAAAATAAAGTCAGTGATTGAAACAATCTATCCAGCAAGAAAATTCATCCTTCTTCTTCTTCTTTTAACAACACGAAGTTAAGAGAGGGGAATTGTTTGTTGGGAGTGAAAATCTCTGCAAGATTTTTGAAGATGAGCTTGCAGTTCCTTCTTAACCAAAACTGAAAGTGTGCCATAAAATGAGTGCATACACCATGTCTAGCAATATCTCATTCATTATTTTCAACACTGTTTGGGGTGGGGAGAATAACAAAATGGGCTTCTAGCCTGAATTATTAAGTTACAAATTGGTTTTAAGAAGAATGTGCATGTTAAACTCTGTGTGTGTGTGTGTGTGTGTGTGTGTGTGTGTGTTCCTTTTGTGGAAAACTGCCCCAAGCAGCACAGTCTCTAAAAGGAGGTAAAGAACAACAAATTAAAATTACCCAGTAACAATAACAAAAAAGACAGTGGCTTGAATCATATTGGTAGTCCTAAGTAGCACAAAGCTATGTAATTACTGAATACCAAAACAACATCTATGTACATCTCTTGTTTTAATGAGTTAATTTTAATTGAGATTAGCAATAGAATTCAAGACAGTAACTTCAACAGAGACATTCCAGTGGAAAGTGGATAATTTACTGGATAATTTATGGAGACTCTTAATTATAACTTCTGGCATTTAGTAAGGAAGTAAGAAGAGATGAAAGTTTAGGGCTGGAATCTTTCAAATGAACTATACTGGCATAACTACTCCAGCATAGGGAATGGTGGTGACACAGAAGTGTCAGAAGGGAAAAGGCTGTGGGTGGAAGCTGCAGTGAGAAACCGCAGATAAAGTTGTCTTAGGGGAGGTCAGAGGCTGAAGGCTCTGAGCCACTTGTTTTCTCAGTGCCTGACTGCTAGTTGGGTCCTTGGAGTTCAGATCTTCTGGGAAAGCTGGCTTGCAAAAATCACCACTTCTGTGGCACAGCATGCCATGAACACCTTGGCTCCAAGGATCCACCCAGCAGCCAGACATCAGAGAAACAGCCTCTTTGGAGCCAGTAACCTTTTTCTTCCTGTGATCACTAATAACAACTTCATTTGCCTGCTGTTGCTCCATTGGCAAAGCCTGGGTGTAATGGATACTTATACTGTCAGCCTTCCACATTTGTGGCTTTGACTTTTGCAGATTTTATTATTCACAGATTTGGTTAATATGTTCTCTCTAGGAATCTCTAGGTCCTCCAGCTCAACTCAGTAGGCAACTCAGTCTGCAGCGATCACCCAGGAAGACCTAGAGATTCTTAGAGAGAACACTTCTTTAGGCATTTGTAGGTCCTCCAGCAGAATCCTATGGATAACTTCTGGCAAATGTTGACCACAGAGTCACACTGGAGAACCTACAAATACCTACAGAAGTGTTCTCTCAGGTACAAAAAAATAGTGGATTTTTTTATTTGCAGGTTTTTCTCTTTCACAGGGTTCTTGTGCACATAACCCCAGCAAATGTAGACGGCCCACTGTTCTAGTGTAGTGTGCTAACAAGACTAGTGTCTCCCTATACAGGACAGCCAGCACAAATATCTTGGCTGCATTAAAGAAAGGCCATAGGTGTGTCATAAGGCACCACCTAAAGGCATCTGATCCTGTCTGATTTCAGAAGCTAAACAGGGTCAGGCCTGGTAGTACTTGGAAGGAAGCCTACTAGGGAATATACCAGATGCTGAAGGCTTTATGCAGAGGAAGGCAATGGCAAACCACCTCTGAATAAATCTTGCCAACAAAACCCTATGATAGGGTTGCCCTAAATTGGAGTTGACTAGAAGGCATATAACAGCAGGGTATGTAGAAAATCCATGGTTCAATCTGTGACATGTGATGTCAAAAAATATCTCAGGCAGTGGATCTGGGGAAAGACCTGGAGAGCCATTGTCAGGTACGCTAGTAGAGTAGCCCTGGTATGCAGACTGGAAATGTTTTGCATGCTTAAAAGCCATTGCACAGTCTGAAATGGTAAAATATACACCTGATCCCTCCCACTTTGTTTTGGCTGTGCCCTGGGACCATACTTCAACCTACAGCTGGAATGCAGAACTCAAATCTCTTCCGGAAGTGGAATTTATTGAAAAGTGTTCCCTGCACCCAATTTAGTACAGTATAAGGCAGCTTAATGTACCATATTTATGTGAGAGCAAGCCACCTTCATGAGATTTTGACTGAAAGTAGGGAAAATATTGAAAGACTCGAAATCTCACCTTCCTTTTCTTTCTTTCTCTGGACTTTTGCAGATAGCAAGGCAGGGTATTCCAGAATATGGATACGGCAACAAGCTGCTGTTGGCTATTTCGGTGACAGCAGTGATAATGGTTATTATTGCAGTAATATGTCTGATCGAAGTAAGTTGAGAATGTATTTTTAAGCTCCTTACATTTTAATGTATTAACTTGCTACGTCCCAGCTGTCAATGGAATCGGAAGTGAATATCACCAAAAGATACAATACACTGCTCTGGGGGGGGGGGAATCCCTCTAGGTATAATAGATATTCATATTTCCCATATAGCTCACCTAAAATTGAGGCAGACTTCATTCCGCCTCATCTCTTAGCAGATCTCCTATTTCTAAGCCAGGGCTCAGAAATTGTGTGTGTAAGGAAACAATGGCCTCTGTTTAATGTTTTCCAAATACTCTCTTGGACTACAACTTCTAATCCCCCAGCAGCTGTGGCAGATTCTAAGAGCTGTTATCTACAACTGTATCTCTCCCTTGCCACACAATAAAATAGCTCCTCACGCTATTGCCAGTTTGGTTGAGGCTGAGACATCCACCCATCTTTTCAGCTTTCTTTTTGGAAATAATTAAAGTACAAAGATGCTGGCAAGCCAATCTCTTGTTTTTAACCCCTCCTCCACCACTGATGCCCTTCCCAATGTGGGAAACTGTAAAGCCTTTGTTTTCTTACAATCTTTCCCCTTTTTGTTCAACAGATCTGTTCTCAGCGATCTGCAGCTAGAAGGGAAGGCGGCGAGAAACGGTAAATTTTTTTCCCAGGGATGTCTAGTTGTTTTTGTGAGTCTGCCTTCAGATTTCTTTATCTGTATTACATAGTTACTCTGCTCCCATTCTATCTTAACTGTCATGGCTCCATCAACTGGGATCCTACGATTTGTAGTTTGGTTAAAAAAAAAACACCTCGTTTGGCAAAGAACTTACTGTCAGAACAGAGCACAGACAAACAGGATGGTTTGCAGCTGGCAAAGGGGTCAGGCTGCATCTTATCACTTATCTTCAACTTATATGCAGAACATATTGTAAGAAAAGCAGTCTTGGACAAAGAAGGAGAAGTGAAAATAGGAGGAAGGAATATCAACAATCTAAGCTATTCAGATGATGCCATAATACTAGCAGAAGACCTCCCAGACCTGGAACTATTACTAAGAAAGATCAAGGAAGAAAGTGCGAAGGCAGGCCTATTGTTGAACATAAAGAAAACAAAAATAACGACAATGGAGAATCTTGACAAATTCAACCTAGACAATGAAGAAATAGAAGTGGTAAAAGGGTTCTCATACCTGGGACCGAACATTGATAGAAATGGGGACTGCAGCCAGGAAATCAGAAGGAGATTAGGAATGGGGAGAGAAAGAACTAGAAAAGATTCTATAATGCAAAGATATACAACTAAACACAAAAGTGAGAATCATACAAGCCATTATATTCACTAGGATAGTGAAGAAAAATGGATAGGAAGAAAATCAATGCATTTGAAATGTGCTGGAGAAGAGTGCTGAGGATCCCGTGGATGGCCAAAAAGACAAACAGATGGATCCTGGAGCAGATCAAGCCAGAGATCTCCCTGGAAGCCAAGATGACAAAACTGAGGCTGTCGTACTTTGGACACATCATGAGAAGAGAAGACTCACTGGGAAAAAAATAATGCTAGGAAACGTGGAGGGAAGTAGAAAGAGAGGAAGGCCACATGCTAGATGGATGGACTCTATTAAGGAGAACACGGGTATGAGTTTACAGGACCTAAGCAGAGTAGTGGAGGACATGGAGTCTTGAAGATGTCTCATCCACAGGGTCACCATGGGTCGGGAAGGCAATTAACAACAACAACAACCACAAAGAACCTAGATTTGTAGTGAAAGTGGTGAAAGCACTAGTGATATAATTTAGGAGACTATTCAAACTACTGGCAGAGAATTCTGAGCACCTCATCAGACTACAAATCCCAGGATTTCATAGGATGAAACCATGACAGAGCAGCACTAAACAGTGATATTCTCTAGCACAGAGAACCAGCACGGTGAATGGTCTGAGCATACAACAACAACAACACAACAACAGATATATTCTCAGTGAGGTTGGCCCAATTATAGTCCTACCTACAGGAAACCTACTGAAATCAATGGAATTTGACTGTGACAGACAAATCCTATTCTTTTCACTGAGTTTATCTTAGAGACTAACATTGGATTTAGCCCAGTGTCAAGAATTCCAGTGGTAAGGATCTCAGCGGTTGCTCCAGTATTCAGCCGGCTACAATTCTGTGTAAGATTCTTTATTTGCTGGTGCACCTCTCTGTGCATCAAAACTTCTCCTTTCCCTCCATTCTGTCATCAGATTTCTTGTCAATAAACTCTACAGAAATAGCCCAGTCACAGAGATTTGGACTACATTGTGTCTGAAAGCACATCTCTCACACTCACCTTGAGCTGTTTTCCTTGTTTAGAACTCCTCTGCACACATAGCACTGAACATACAAATGCCAAGGAGTGTACTGTAAGCATGCATATAGAACTAAACACAGCCGGGAGTCCACACCGGAGTCCTGTGTCCGTACATATATTCTTGAACACGGGGAGCAGAGCAGGGAACAAGACTGACTATAGCAGCATGCTGAAACCAACCACATCTGAGCACTGGAGGGTGGGGACGATAGGCTGAGGAGCATCATCCGACTCCTGTCCTGTTAAGGATTAATTCAACACACCATTATATTCATTCTTTTTAAAAAGGAACTTCCCAAGCTTTGGGGACATGCTGCAGATATGCACTTGGGTGTGGAAAGGCACATTCTGCTGCAACATCACACACACACACACACACACACACACACACTTCCAAAGAAGAAAGACTATCTGATCACTTGAAATTACTAACAGACAAATGTGCTTTGAGGCTCATGTAAAAGCTGGTTTTAAAATTCAGAGTGTGAAATGTTAAACAAAACTGCACTGAGATTTACAATACGTGAATGTGTATGACTCTCACCCGCGCCCCAACACAGAGATCTGTGACATTTCTGCTCCCTAAAATACCATCCTCCTAAAGCTAACATCTGACACTTTTTATTTCTCATTTTTTAACTCTTTCCTGAAGGGGTTTTCTGGGCAGAAGGAGCAAACTGGAAAAGCAGGTAAGTAATTCTTCAAGGGGAATAAATTAGCATGATCTAGTCATTCAGTCTTCCTCTTCATACTAAAAGATGTAGAGCTATATTCTTACGTGAGTTACAGAAGTATTGTGGGGACTTGAGCAAGTCCCACTTTGCCATGAATGAAACAAAAGAAAAAAATGATTTCCAAAGGAATCCTACAGCACCTTTCAGACTAACTGAAAGATAGAAGTTGGTAGCATGGTATATTTCTTGATATTAGGTATACTGTTCTACTGCAAATTTCTGAGGAAATAGGCTCAAGTCTAGAAAAGCTCAGACTGCCAAGCTCTGTTTTTCAGTTAGTCTGAAAAGTACTGCAAGATCCCTTTGCCTATTGATTTTCCAAACTAACATGGCTATGTCTTTGGGGGGGGATATTGTGATCATAGAACTTGCCTTGTTACATTATACATTAAAAGGTCCATCTAGTCCGGTGGTCCCCAAAAATATTTCCAGCTATCACCCCTTTTCCTCTTGGGCAACAACCCTAGCGCGCGCCCCCCCCCCTTGCATATTTCTTGATATTAGGTATACTGTTCTACTGCATATTCAGAACAACAGATCTAGGCAGATGCTCCCTTTGCAACCAGTAACCCTGGGAGCAGCAACTGAGCATCTGCATGTGCAGCAACTGAGAAGCCTCTTGCCTATGCCAGCCTTGAAGCAAAGGCCAATCGAAACAAGAGGCTTCTTGAGTGCTGCTCATGCATATGCTCAGTTGTTGCAACCACTCAGTTAGGGAGCAGCAACTGAGAAGCCTCCTGCCCATGCTGCCCTTCCATCAAAAGCCAGTATGGGCAAGAGGCCTTTTGGTCACTGTTCAGCCAACTGCTCGGTGACTAGGTGCAAAGGGAGAAGTTTCTCCCTGGTGAGGAAAGACTCTCTTGTGTAGGGGGTTTACAGAGGCCACATACTCTGGACTGGAAACTGACTTGGATGGGAAAAGGGAGAGATTTTAACTACAGGAGCCACTCCAAGGTGAAGGACTCTTTCCAAGAATTGACCCCAGATCCTCCTCCTTCCCCAGAGACATGTCTTCTCCATACAGCTTCAACTGTTCCCCACATATACCAACATTGTTTCTTCTGCCACCTCTTCTCCCAGCCTGTCTAATGAAAGAAAGCAGGAGCAGCCACGCAGCACTGGCCCCTTCTATTCTCTCTGCCGCAGTACCATTTCTGACCTTTTTGAATGCATGGGTGGGGAAATGGTGGTGGTAGCAGCTCTTTGCCATTTCCCCTAAGTAGACCCAAGAGGAATCGGGCTTTGAAGAATCTGAACAAGACATTTGTGTCTGGGTTAAAATCAGTGAAAAGTTATCACATTAAAGTTAAAGGCTATAATCAGTGCTAATGTTGTTGCCATTTTCTTTGCTTTGCCTTTTTGTCCTTTTTGCCGTGTGTGTTTTCTTTTCTCCACCTGGCCACTTCCCCCACAACCACACAGCCACCATTTACCATAGTCCCCTCCACATCAATTCTCCTCCACATCCATCCAGATTTTAGGGTGAACACAAACAGTTATGCCTGCTGGAAGTATGTAACTTCTTTGGCATCATTTTCCTAAGCTTTGTCTGTTACGTCCTTTGTTACATGCCCCTAAGTTTTACCCTTGACTTATCCGTGTGTCATATCAAAATCCTTAATCTTGGCCCCAAAACCTGTCCTCGATTTATACATGAGTTCATGTGTGGTACACACACATGCCATATAAGTAAAATTCACACTTCAGAAGCCTGCCAAAATAAGAATGTCTTCAGTTGCCAGTGAAAAGAGAACAGGGAGGGGATCGACATGATCTCCCATGGAAGTGAGATCCACAGTCTGGGAGCAGCCACAGAGAAGGCTCTCTCCTGTGGGGGGTTGTTTATTTTCAACATTGGCTGAATATGACCTAGGCTGTTTGTAACTTGTAACTACATTTAAATGTGCCTGAAGGAAGGTGCCTTCATGTAAAACATATCCTTTTTTTTTTAATAATCTAAATTGCTTGCTTAGAATAAGAGCTTTCATTGAGTTCTCTTTTTCATGCACTTGCTCAATGTGTGCATACATTTGTGTATGAGTCTCATCTCCCAAAGGATTGTAGTGGTGGGGAATCTCTGCAGAGTCTGAGGTGGAAAAGGTGCAAGTTAAAGCCCTCAGCAACCTCCTCCTGAGTTAGTGGGTAAAGTAGGAGCAAAACTAGAGGGTGGTGGCAGCTAGATGAACTCATGGGTTCCCATTCATGCTCGGGAGCAGAAGGTGCCTCTTTACAGCTGTGTTCACATTTCATGGTAGCTTTGCCTGCACCTTTGGACACCTAATCTTTATTTCTAAATACTCATTTGAAATTTTAAGTTACTGCAATGCTACAAATTTGGAGACAGAAGGAACATTTCATGGGGGGGGCAGAATTATTATTTGGGTGGGAAAGCCCTCCTTTTGCCTTCCCCTTCCCAGCTAAATTGCTGCAGCAGTCCAGCAAATGATAAGGGCATTTGGGAGGACTGACCTAAAAAATGGCATCATAACAATCCTAACCCTGAAGTTGTCTGTGATCTGTTTTCACACATCCTTTTCTTTTGCTTAGGGTTCCACAACCTCTTCATTTGACAAGCCTCTCTGGCTTAAAGATATGGATCATCCTCTGGATGACACACGGAGAAAGAGCATGGCTGATAAATTGCATGATGAAGAGTCCTCAGAAGAGGACGAGCTATTCAACTGGGCTAATGCAAGGTATACATGATGAAAGTACTTTTACCAGATCCTTGTGAGTGGCTTTGCTTGTCCGCCTGCCCAACTGCCTCTCTGCTATGGTTGCAAACACAATCTGGGAAATGTGTGGGAGATCCCTGGTGAAATCACAGAAGATAGAGAGGCTAAAAAGCCCTGTAGTGGCCATATGGTGAGAGGTTCCCATTTCCCCCTTATGGGAAATGCTTTCCCATTTTAAGTTTTGCCAGAAGAGGTTGCATGGCTGATAAAGGCAGAGAACTGTGCCTGACAAGCAGGGCAAACCCTCAACATCTGGTGGGATGTGGCCCCAGCATTGCACATAGGTTCTTCTACCCTCCCCTTGGGTAACAAATGCGGCAGGGGTTATGTGCAATAAGCCTAATATCTGCTTATTTTGCATAATGTGTTCCAGTTGCAGGATTTTCCTTTACTGGCTATAGTTTTAATCTTCTTCTTTTTTCTTGAGGTGTTGGTTGTACAGTTTGGGGATATTAATTATTAACTGCTATGGCTATCCAATTTTTATTCCTAACAAAACATTGACTATGTGGTCAGAATAAATTTGTACGCTGCTGTTTTCAAGTGAAGCAGTTGATAACATCCACGCACAGTAGGCTTAAGTAAATGGTGCCAAGCTATAAATTGCCTGAGCCCTGAATGCTGTGTGGCAAATTCTATGTAACTTCTGTTTTCCTCTATTTATCAGACCACCAAGTGTACCTGAGGCCCCTCCTCCTGTGGAAAAGGCCAGTTTACCAAAATTGTAAGTAATCTCATGTGGTATAAACCATGCGTGTTAGTTTTGACCTTTGCTTTATTGAGTAGGAATTAGCAGTCTGGTAATCTCTAGATTTGGGAGGCGTTCTAATAAATGGCCACATTGGCTGGGATGGATGGCTACTGTTGTGCAAAAGGTTTGTAGGCCAGTGAGTTTTGTTCGCAATATGGCTTATAGGAGACAAATGTTGCATTATTAGTTGGCTTGCAAAGCGAGAAAAATTTGAAAGTTTCTTATAAGAACTCAGCTACTGAGCAGATTTCAGTTTGCTACCAGACTTTGCTTGAATCGATGCGGATGGAGATCTTTCTAACTGTGAATTTAATTTGTGGTATTTGATTTGATGTGTCTGTTATTGTTTTATAACTTTAAACAAACTGCCTTGAAAGGACTTATTTGCTGTGAAAAGTGCTTACAGTTGTTTCAAAGAAAGAAAGAAATTGCATCTGTGGGTGAAAACAGGCTTGCTTGTGTCCCTAATAGCTTCCTCTTGGATGAGCTTTCACACCACTCCTGAATGAGAAAAATGGAGCATGGATTAATCCATCATTTAGATTCTCTTGTGGTGTGGAAGGAAAGGGAAACTCAACCAGTCCAGCAGACTAGATTGGCTCCTTCTCTGACTGAGCAGAAACAACTGCAAATTCCTATTAGACTGGGAGGAAGAGCATCCATGTGTAGTTGTATGTCATGCAAAAAAACCAAAGATCCTAATTTGCACAGCAGTTAATTCCCCAGTGAGGTGCTATGAGAAATCTTCTTTATGGAATAATGAGCAGGGATGTTGAGCATCCACATTCTTACTTGTCTCTGGAGCCTCCCTACGGCATTCTTCCAATACTTCCTCCTCTGACACTGCCTTTTTGCAATGAGCCCCGCTGACCACAGATACAGGGCTGAATGCTGAATTTAAAAGGGCACCAAGATGAGCTTAATAATGGTGTCTGCTGAGCGTACCATTTGCAGCAAAGTGAATCCACACAGGGAAAAGTGGTGTTTTTACATCCCCCTCCAGTACTGTACAGATTATTCATTATCAACTCAAAAAACAAATTCCCATCAATTAGTATTACTCTCTTCAGTGCCCAGTTGGGCTTCATTCATTTTAAATAAAATCAGCAAAACTCACAGTGAATATTTTAAGTTGTAATGTAGGGGTCAAGGACTAGGACAACTGTGAAAGACACATTAACCCTTCAGAACTTGCTCCTGCTCATCCGACACATCAAAAAACAATTTTCTGGGCCCCAGACACCCTCTATTTAACATGGAGGCTTTCCCCCCTGCCTTCTTGGGCCTCTAGAGGACATTTGGGGACATTTTGAAACAAAAGGATTTTTTTAAAAATTCACAAAATTTCATTTTGACCAATGGAGGATCCGGTAGGCTCCAAACGTGTGGAGTTGACCCCTTGGGGTCCTAGGGGACGCAAAAATGGCTCTAGCGAGACACATGCAGACCTCTGCTCATGCTTTGCCCCTCACTGTTGTAAGGGAATGGTGTGTTTCAAAAGCACCCTTTGCCCAGTGCATTGTTTATTCTAGGGCTGGCCTGGGGCAGGTAATATTCTTCCCATATTTTTGCATTAGGTTTGGGTATGACTAATTTTGCCTCAGGCTCACTCTTAATGCCGAGACACAGGTGATTCACTCTGTCCTCAGAGGAGTATGTCTGTGCAAGTCACTGCTCTAGGTTTGTCTTCTTCCAATCCAAGGGCAACTCCAGATTAGTGATTCTTGCAGAAACCACACTGGGGGACTCTTGCTCCAGATAACTCATACCCAGGTGTGGTCAAATAGAGACTTTCAGGCCCTGTGTGGCCTTCAGGGCAATTTCAGTAGTCCCAGACTACTCCATACTGCTCTTTTTCTGGCCAAAATCAAAATGGCAAATGGTCTCTCTTTGAAGTCACCTGGAGAGGCAATTCACCTTTTGCATAAGTTGACTGCCCCATCACAGCAACCCAAACTGGATTTCAGGCCACATCCACATTTTGGGGGGTTAATTTTGTTGTTGTTGTTTAGATTGTTAGTAAACTGTGCTGCTCCCAGAAAACGCCTGTGCAGCTAACTGATCCCCAAAGTTGCTACACTTGCCCATCTCTGTCCTACATATTCTTAGAATACAATCTTACTCCCCAGAAGGACGCGTAGGATACTGCAGACCTCACTTTCCTTGGTCAAAGAGGAAGACTTCGCCCTTGGGAAGCAACATCCGCTGAAGATGGCAGGTCAGGGTATGTGTGTCAGGTTTGGATCCAACAGATCCAAAGCTGCCTCATACCCTAGACATGTGCCCAGAATGGGCGAGGGGAAACAACTCCAATTGTAGGGGTGGTGTACTTATTTCCTTCCTTTGGAACCACTGTAACAAATAGTGGGCAGGGGAGAAAAACAGACAGGGAAAGATGGAAGGAAGAAATGAACAACCACCCACCCACCCACCCACACACACACACACACACACACTCTACCCTGTGAGTACAATACAGCTTGGAGTGATTCCTCCTCTATCGATTATCTTCCCTCCTTCTCATGGGAATCACATAGTAAAGTAATTTTTTTAAAGTAGTGTAGGACCCATGTTGGGAGAAAGGCAGGACAGATATGAAATGAATTTTGAAGTGGAATAAGGAAGCGTGCCTCCAGTGTTAGTTCAGAATTTGAGAAATACTATAGGAGAGATTTATGTCCGTGCCCAAGACCGAACTGCAGACCATTAGGCAGAAACAGGACAAGAATGCATAGATATACTGATATTAAATTAATAAACATAAATAAAAATTCAAAACATGTTAGAAAAGGGAAGAGGGGTTTGCCTGGGGTTTAGCAGGGCAAAGTCTGCCATCTCATGTAATGGGAAGCTAAGGCTGGGATCCATCTCATCCTTGTCAGATTTGGCAGCACATCAGTGAAGGAGGTCTCAGCAGCAACTTATCACAATAGTAGTTGTGTTTAAGCTGAAGAAGACTTGAGATGCCATGAGTCCACAAGAAGGAACAGAAGAGAACAGAGAGTAACCTCAAATACCACAAACATTCCTAAATTTCTATTTTTCTTGCTCCAACAGAGCGCCTCCTCCTGAGGCACCTCCTCCACCACCTTCTGAAGAGGCGCCCCTTGTTAAAAAGGCCAGTTCAAAGAAACTGTAAGTAACTGGAATGTCACATAAGCCTAATAAGTGAAACAGCTTAGCAGCTCCATCAACAGGGCATCTGACTTTACTTGGCATAGTAATTATATATTTATTTTTATACCAATCTGTTGCAAATGTATCTGTACCTCAGCATAATTATTTTCAGGTTGCCCTTTAATAAGAAGATGATATCTACAAGTGAAATCTGCAACAGAATGTTGCAGTTCGGAATACAGCTGTTCTGACTTCCAGCTTCTCTAGTCCATTTCCTTCTCTTTTCTTTCCCAGTGTTCCATCTCATGCTCAACTTTCAGTCCCCATTGGGCTGTTTTGGGATCCCCCACTTCCCTGCAGGGAGGAGTGCAAAGGTGGTATTTGGGTATTATGTGCAAACACACACACATATGTATATACATCCATGTGTAGTGGCCCAGCCCCACATCATAAGCAGCCCTTAGGGCCCCAAAGATGGTACATCCCTATCTTAACCACTGCTTCTATGTACAGGGAGGTTCCATGGAATTATAGCCACTGACAGGCATCTCCTCCATGGATCTGATCCAATGCCTTTAAAAACTCATTCAAACAGTTTCCTGTCATCACAACTTTGGGCAACATATTCCAAGAGCTCTCTGTTGTGTGATGAAGAAGTATGTTCCTTTGTCTGTCCTGAATCTATACATGTGGTGAATATTTGATCAATGTGTTCTACAGAACTGGACCTGTACGTTCCTTGTGTGTAAAGGAAGAATACCATGTGTGTATATGTTTACTGTTACTGTGCATTGTGGGTGATGGCACAAGGTTAAAGTTGGTTTCCTGGTCTCTTCGGTGTTCCCCATTCAGCTCTAAAGTTTTCCTGCTTTTGCAGTCCAAAATCAGTTGTCCAGGAGAGAACCTTCTTTGGGGCTCTCTGTAGCTAAAATACTAACGGGAATAACATTGACATATTAGCCAAAAGCCAATTGCTACTGTAATTCCAACAAAAAGAGACTAATGAAATCAACAACATTTGCATAAGTATTGACATCATTTAGCAATTGATTCAGTAGGGTTTACTCTGTCTGAGAGTAACAATGGGATTTAGGCCTGACTACTCCTGGAGTCCATTCACATTACAGAATTCTAGCACTGTTTTTCCACTTCAACTGCCATGGTTCCATCCCATGGAATCCTGGGATTATCATTCTAAGGAAGAACATTTAGAATTCTCAATTAGAGAGCTCTGGTGCCTAACCAAACTAAAAAACCCTGGACTAATAATTGTCATTATCTCTATAACAAATGGGTTACAGACAAGGTGAATTTCCCACTTGGTGACTTAAAATAAGCATGCATGAAAACAGAGCATGAAGCAGACATAAGGATAGCATATCTTATATTGTACATGTCCTGGTCTTTTGTGTGGGTGTCATCTGGGTGTGAGTCAAAGCTTATTTTAGGGAGCATTTACCAAGATCCTTGTTCACTATCTGTGACACAAGTTGCAGGAATGATGAATGTGCAGATCCCTCACCCTCAGTTCTGCTGGCCAGGGATGATGTGAGTTTTAGTCTAGCGACATATGAGAGCTCACAAGATCCCCATCCCTGAGATGAGGAGCTGAGATGAATGTCAGTGAGCTGTGTTGGTTAGACAGCTGGACAAAGACTTGTGAGAGAACCAGCTCCTAGCCCCCACTGAACCATGAAATTCACTTGGGCCAATTACATGCACTCTCAGTCTGTCCCATCTCATAGCCTTGTTGTTCTGAAGATAAAGTGGGGAGGAGGAGAAACAAGTGTGCTGCTTTCAGTTCATTAGAGAAATAGTGGGATAAAAATACAGTCATCCCTCCACATTCATTGGGGTTAGGGGCACAGAATCCCCGTGAATGTTTTTAACTGAAAACACTTCTCTAGAAATCTTTAGGTCCGCCAGTGCAACTCTGTAGTCATTTGTCAGATACTGACCTTAGAATTGCTCTGGATGAACTACAAATGCCTAGTGGAGTGTTCTCTCTAGGAATCTCTAGGCCTTCCAGTGTGACTTTTGGTTAAAGTTGACTGTAGAGTTACACTGGAGGACCTAGATATTTCTAGAGAGAATATATTACAGTCAGCTCTTCTTATACACGGATTTTTTTATACATGGATTCGAGCATCCACGGTTTGAAAATGTTCCGAGAAAGTATAAATTTCAAATATCAAACCTTGATTTTCCATTTTTTTATAAGGAACACCATTTTGCTATGTCATTATATTGAATGGGACTTGAGCATCCACGGATTTTGTTATACACAGGGCATCTTGGAACCAAACCCCAGCGTATAACAAGGGTCCACTGTAATAAAATCCGTGAATAATCAAATCCGCAAAAATGAAAGCCACAAATGTGGAGGGATGAGTGTACAGCAAATGAAGTAGGAACCAGCTTTATAATGAATGCTTCCATGAAGTGTCTGATGAAACACATTGTCTGGAGTAGAAGTGTCCTAAAGCCTGGTTAGGACTCTTGGGCTTAAGTATCTTTCAACAGTGGGAGCAAACCGCCTAATTCGGGAAGGGTGTGTTGTGGAAAACATTGCTAAATTCATTCTTTTCAACCTTTGTCAGGGCTCCAGAAGCACCTCCTACCTCTGAAGAAGCCCCTACTGAAGGCTCAGCTCCGAAGGCAAAGTGAGTAACTGTAGTAAAACTGGAGCTGATTCTCCTTTTCCTTAACCTAGCCATATAGCAACTGATCTGTAAAGCAACCTCCCACAGAGCAGGTGAAATGTTTTCTGAAAAAACAAGACCTTGATTTACAATTAACACCAATTAACTGCAAATTAACTCCACCATATGTCCTCTCTGCCCTTCTGCTGCACACACAGGATTTTCAGTAGTGTAGCTGTGTTCATCTGTAGTATTAAAAACAATGAAAACCCTTATGGCATCTTAAAAACTAACTGATCTGTAGGGGATGTTGAGAGCTGCAGTCCCACATCAGGAGAGAAAATGAGAGTTACAATAACTAACTGTTCTTTTCAAGACACCCCAAATCATGACATTTGCCAGGTTGTGGCCAAATGAAAAGTAATCTTTTCCCAACAACAACAATAATAGTAATAACAACAACTACTACTACCACTATTAAAATAACAGCCTTTATATATAATGCCCTCTTCACCGCAGGGCAGAACATCAGACATGTGTAATCAAGAGCGAAACAATAAAAGTCAACACTATAATATACTAAAAACAAAATAAGCTACAGAAGTCGCTAAAGAGCTGGCAAAAGAAAAACAGAGCACTGCTTGTTTTTTCATGATGGCTATAGAAAGGGAGCTGTCCTCTTGCTGTCTGCTCCTTCCCTTCTCTACCAGCTTATTACTTTCCCTGTGTGGAGTTCCCATTTGCTTATGCCTACCAAGCTAGAAATTAAATGCAAGGCTACTCTTTCTTCATCTGTAAAGACTATATTTCAGTGGAAGGGAATGGCAAACCACCTCTCAACATTCCTTGCCTAAGAAAACCCCATGAAATTCATGGGGTCAGCATAAGTTGACAGGTGACTTGAAGACATATACACACAGAAAGGTTGAGAGGGGATTCTAGTCAGGGCTGTGTATTATGATTATTATGATTATTACATTTTATTTATAAAGTGCTGTATTAGGTGAAAAGCCTTCTCATTGTTTGGAATTTCATCTCCATGAAGGGCAGACCACTGTGAAAGCTCTTAGGCTGCATTCACACTGCAGAAATAATCCAGTTTGACACCACTTTAACTGCCACGGCTCAATGCTATGGAATTCTGGGAGCTGACGTCTCTGGTGCCACAACAGACTGCAGTTCCCAAAATTCCATAGCATTGATCCATGGCAGTTAAAATGGTGTCAAACAGGATTATTTCTGCAGTGTGGATGCATCCTTAGAGAGAGGAAGTGCTATAGTGACAAAGCTGACTGTTTGAGAGGAGGAACAGACTATAGAGAAGGAGGTGGTAAGAGCAATCAGCTCAGTTGATGGGGTAAATGAAAGTGTTGAGTAGCTCTGGTGGCATGAATTCCTCTTAACTTTTGCTTTCCACTCTGTCATCAGGTCAGACGAAGAAAGTGAAGCGGGGACAGCTGAAGAAAGTGGTTCTAAAAAACCGTAAGTAACACTGAGGTCCAGACCTTCATTGTTTTTTCACTTTTATAAACACATTGGTCTAGTGGGTCTACAAAGGCCAGAATAACCTGGTATACTCCAGGAGTATTCTGCCCCTGAACTTCTCCCATAACCTGGGCACTCTGGGGCGACGCTGGGTGATTGTTCACATGGGCATTATACTGTGCCACCCACGGCTGCCACCACTGATGTGAGTCGCTCCCTCTGAGGCCAAAACTGAAGCACCCAGCATCAATCACAATCAGTTCTGACTCCAGAGGAGCTATTTGCGATGGCAGCAGAGGCACCACATTGCATAGCAGGGCATGCATGTGAACAGCCACTCAGCATGGTTATGGAGTGCTCCAGATTTTCTGGGAAGATCTGAAGCATTTTTAAATAGGATTTAAGGAAGGGTTGGCCCCGATTTGCAGTGGGACTGCCCTTCCAACATGAGGACAGTCCACAGTTGAATTGAGCATTTGGCTTTCATTGCCTGGACACAGTAACATGGGGGGGAAAGACATCTATGTGTTGTAAAGCATTTGTCACATAGTATTTAGATGTTTTAAGAATGAAATATTTATTACTAGAAAAAGAATATTAAAAAGTCAGAAGAAGGGAAAGGAATGGAAGTGTTAAGGGATGTATTATTTGAGGGAACAAGAGAGCGGGATAAATTGTTGAGAGGCAGCAGAAGGACTCACCTCTTGGGGGATTAGATGGATTTTTATCTATTTAATTCACAGATCCCCACCCATGCTTCAGTCTTTCTCAACCTGCGCCCCCCCCCCCAAATGGTTTGGACTACAATTGCCAGTATCTCCAGCTAGCATGAGCTGATATAGTTGTAGTACAACCACATTTGGAGGGACCCAGGTACATATGTGCTTTACAGTTGCTGAAATATATTTCCTTTGAAGGTGATTTTTTTTA
Organism: Sceloporus undulatus; assembly: GCF_019175285.1. Taxonomy (NCBI): domain Eukaryota; kingdom Metazoa; phylum Chordata; class Lepidosauria; order Squamata; family Phrynosomatidae; genus Sceloporus; species Sceloporus undulatus. The sequence goes on along the minus strand of NC_056527.1, from coordinate 82,733,422 downwards.
AAAAAAATTGAGGTCTACTGGAGTTTCAGACCATTATTCTATTTTGCAGGAAAGTGGGGTGTTTTTAGAGCTGAAATATCAAATATTTCACTACAAATTTGAGCAACTTTATTCTTGCAGCATAGTCATGTGGCCCATCTCTTCCATCTACTATACTCCCTAAATATTTCAGTCCCTTCCTGTCATGTAAAGTGGCCATCTTCCTTTTCTGGAAAGGCTCCTAGAACGTTAATAGCTGTAATGACCAAAAGGAATTTAGGAAGTGTTAAATTTTGACAAGTCGTGCATTTTTAAAAAGTACCGGAGCCTTGCTAGAAAAAGAAATTGTGGCAGTTCAGCATAGGCTTTTCAGCTTTCTGGTGCTTTACAGACCCAAAATTCTTGTGATGACCACACTAGCTCAACACTAGCTCTTTTTTGGCTAGGCCTTTTGAAAGAAGCCAAGAACTGAATTGGCAACCTATAGGTGTTGGATTTCTAGTCTGCCAGAGTAATGGCAGAGAAGAAACATTTGCTAAACTTAATTATTATTTTTTCTTTACCCTGTGTCTGTTGCAGTTCGGAAGGGGAAGAGGAAGAGGAAGAGGAAGGATGACTGTTTTTCTTTTGTGAATACTGCTGTATATTATCTAGAACACTGTACAAAATTCTCTTATTCTTTATATGGGAAATTATTAAATGCATTCCTCTGATAGGCACCCTGGTCAGTGTCATCCGTACCCACAGCCAAAACACTTACACAACACTTTGAAGAGTTTAAAGCACTTTGTGTGTATTTATTTAAAATCATTATAACCAGCTTCATAGTCTCACAAGGTTCTCAAAGCAACTTGTGAAACATCCAAAAAATATAATTAGATTATAGGGTTAGGAAAAGGAATACCATGATATCCTTGCAGTGCCAGAATTATTTATGGTACTTACATTGGCTACCCAATAACATTGTTCTCTGAGTCTTAAGCATAAATAATAAAATCTAATATCAGATTCTGGTATTGCAATGAAATAACACATTGCAGCCCAATAACCATTGACAGGGAGCAAAATAAAGCTACTTTCACAGCACAAGTAATGATACATGAGAGTTATAGTTCAAAACTATAATGATACCAATCTCAAAATGAACAGAGAAATTAATATGACTTCAACTGATGCTGAAATGTATATATGTATCTATATTAGAGAGAGAGTAGATCGATAGATAGATGACAGATAGACAAACAGACAGATGGCACTAGGCAAGATTCTTTAGAGAGCATTTCACAACCAGAGAATCTCCTTGGGAGCCACACCATTTTCCTAGGAGATTTGCCTAGTCTTAGTGTATGGTCTATAATAGACTTGGGAATTTTGTATTGTGGGTTCTACATGCTATGAACAGGCAAATGGTAGGCAAAAGTGATCTTTTAAAGCTACTTGTAATGCAATATGCTTAAAGGGCACCAGACTGGAAAGGACAGTCTGTCCAAAAAACAACTATAGTCCCTGAGTGGATGACAGTGGAATAAGCAAAAGCCAATTTTCACCTCTGTGATGGGCTGCACTGGACAATTTGTAGTAGAAACTTGGCCAGAAGCTGCAAGTGGAGTTGATTTCCTGTTGCAGCTGTGAATATTTTAGTGGCATGTTGGGATGTTTCTGGGGAATTGGAGGGCGAAGTTTTTCATCTGATTTATGGCACTTGGGGCTTCCAAGAGCAGTGATTATTTAAAAAAATCCTCAGTGATTTTCCACTACAAATATTTGGGTGCATATGCAAAAGGATTTTGGGAGCCACAGAAAGAGTGGGCTGTGAGTTGTACTTTCTCCACCTTCACCATAGTCAGTAGTACAAAAAGCCACAAAGAGAGTAAAGGAGAAAATCAAGGAGTGAATCACGTTTCCCCTGTCTTTTTATTAACCAAGAAATGTATTCCCAAAGAATGACCAGGATGATTGCTATTCAAAAACCAAGCCTGTAAGTGTCATCAAAGTTCACTGAAGTAGAGGAGCCATCACTGTCCTGAGGGTCTTGCCCAGAAAAGTAATATTAGGCCATAGTACAAAACCCATCACTTCCACCAGCTTGGGCAGGAGGATTACTGGACAGTAAGGCGAGTGGCACACTATATAGCAGACTTTGCAATTGGTTCTGAGCATCTAACACAATGTGCAAACACTCAGATTACATCCCAACATGCCAACTTGGAAATGTTGATTTTTGGCGACCAGCTCCCAGTGACCATACTAGGGGTTTCTGGGAGTTTTAGCCCAAGAAATAATTTTTCGAAGCTCTGCAGCATACACACAGTCCAGCCAAGGGAAAAAAATCTACATAGTAAATTCTCTTTCCTGACCTTGCAACTGGCATCTGGTGCTACACTAAATACAGAGGAAAATGTAGCTACAGTAGATCAGTTCCTCCCAGTTTTTATGCCTATGTGTTGATGGTAAAAGTCAGCTGGCTTAAATTCTCATTTATTTTTAGATGAACTTGCAGCGGTGCCTACTGACTCACTTGTCAGTGGAACAGTGAATCCACTCTGGGCTTTGTATATCTTTAAAGAAGCTATCCAAGGTGCTCAATCTATTGGGGAGTAGACCTCACCTTGAAGACCTTTAAAACTTGGCTTAAAACCTGGCATGGGTTCATTGCATCACAAGACAGCATGAGGTTGACTTACAGTTGAGCATATCCGGTAATTAAACTAATTCAGCCACTATATATAATTGGAGTTTCTAGGCTATTTATGTTAAGTTCAAGGGGCATTTCTCCCATAATGTAATGAGAGTCTCACTCTCTGCCATTGTACTGCTTAAATTCAGCAGTAAAACACACCACTAAAATGTGCAGTAAACTACATGTTTCTCTTTACACATATTGAATTTCTGCCCACCATTGATACTCACACGAAAAGAAAACCTCAAGGGCAGGAGTAAGAATCATCTAGCCCTCCAAACATTGGTGAATTGTTATTTCAAGCCTCCCCAGTTAGCATACTTAATAACGATGGATTCTGCAAGTTACAGTCCTACATCTGGAGGGGCAAACAGTTCTCAAAATGGCTGTAAGGCATAGTACATACTGTGAATACAATTTTTAAATCCAATTAGATGGCTGAACTGGACTGAAGCCAGGGACAGGGGTAGGGAAGAAAGCAGACACTGTCTATAACCAAAAAGAAAGATAAAGCTCAATGGATGACAGATGAAATTCTACAAGCAGTCAAGGGCAGAAAAGAAAGCAAAAGCGAAAGGTGAAAGAAATAAAACCAAACCTCTGAATGCAAGTGTTTGACGACTTATATAGGGATAAGAACCACTATAATAATCAGTAAAGTGTAGTGAAATAGCAGCTAACGACAAAAAGGAAGAACAAAAGACCTCTTCAACAACATCTGAGAAATCAAAGGAAATTTGAAACCAAGAGTGGGGATGCTCTATGACCAGCAAGTGAACACATTACACAACCAAGCAGAAATAAAAAGGTGATGGAAACAATACATGGAGGAATTTACAAGGCAAATATGCGTTCTTTTTCCCTATCAAAATGAAACCAAAACAAAATACAAGAACTATAGCTATGATACTGCAGGACTAATCTTCTTGTGCTACATCTTCTCTCACATTTGCTCCTATTAGGCCTGCAATTGATTGATATTATACTTTTTTAAGTACACAACCTGCCAATCTTGTTAATTTTTTAACTGGGGCATGCAATCTGTAATCCTGCAGATGTTGCTGGACTTGAACTCCCATCAGCCCTCACCACTGGCTGCGCTTCAGGGGACAGATGATGGTTGCAGTCTAACATCACAAATCCCGCAGTTGTCCAATCCTATTCTAAAAATTACTTTTATCTGACAGTTTCTCTACGGTCCTAAACACATTGCAGAAATAATCCAGTTTGAGACCCCTTTAACTGCCCTGGCTCAATACTAGGGAATTCTGAGAACTGTAGTTTAGTGCAACATTTAGCCTTCTCTGTCAGGGAGCTCTGGTGACACAATAAACTACAATTCCCAGCACTGAGCCAGGGCAGTTAAAGCAGTCTCAAACTGGATTATTTCTGCAGTGTGTTTTGGACCTAGGATTGTGATGATGCAGGCAAAAGGATTCCATATTTCATATTTGCTTGCATCGAAGCTGCCTTCCGAAAATTAAAACTACTGGTGAAATTGTGCCCAGGGGAGCAACTAACTCAAAGACCTGGGTTCCTTGCACACTGCTACACAATCATAGCCCCATGTTTCCATTTTAACTGGCATATCGAACCCATGACAGTTAAAGTGGAATCGCAACACTGTGATTATGCACTGTGAACAGGGCTCTCGCATTCTGGACACTGTCAAAGGAGCTCTCTCAGTCTCATCCTCGGTGTTGGCCATAATTTCTTAAGCTTAACCTGCCTCTCCTTCTACACATGCTCAGGAGCGCCACTTCCTAGCTGAAGATGTAGCAAACCAGTGATGATGGAAAATAGTTCAAAGGCAGAGAAAAGAAAAGGAGGGTTCGCTATTCCCTCCTAGGCTTCACTACACAAACAGTCCAGTTTTGACATCCCTTTGGAGATCGTTGCACCACACTCTTAAAGCGTTGCACCTCCTCAATGGAAAATACAATAACATCCCAAATCCACAAAATGGGCCTACCTTCATTGGGCCAACCAAAACCTACCAAATACATGATGCATTTCGGATGGCCCAATAAAAATATACCTGTTCTGTGGATTTTGGATGTTATCATACTCTGCTGTAGTAGGGCCAATGTGACTGCTTAAATTATCTCAGTGGAACTTGGCACATTACTTGGCACTACTCTTTTATAAGTGCTGCTGTTCCACTATAACTGCTCTGGCTGCCTCCTGTTGCATTCTGGGATTTGTAGTTCAGTGAGGTCCAAGAGCGCTCTCTCTCTCTGGTTGAATATTCTCAATGCCCCAACTTAAACTGCAAAAAAAGAGGACAAGGCACTGCAAAATGTAGGATGTTCCAAAAAAAAAACAACACATAGGGCCGTGGTCCCCAAACTGTGCTCTATAGACCAGTGGTTTCCAAACTTTGGTCCTCCAGATTCTTTGACCTTCAGCTCCCAGAATTCCTGTTGGCCAAGCTGGCTGGGGTTTCTGGGAGCTGAAGTCCAAAATACCTAGAGGACAGAATTTGGAAATCACTATCCTAAAGCAATGTCTTGGCAATTGTGGAACTACATATATTTTCAGATTACAACAACTCCTGTCATTCATCCCTTTTGGTTATGCTATCTAGGGCTGCTGGGAGTTATAGGCTAGGGACAATATGCCAATGCTGCCATGGTTATCCTTCCTTGCTGTGGGATTGTGGGAATTGTAGTCCAAAACATTTGGAGGGCATCAGTTAGAGCAGTAGTCTCCAAACTGTGCCTTTTAAGAGATTTTGGACTTCAGCTCCCAGAAGCCTCAGCCATGTTGCTCATTAGCCTGGGATTCTGGGAGCTGAAGTCCAAAATCCCTTAAAGTGCATAGTTTGGGGACCATTGAAGGGCCTGACCAAATAAAAGCTAAAAACAGCCATATATACATGTAAATTCATTCTTCTTTAGTTAAAACACACACACACTGCAGAAATAATCCAGTTTGAGACCACTTCAACTGCCCTGGCTCAGTGCTAAGGAATCCTGGGAATTGTAGTTTATTGTGGCACCACAGCAATTTCTGACAGAAGGCTGAATGTCTCACAGACACTACAGTTCCCAGGATTCCCTAGCATTGAGCCAGGGCAGTTAAAGCGGTCTCAAACTGGATTATTGCTGCAGTGTGACTTGGACCTGTGTGTGGTATGAAGTTCTTATTGTGTTTCTTTCAAATGCAACAACTCAAAATACACTAAAATCTGGTCCAAGAGTGAAAAAAAGGACAAGCGTGCCTCTATTTTTTCCTAAGTTTGTGTTTAGAGCAAGCAATGGGCGGGGCAAAGGGAACGCCGATTTGATTGGTCAGACGCTGGAGTGGGGGCGGGGCTGGCTCGTTTGTTTTGTTTCCGCTCTGTGTTTCCTATTTTGTTTTCCAAGCCTGCCTTTCTTTCCATAATCCCGCCCACTCCCTCATTGACGCGCCATGATTGGCGGAGAAGCCAGGATCCAGAGATCTCATTGGCTGAGAGAATGGTCAATCAGACAAAACGTTCAAAATTCCATAGCTTGAGTTCCATTGACATCACTTAAGTTCCATTGAGATCATTTGCCCTACTACAGCAAAGTACAACAACATCCAAAATCCACAGAACATGTGGATTTGGGGTGTCATTGTACTTTCCCATTGAGGTGCCACGCTTTAATGAGAGTGTAGTGCGCGACAATCTCCACAAAGCGAGGCCCAAACTGGACTAATTGTGCAGTGAAGCCTATGAGGGGAATAAGGAATCCTCAATATCCGGGACACGGGTGGCTCTAATATCTAAAGTCTAGGTGTTATGGTATCTTGTGGCTCTGGGTGCGTGACGTCAGGGGGCGTGGTTTAGGCTCACTTCCGGGATTGTTCCACAGTCAGCTCAGTGTCTGGGTCTGGCTCCTGAGCGGGTGAGTCCCTTCTTCAGGTGTTCTTTGCCCCCTTCTAAGCCACGCCCCTTTCAGGGGATTGCAGAGATAGTGAGGGGAGGGCTGGAAAAGGGAGAGAGGCATACAGAGTCCTAAATCCTAGTTCCCATCTACCACTGAATGTAAGCAAGCTAATAGCTGTGGCATGAACAACTAGCTGAGTCCCTTGTCAGTGGAACAGTGGATCCACTCTGGGCTTTTAAAGGAGCTATTAATTATACCTTCAGATGACAGTATTATAGGCACAGCCCAAATACTGTATATTTACAAACACCTTTATATATTATTATTTCATATTATATTTTATATTTATTTATGTGTGTGTGTGTGTGTGTGTATATACAGTATATATATGTTAATTTATTTTTTAAAAGTTATATATTATAAATTTATATATTATTTTATTTTAAAAATTTATATATTTTAAATTTATATATTATTTCATGTTATTATATTTATTTATATATTATTTTATTTTTAAAATGTACATATTATAAATTTATATATTATTTCATATTATATTTTATATTTATTTATATTATATATATATTATTTTATTTTTAAAATTTATATATTATAAATTTATATATAATTTCATGTTATTATATTTATGTATTATTTATTTATATATTACTTAATTTTTAAAAAATTACATATTATAAATGTATATATTATTTCATATTATATTTTATATTTATTTATGTATTTGTATTTTATTTTATTTTTAGAAAATTATATATTATAAATGTATTATTTCATATTTTAAATTTATTGATGTATTATTTATTTGTATATTATTTTATTTTTAAAAATTAATATATTATATTTAAAATATTATAATTTATAACTTTTAATCCTGGTTTTTTAATTTTGTATTTATGTATTTCATCATCATCATCATCATCATCATCATAATTTAGTTATATCCCGCCTACTCTGACTAGGACCAAGGCGGCTTACAGTAAAACAGTCCATTACAAAAGGAAAAAGTGGAATATAAATATATTGTTATTATTATTATTATAAAATAATAATACACTAAAATCCCAAATTCTGCCCTCTTCCCCCCCCCCCCCCACCTTAAAATATTTTAATATTTTGTTTTTAAATGGCATTGTTTTATACTTGTTTGCTTCCTTGAGTTCTTATATTGGGAGACAGGCGGGATATAAGAAAATAAAAGAAAAAAAGGAAATATAAGGAAATAATAATAATAATAATAATAATAATAATAAATATGCTTAAAATGTGATGTTTTTAAAGAGAATAAAAATGTATTTATTTAAAATTTAAAATTTTATTTAAAAATAAAGTTTTTGAAAGTTGAAATTTTAATTTAAAATAATTCTAGCTAGTTAAAAAAATTAAAAGTTAAATAGATAAAGCCATGATAGTTAAATTAAGTCATGATAGTTAATTTTTTTTTAAAGTAAGACGCCATTCTCCTTTTTCCTTCTACTGAGCTTCACCTCACTCCCAACATCTCTTTTGACATCATTTATCATCATCATTTTATCATCTTTCATCGTCACCATTTTAAAGGGAAGCAGGTGAATACCACAGCATTCACACACACACACACACACCCTTTTTGGGTGTCACTTGTTGTGGTCTGCACCCGCGCACCCCCTTGTGACATCACTGTAAAAGAGGAGTATTTTGGGGAAATCAATAGGCCAGTGAGGAGAGTGGTTAAAGGGGAGTTAGTGAGGAAACCTCAGCATTGTTTAGTAAATGCTTCTTTGACACATGATGTGATACCAATGTCCTTAAAAGCGGTGCTGGTGTGCCCCCTCCTCAGGATGCTCTTTCTACACCCCTTCGCTTTTGACTATTGCTGAATCGCTAAAATCTTTTGTAGCAGGTTTGTGGGGATAAATGGTGGCTGGTTGACTTTAGATGTGTTTGAATGAATGGATTTTCTACATGAGGGATAGGCAACCTTGGTGGCTCCAGCAGCAAATTTCATTCCTTCCTGGAATCCACTGGATGCAGATTGCCTTTTGGTATGAACACTGGAAGTAAGAAAACAAATCCACTTCATTTCAAAATAGGATGCAAAGCACATCTTATTCTAAAGAAAAATGGTGCTGTAAAGGCATCATTCTTCTTTAAAACAAGGGGCATGGCTCTGTGTACCTTAGCTGCTATCGCCATAATAGCATCACATTTTGGTTATGTTGGTAGATGTACTAATAAGGAGCAGGTGTATAGCTTGGGCCAGTATGGTGTATAGTGGGTTGAGCATTGGACTATGACTTTGGAGACCAGGAAGCCATGGAAGCCCACTGGGTGACCTTAAGTCACACTTTCTCAGCCTCAGGTGATGGCAATGGCAAACCCTCTCTGAAGAAATTTGCCAAGAACTCTCTGTGATAGGTTTGCCTTAGGATTGCCATAAATCAGAAATTACTTAAAGGCACACAGCAACAAACGCCTGCTTTATTACTAGAGGTCCTGTTGGAGGGCTTCTCCAATTAAGTATTAGCCCAAGCTTTGGGAACTTTAGAGGTGATCTTGTTTGTGGACCTGTCTGTGGGTAATGACCAGGATTCTGGCCTCTGATTATTGAACTCCCTGCCTTTGAAAGCTTGTCTGATCCTTTTATTAGTTTTTAGTCTTAACTGCCCTGTGATTTTTTTTATTAAATGAAGGCTTGCTTAAAAAGTAATAATCATATATTCAAGAACAGTGTTGCAAATATTGTAGCTCTGTGGGCATCTATACTCTGTGTGTGTGTGTGTGTGTTTGTTGTGTAGGTAAAATTCCATCTAGAGTAAACTCAGGGCCAAACTAGATGTGATTCCCCCCCCCCCCCGTTACCCATTGATTTTCCTTTTACAAATAACTGGTGTGGGGTGAGGCCAAGCAGGATTGGAACTACTCACTTCCCTATGCGCATATTCTTTGTAGTGTTGGGATGGGCAGCTGTGATTGGTCTATGGGCCACTTTTCTGCCACTGTACCCTCCTCCAAGGATTACACAGACTACCAAAAAAAAACAAGAACTCAAAACTTGAAAGTTCATTTCTGTTTTCTAAAAGTAAGGTTTTTAAAAAGAAAAAACACTACATGCTGCTGGGCCCGCTATGGCCTACCTTAAAGGTGAATTGCTGCTTCTTTAGGTTTCTAGGAAACATCATTCACTTTTGCTGGGGGGTGAGTGAGAAAAAGTACAGACCAGGGAGTTTGGAAAGGTCAAGGGTGCATTGGGAGCACATTTTGTCCATTTCTTGTTGCAGTGGAAGTGACTCCACCATTGGCATCAAGGAGGCTATTCCAGTGGGACCATGGAAGGGTAAAGGCTTTAGAGCATTTCTCCAGATTCCCCCACCCAGCTATGTGTGACTGTGTGTGAAAGAAATAACATAACACAATGACAGACTGTGGCAAAATCTCATCTGGCCTGAAGACAGAGTGCCCTCCCTCCATAACTGTCATCTTTTGGCCATTGAGGGAGAGAGCAGGCCGGCCCAGCGTCATCAGGGGCTGGCCTGAAGACACAGTGTCCTTCAATTATAGATTTTTCTTGTACACCGCTATGATCTATTTGGAATAGCGGTTTATAAATAAAACATATTATTATTATTATTATTATTATTATTATTATTATTATCATTATCATTATCATTATTATTATTATTATTATTATCTCTGTCTAGGCCTTAGAAACAGAAATTCCAGGTGTTTGAGAGCCTTCATACCATGTAGCAGTGTAATGAAAGTATCCTAAGATGCTTTGAGCATCAGAGGGTCCCTAGTGGGAAAGAAACTGATGGACTCTAATACAGGAGAGCACATGTAGGCATCTGGAAGTCCAGATGCACTCTTTTAAGCAGTGCCAACAGTGAGTATGGAAACAGGAGAAAATTAGCAGTGCCAGCCATTAAAAATAACACCAAAATCCAGAGTCTGAAAAGGTTACTTTTTTGGACTATACTTATCAAAATTCCTTAGCCAGAATGGTTACGCTGGCTGGAGGATTCTGGGAGTTGTCATCCGAAACAGTAATTTTTCCAAGTGCTGTAAAATTCCTATTAGAGCATTGCCTTTTATTAGGTCATTTCAGTTCTCAAGCATGCTTCATCCACCTTTGTGGCCTGTGGACTCTGCTAAAACAGAAAGCTAAAAAATCATGCTTCCCACGCCCAGTGCCACCTGCAAGGCCCACAGAGGAACACAGGAAAACATTGTACACACTCAACGTTTTCTTGCAATAAATAAACTGCCTGTGCTGTCACCCAGCATGTCATCACAGGCATTTAGTCACGTTTTAAGAAACAGGACCTAAGACAGGCCTAGGTAGATCAAGAGACAGGATCTTGCTCTTCAGGACTGATTAATTTAAACTGGGTAGGAGTTGTGTAGTCCTTCAGGTGGAGTTGACTGCAATTCCTAGCAGTCCTATCTAGTACAATCAGGTGGTGCATGTGGGGAGTTGCAATCCAACAACATTTGGAGGGTTACATGAATACAACCTGTGAGTAAATCCAGGCTGATGGGAACCATTTGTTTGAATCATTGATCAAGCGGGAAACTTAAATTATTGATTTAATCCCAGCTTGCTTCTTAGAGCTTCTCATATATTTCTTGAAAAATAGTGCCATCAAACCACTATGGCTCACAGTTCAGTACATAATTTTGTAACATCGACAAGAGTATAGTTTGATCTAATTTGCACATCACTGTAAGGCAGAGACATCATGGATGATTAGCATACTGTATATAGGTGAATTATGTCTAAGCAGTCCTACATGCAGCAGAAATGGCTAAGCGTACCATGACACTTTTGGTCTTTGGTTTGTTTAGGATGATATGTGCATAGTGGTATAATGAAGGGTCTCAAAACCGAAGTGACAGAACCTACTGCTTCACAGAAATTATAACATTATTTGTCTGCTCCTAAGGCACCCTTAGTTCAGTGGTATTCCTTGCAGTAGCTGAGGAAAATGGATTTTTCCAGTAGTAATGAATTTTTGCCTGTATTTGCCAGAATGTAACATATTTTTCAGAGGCTTAATCTTGAATCAAGAACTGACACCTATTAGCTTCACAAAAGAACTACTCCTGGTAGAGATAAAAACTGCTAGAACTAGTTTGCTGATACAAATCAGCACTCTTGCCTACATTTTTGGACACTCCTTCAGAGCTAGACTGTTGGGACCGTCACAGTGAGCAACTGTCCTTCCAGATTTATTAGAAAAGCACTTTGCATGGACTTCTGTCAGGAAACAGTAAGTTCACAAAATTGTTGGTGTTGTATACCTTCCAATTAATTTCTGGTTTATGGCAACTCTAAGGTGAACCTATCATGAGGTTTTCTTGGCAAGATTTGTTCAGAGGAGGTTTGCCATTGCTTTCTCCTAAGTCTAAGAGTGTGTGACTTGGCCAAGATCACCCAGTGGGTTTTATGGCCGAGCTGGAATTTGAACTTCTGTCTTCAGAGTCATAGTTCAACACTCAAACCACCACACTTCACTGGCTCTCCAATACCTTTATTGATCAACCATAGTTTAGAAAATAATATCATGCAAATTTTTGAAGCCTTACAGACTTCTTCTTAGGGCAAAGATGTGAAAAACGAGAAGAAAAGTTAAAGTGTCAGACTCACATGCTTTTATTGCCCTTTGTCACTGGTCCACAAATGGCCAAGAAGGGAGGTGGCCTCTGCTTGCATTAATATCCCTCTACCATTGGGTTTAGATGACGCACACGCCGATGACGCCCCCAAACCAGCATCACACCACCCTCCTGACCAGACAGTGGGCAGTGTTGTGGCTCTCTGGCAGCATGCCGTTTATATACTGCACACCACAGGAACACCACAAAGCTGCAGCAGCAACGGAAAAGGTGTCCTTTTACCGACTGAAAAAGGAGTGGCATTTTGCCACCTCTTTTTGAGCTGGCAAATAGCTGGATTGTGGCTGCAGTGTGCGGTTGATGCAGCCCTGATCCAGCACTCAAAGGGGCGGCATCATGTCATCCCTTCAGGGCCATCTGTTTTGGCCCTTAGTGGCACAATAAAAGATGTTAGATGAGATGAGATAGATCTTACATTTTGTTGAGGATTTTTTTTTTAAAAAATCTGATTTAAAATATTGACATGAGGAATTGCATAAAATAGCTGATTTTTGTCTACTCCAGCATGAATGCTTAGGTACTGTATGTTCTTAAACAAGCTCCACTCAAAAATCTTTTCCCCTAAATTCATTTCTAATTTCAGCCCTCATTTCCCAAAGATTTGTGTGCTGTTACAACTTTTGGTGGTTGCGAGTACTATCTCCTTTTTTGTTTGTTTGTGCTCGTGAGGACTTTGAATCTGAAGCCAAGTAATGATAAGCTACCAACATGGTTTGTGTTATGACTGAATGCCTTTTTTTACTCTCTTGAGTTTCCAGCCTGTGCCTGATCATGTGAGGGAACTCTTTATAAGCTGGAAAACGATGAATTTTGGCCTTGCAAATTCCACAAACTCCAAGACTGGAAAATATGCCTTCAATATCATGAAAATTGTTGCTGTGAAGATGAGGGGTGGACAGTGGTAGGAAGTTGGCGACCTGCTTTAGCCACGTAATTGAACTTGGAGGGCCACATCCTTCTCACAAAATAAGTTTTTCCCCCAGTTACTCTGTAAGAACTTTGGGTTGCATTTTCCTGTTTTTAGAACATCCTGGGCTACTTTAAGGCTATCCTCTCTTTTCAAGAAGGGCCTTTCCTGGTCCTAAAATGGTCTGAAGAGCAAAAATGCCTTTTGGCTCCCCAGAGAGCATGTGGGTTCATTTTTTTTAATCCCCTGGTGGACCCCAAGACCCACGGAAATGGCCATGGGGACTACATGCAGCCCATGGGTCACACATTCCTCATTCCAGTCAAGATTCTTGACTGAGATCTGTAAGAGGATTCATCCAGTCATTTAAGCATGTGCATATTGTAGTCTCATAAGCCTGAATGTGAAATTACAAAGACTGTAGTCAACCTTTTTAAAAGGCAGATACCCAGAGCTGCTACATTGCTCCTTTGCAGGTTGTTTCGCTCCACTCCACTCATCCTTAAGGTGTCAAGTTAGACTTACAAGATGTTTGTAATTTTATTTCACATATTTTTTATTCTTTTTCATAATAGCTGTGAGACATCAATCAGGACTGGAAGCATGGAGTGGGGTGGGGATGTTAACTGTTGCCCCTGCACCACGTTGCCAATGAATATCACTCATCCTCAAAGCTGCCAGGGAAAATGAAAGCTGCCATTTCTATCTGTGTGTAAATGTGTTTGCATAACAGTCCTCTTTCGCCTGGGTAGAAAGTTACAGATTACGCTGCAGTTTCTCTGGGTGTAATCTTTGTAATACATATGTAATACTTGTTCTAAGTTCATTGCACTTGTTGAGCAGCAGGGCTTCTGTCATTTACCCTCATTGCTGTGCATTTGCAGTTTCATTTTCATTCATCATAACAATAGGGATGGAAAGATACTGTCTTGTCAAGACTGTAAGAGTTGCAGTTTTTGCACCTCTTGAAACTCCTTGTGACAACAAATGCGTCTCGCCTTGAAAGTTCACATCTGTAGAAGGCTCACCAAGCATTTTGGAAAAATAAAATGTGCAAAATAAAATGTGCACAAAACAAAGTGAATGTTTTTAAATGAGGATAGGTAAAATGTACTTAACTGGAAAAAATACATAGAGTTACACATCAGGTGAAATCAATAAGTAAATATGCACCTTAAGAAATGGAGGGGAAATGCACACAAATTTCCATGTGTAAGAAAACCACATGGTTTCACAACCCATTGCAGAACTACAGGAATAAAATTCTGGTGGGACATGGATAAATGCAGTAAAATCAAGATGGAGTGGTTTTCACATCTCTCCATAGCAATGCTGGGAATTCAGTTTGTAAGGAAAATGTGGGAATTTCTTTGGAAACAAAGTGAAGACTGACCTCTCATGTTCCCACACAACCTCCCCTTCTGAGTCTTTGACCCCCTGTCATTTACACTCCCTGTGTTCTTCTGTTTATTGAAAGCCATTTGGATTTAGAGGGGGGAAATGGGTTGTTTTCATCAGATGATGTGCACTGGGTCCCGTTGTAAGAGTAGAACATTTACACCCCATCAGTAATGCTCCTTACCACTAATATATTTTCTGTGCTGCTAAAAATTTTAGTAGTGGGAAGGAGTAGCTTCTTTCACTCAAAACAGCATAGCCACCTAGAAGTGTGCAGAGATATCATGTATGACTGTCTGCTTCCAATTTGTCCCATGTTTTCATTTTTTTTCCTTTTAAATGTTTTATTTAAGGCATGGGGAAGTAAGAAAACCAAAGTCAAATAGATGGCTTTGCTAAGAACTGGTTGTTGTTGTTTTTTAAGTTGGAATTTTTTGGTGTAGACCATATTGGTTGGAAGGTTCTGGAGTCGTAAGAGTTGTAATCTACAAGAAGTAATTTTTCTAAACTCTGGGGAGGGAGGACTGCCCATAAGAAGAGGTGCAACTCCCATAGCTGGTCTAGGGCCTGAGACACAGGCTATTCTGCACTGCAGAAATAATCCAGTTTGACACTGCTTTAACTGCCATGGCTCAGTGCTATGGAATTCTGAGGATTGTAGTTTGTTGTAGCACCAGAGTGCTCAGACAGGGAAGGCTAAATGTCTTGCAAAACTACAGTTCCCAGCATTCCTTAGCATTGAGCCAGGGCAATTAAAATGGTTATCAGACTGGATTACAGTACAGTATTTCTGCAGTACAGATGCAGCCATAGACATCATGCCTCCCTGCCAGACTTCCCAATATTGTATGGTTCCACAAAAATCTGAAGCTGCATTATGAACAATATATCCTTTTGCATGTTAAGTCACAAGAATGGCCTTTGCTTGCTGCTTAACATATAGTTGTGAGGGTGTGGTTGTACTTCTGACCTGTTTGTGGCCTTCCTAGAGATATATGGAAAGAACAGGCTGCTGGAAATAGGGAGGCCTTTAGTATAATTTAGCGCAATTCATTCAGCAAGCACTATGCAAAGTGGGCTAAATGTATTATTTTCAGAGAGTATCTTATCCTAGAGGTGCATTGTTAGTTTTGCAGAAGGAAAGAGGCATTCCCTCCTCTGCACACAAAATGAGGGGCAGGATCTTTCTTTTCAGTAATTCAGAAATTAAGAGTTTCCAAAATTAGAAAAAGTCCTATAAACTAACCCCATCGGACAGGTTTACTATAAAAAAAATCCTATGTTGCTTGAGAAGGTCAGTGTGTCCTATGCTGGCTTCTCTTTTCATAATTAAAATACAGTACTTGCTTCTTGGTTGTTGGCTCATGACGATGACATCTCATTCATTTCATAATAAGCATCTCCGGACATGTGAAGGAAGATTAAATGTTTCTTGCTCATCAGCATGATTCGGGTATTAGTAGCTGGTCTGGGGTAATAAAAACAACCCAACCAGTAACAGGAGGAAGCTGCTCCTTACCCGTTGTTCCCACCATGACTTAGTGACTGCAGAAAAGCGACTCGAGTAGCAGGTGATTCTTGAAATGCAATTTTATTGCTAAGTGTACATTTTTTGTGAGGGAAGGTTGCCATTAAGAGAGCTTGTTTCCTAAAGAGGAGTTGGGTAAAGAGGTGTTGCAATTTTGCAGGACAACTTGTTCAAAGTTGGAAGGGCTCCTTATCTCTGCTGATGTCTGGGACTAAAAAGCCTATCAGTTTCACCTATTGTTGAGGGATTATGGGTGTTTTGTTCTGACACATCTTGAAGGGCAAAGGTTGGGGAAGGCGGCTTTAAAGAGAAATATATATATATATATATATATATATATATATATATATATATATACACACACACACACACACACACTGTATTAGAAAGAAAGTGACATGGTGGCCATGTGTTCTTCTTTACAGAGAACAGTACTCTGTTTGATGGGTGGTCAGAGGACAGTTGTCTATTTGAAGGGAGCCTCTCTTTAAAGGACTGTCTGGTCAGTGTCCACTTTAAAAGTTAAAGTGTTAAGAGTTGAGAGCAGGGGCTTTGAAGTGGCCCACTAGTATTTGTTCCTTGAGAAAAAAATGAGCAGACACACAGGCTACCAGTTTCCCCACTCGTCGGAGATTATTTCATTTAAATTATAAATTTGCTTAATTTATTTAGAGATAAATTATCATATGCCTATATTTTATGCCAGTCAGTCTCCTCTTTTGGATTGATGCATAAGTGGACATCCTAAAGGGAAACTGATTGCACGAATCCAGTGAAAAGAGTCTCTCTCTCTCTCTCTCTCTCTCTCTCTCTCTCTCTTTTATTCTCTTTGTGACATTTGGGAAGAGAGGACCTGAAAACCATGTAGTTCCTGATGTCCCCATTTAAATTCACTGTGAGTAGGGCATCCATATCAGTGTGGTGGTAAATCTGTTTCAGGCTTTAGTCAGAACCTTAAAGGAGTTATCCAAGATTCTGAACCTATTTTGGTGATACGTTGCACCACCTTGGCTAGGTCCTTTATAGTTTGCATTAAACCTCAGAGTACATTCACCACCCCACTGACATGGAAGAAACCACCAGCCATAACTGCTTAAATGCACCATAAATAAATAAATGAATAAATTACCATAGACCTGCCAAGCTTCTGTGTACTAGATTTTGCTTGACAGTTTCCCAGACAAAGACTCTAAATGTGGGAAGACAGCATCAGTCAGGTGGTCAGGAAAAGCCTTGTCATCCGTGCTATGTGGAGCAATGCTTGCAAGGCTGAGGGATGAATGGCTGCTAAGTTTCCAGGTCCTGGCTTAGTCACTGTGTGACTTGACTGGTGTTGCTTATAACCCTCTGTCCCAAGCTTGTGAGTTGGTGCCTGTCATGTGCTCACAGCAGCCTTTTTTCCTAGAACTGTTGAGCCAAAGAAGGAGGAACCTGACCACCTCTGAGATGTGCAGCTTCAAAGGACTGGATGCTGGAGAATATTGATAGCCAGCTGACCCCAGAGAGCAGACTCCTGGTTTTATAGATGTATGCCTACAACATTCCTAACATCAAGGTGAGTCCTTTGGTAACGCTGCCTTAACGTGCCCTAGCACAAGCCATATACTTGCACAACTCTGTCACCATGTCGTACTTGTGCCTGTGTATATGTACATTTGAACATGCTGTATACATGCTGTATACATGTGGTTGTTGTGTGCCTTCAAGTTGTTTCTAACTTATGGTGACCATAAGGCCTAAGGTGACTCTAAGAACTCTTATCATGGATTTTCTTGGCAAGTTTCCTGGGGGAGGGTTGCCATTGCCATCGTCTGAGGCTAAGAGAGTGTGACTTGCCCAAAGTTGCTCAGTGGATTTACATGGCCGAGTCAGGATTCGAATTGTGGTTTCCAGAGGCCTACTCCAGCGCTTAAACCACTACACTACACTAGCTCTC
The DNA here is from genome assembly GCF_019175285.1 of Sceloporus undulatus. Taxonomy (NCBI): domain Eukaryota; kingdom Metazoa; phylum Chordata; class Lepidosauria; order Squamata; family Phrynosomatidae; genus Sceloporus; species Sceloporus undulatus. The sequence goes on along the minus strand of NC_056527.1, from coordinate 82,715,461 downwards.
TGTATACAAATAGTATTCTTCAAAAATAGTTTGAAGGGTTATAACAGGAAAGATTCTGCTTTTAGACCAGGTAGTCGTTCTAGATGACTCGAGGCACTTGTTTCCCAGTTTTATTCTAGTTGTTGTACTAAGGATTGGACAAGGAAACACACACACACATGTTTATAAGACATAGTGCATGGGAAAAGTACTCATTGTGTCTCAGAGATTAGTGGGTCCCTTTGAGTATTTGGATTATCCTGCCTTTCACTGATTGAGAAATAGGCTCCTTTAGCAAGACCCGCCTTCCTCTCAGCCACTTGATCGTGTTTTCTTCCACTGTTTGTTTGCAAAGTCTGTGCCTCAGAGGCATTGCTTGCTCTCTCTGGCTGTCAGCCCGGTGTTTTGCAGGAGGGAAAACATTTCTTGTCAGCAGCAGCCCAGTTTTCTGTTATGGAAAGTGCTGAAAGATGGGATATCTATTCTAGGTTTGTTGAGAACAGCAGCTGAGGGTTGTCAGCAAACAACATGTGATTGTGGTAGGATCCTGTCAACAAGTCTTTTCCTTTGGCCTCTTGTGTATCGGTGTGTGTGTGTTGTTATTTGAGAGAAAACCCAAATGTTCTGGTGTTAGAAAGTAGGCCTCAGATGCCAGTGCTTGGAAAAGTTACTTTTTTGGTCCGCAGTTCCCCCAATCCCCCAGCCCTGACCTGGATAGTGAATTGGGGGAGCTATAGTCTAAAAATGTACCTTCTCTGAATTCTGCTTATGAAACTCACACTGGAGGAGTATGATGCTGGTGAATTAATGAGGTGCATGCTTATTGTGTTGCTTTGTGTTTTCCAGGGCTGAGCCTTGGCATTAACTGGCTCTTTGCTGATGTTTTAAACCTGAACTGTAAACTTGACTTCTAAATTATCTATATAAATTGCAGCCTAATATTTAATGGTTGAATTGTTTATGCAGAAACTATGCTGATTTTTTTTAGGCCTCTTGTGATTAGCATGGGTTGTCAAACTGAAAACAACCATTCAAATTAAGCTCTTAAGAAAAGGGAGCTGATAGTGTATTTCAGGCTTCAAAAGGCAGGGCTGGTGGTGGCTCAGAAAACAGTTGAGGTTTGGGTGCTGTTTACAGTCAGGGCATTTTGGAATATATGGACAGAGACTGGCTGCAGTTCGTTGAAGCAGCTGAAGTTTCTGAACACTCTTCAGTGGCAGGCCCAGGTACAGCACATTACAGTAGTTCAAATGGGCATGTACCACTGTGGCCAGATCCAGCATCTCAAGGAACAGGTGCAGTTGGTACACAAGTTTTAAATGTGCAAAAGCACTCCTGGTCACTGCAGAGACCTGGGCCTCCAGGTTCAAAGCAGAATCCAGGAGTACTCCCAAACAGCGAACCTGCAGGGGAACTGGGACCCTATCTAACAGACTGGATCCGTATTCCCTGATCTGACTTCTGACTGACCAGGAGCATCTCTGTCTTGTCTGGATTAAGTTTCAACTTAATTTGAAATGGATTTGATTAACAAGTTCTCTCTAGGAATCTCTAGCTCCTCCAGCACAACTCTGCACCGAAGTTGACCATATGCTCTCACTGGAGGACATAGAGATTCTTAAAACACTTTTCTAGGCATTTGTAGGTCCTCCAGTGCAATTCTTTGGTCACCGTCTGCTGGGTGTTGGCCATAGAGCTGCACTGAAGGACCTAGAGATTCCTAGAGAGGTGTTCCCACAGATTTGGGGGGGGAAAGGTGGATTTTTGTTTGCAATTTTTCACTTTAATGGGGGTCCTGCAGTAAATGTGGAGGAACTACTGTAACCTCAGTAAATATGGAGGACCCACTGTATAATAAGCTAATGAATGCACTGCTAAGCTTGTTTCAATATTGCAAAATCTTACAGATCTCAGTCAGTCACAAATGCAGGTACTGTAGTTAAGGCAAAATGTGATAAGTTGCCTGTGCCCACAGACTGGCATCGATTCTTTAGACTCTAGCAAAACAGAATTTTTCCTGTATTCTAAATAATGCTATGTAATACAGCACATTAGGTTTAAGTATTATATTTAAAAACGTTCAAAGCTTTGTGTGGAATATATTTTATTGGAATATTTGTATTAAGGTATAAAAATAATAGCATATATTTCCCAATAAATGACAACTCCTGAAACAGGTAAGGTATATTTTATGTCAACCATTGAACTTTTATTTTATTTATTTTTTCTTTTCTTTTTTCTTGCTGGGCTATGAAGGACCTTCAGTTTCACTTACTGTATGCACTCCTTATCAGGTCCACTTCAAGTTAAGAAAAATGTGATTTAGTACAACTAAGTGAACATCCTGTTTCACTAATAGATCGATGTCAGTCTGTGGGCACAGGCAACTTGCCTTATTTCGTTTTGATTACTGACTGTGAATTAAAAGATTTTGCTAAATAGAAATAAGAATGGCAATTTGGGGGTACAGAACCTGTATTTCCCTCCCTGCTCCTATATGCAAAGATGTGTTCTACCCCTGGGCTAGGTCCCAGCTCATTCCATAACTCAGACTCATGCCATCAGTGGGATTTCAACTTGATCCTCTAAAAGGGAAGAGAACCAAACCAACCCACTACATAATTTCTCTCAGTTTTAGCACTTCTAGTCAGAGGAGTGCAAACAGTGCATTGATAGCTTTTTGTGTCCTTCTGGACAATAGGTCAGAGCTTAAGGAGAAGTGCTGCCTGTGGCTGCTGTGCTCAGCTTGTAAAGTTTCAGTGTTCAGAGTTCAGGACGTCTTGTGACAAGTCTAGCCTAGAAGGCAAGGGGCTTAATCTCCTGCCCGCCTCCTTCTCCCCAGGTAATGGTGCAGATTTTGCCAGAGGCTGTCCTTTGTCGGTGGTCCTACCAAGGCTCTCCATCTGCACTCAGATGAGCAGCAGGTTAGTATCTGTGCTTCAGACAGTGTCTTGACTAGTGGTGAAAAGCAGCAGCTTACACCCTGCCTGTTCTGTCTGTCTGTGACTTGTAAGTGGGCTTAGTGGGGAACCAGAGCAAAGAGAGAATTGTAATACATGAGACTTGTAATACATCACAGCCTGGCGAATTGAAGAATGGGCAAGCTACAGAGCATTCAAGTGAAATTTCTGTTATGAATATTTAGAAGATGCTTGTTCTTGAACCATATATGATAATCCTGTTCAAGGGTTAGGAAAGGAATTTTATGACTGTTCAGATTGGCCAGTGACCAAGTGTGATGGATAGGAATAGGCCACATATAGCCTGGTTCATTTGCCTGGGAGTTATCTGGAGGGGTGTGCTGTAAACACATCTTTTCCCTGGTGTTCTGGACTCTGGATTGGACAGCCTGGTATTGGGGCTTTTCTGGGTGGATGCTGCCACTGCCCATCAGCAGCTTTGACAAAATCAGGCTTCTGCTCTGTGATTCTAGAACAAAGACAGGAAGCCCCTTCCATGGTGATGTTGATCTGTGAATAATGTTCCAGGAGTTGTCCTTATCCCATTATTATCTGACTTGTTTTATTGTCTTTGTTTTATTTCGTATTTTATGTTGTTATGGTCACTTCAATTACTGGGCTGGACAGTTTGAAAATGTAGTAGAAAAATAGCACATGCACAAGAAGATCTCATTACCCCATGCAGGAATTAGACTGGAAGAAGTCTTTCTTTGAAATCTGTGGTGTGCTAGGGCTGGAGTGTGAAATGGAGAGTTGATGGAACTTGTGCTTCTTCCCAATCAGGCTGTTGCCTCCCCACCCCTCTGAAAGCTGACTGGGAGGTTGCATAAGCTGCCAGCTCCCCACCCCAAAAGCCTTGCAAGAATAGGCAGAAGGCAGAATGAGATTTACTGACATATCTTTGTGTGATTTGCAGTCATTCAATTTACAGTGGTTTCACAATAACAACAAGGGAACATTCTTCCCCCATCTGAAATGAGGTTGATTAAATCAAGAATGCTTGGGGGCTGGGGTCTCAGAGTAGATTTCTGTTTGTAAGAATTTGTGTGCGAGCTCCAATACTGTAAAAGAAATACTACTGGGCTCTTCACATGCTCCAAGACACTTCGTTCTGCAATTTTGTTTCCCCTCCCGTTCTGGATCTCCAAACCTGGCTCCAGATAGTAGACCTTAGGGGTTTAAGGAGAAACAAATTAATTCCCACAAAGCCCAAAGACTATGCAGTCCTCTTCTAGTATCCTCCTTATCCTCCCCTCTACTTAATATAGCTAACAAGCACATAAACCAGGACACAGTTATTACAGCTTTATTGATATAGAAGTGAGAACTGTGGTCTTGTTTATGTTTATCCAGCCCTACTGGATAATAAATACTCTAAGGGCATCAAATTCTATCTTATCTCATAAGCTGAGGAGGGTCAGGTCTGGTTAATATTTGAAAGGGAGACCACCAGATACTGTAGACCATATTTCAGAGGAAGGCAATGGCAACCCACTTCTGGGTATTTCTTGCCTAAGAAAACCCTACGAAATTAATGGGGTTGCTTTTTGTCGACAGGTGAGTTGAAGGCATGTACTTTACTGGATTAGACACATGACCCTTCCAGTCTACTTTTCTTTTCCTACACAGGACCACCATATGCCTGTGAGAAACAAAGCAAGGACATTAGTACAGAAATCCTCCTGCTTGTGTTCCTCGGCAACTGGTTTTCAAAGGTAATTTATCTGACAGTGGAGACATTGAGTGGCCATCATTCAGATCTATGGTATGGCCACACTTGGAGTACAAACAAAAGGATGCTGCTTCTTCACACAATACCATAGTGAAATTGTGACAACCTACCTACAGTTTAGCAGGATGTAGCAAAGGGCACAAAGCTGATAGCATGGGCAGGGGGTCAACAAATCATAGGGGGAAATGCTATTGTGGAAAACTTAATTTCTCTGGATAATTTAACCCAAACCAGAAACTGCTCAACTCCTGTCGATTTTATCTTGAGACCTAATTTAACTAAGCCTTCTTCCTTTCTGTCTGATATCTTCAGGTTAACATGTGATTCCACAGCTGGGCAGAAGCAGAAATAAGACATGCATTCCAACCACACCACTGCAAATGGATGTCGGTCACAGGAAGTAACCCAGGTGAGGTCAGATTGTTGAGGTGGCCTGTAGAGGTTGAGTCTTCTTGGCCATAGGGAAGTGAGATAGTTCAAGCCCATTTTAAAGAAGAGGCTATGTGTAACCTTGAAATGATCATAAGACATATGAATAGTTATCCTATGACTCCTTTCCATCCCATTGGGGGTTCAGTGAAACAAACATGCAGCTTCTTTCACCATCTTTTAATGGTGACACTCAGAGCCTTGCTCATTGTCATCTGAGAAAGTGATTTGAAACCAGGGGCCCATTCACACTGTACAATTATAGTGCGATGATTCCACTTTAACTGCCATGGTCCCATCCCATGGAATCCTGGAGTTTATAGTTTGGTGGAGCACTCTAGCTTAAAATTCTAAATGGCCCTCCCTAAACTGCAAATCCCAGAATTCTATATGATAAAACTATGGCAGTTAAAGTGGAACAATAGCACTATAATTCTAGAATGGGAATGGGCCCATACTCTTGGGACTAATTTTGGGTACAGCTCATAGTACAAACTCCTAAATTTCCAAACATTGATAAGTTGCCAACACCCATCTTCATTCCCTATTTTTTTCCCTTGATAACCATACTGAATTGCTTCATTTACTTGGCTACTAAACCAGAGGTGGGCAGCTGTCAGGGGGGCACATTAGCCCTCATAAGATCCATGCTTCCTTGTCCTGGCACTGGACTTTTGGCTTACTTCCTGATGTATAAAAGGCATCACCTGTGCCCAAAACAAAGTTGGAAGGGGTGGTGGATCAGGCAAAAGCACACACACCCTAGAAAGCATGGGCAGCATTTTTAATACAAATAAATCAAAAGCTGGGGCCTCAGAATGGCTTAAGTCATTAAGGCATGTGGCTCACTGGCTACACTTACTCATGTTCAGATTTCTCAAGGTTGTCTATAGTTTATAACTATAGTTCACTACCCCCCAGTATGAAATCGTAATATGAACAGAGAAAGGAGCAAAATGTTTACTGATGTTAATTTCAAGCATAAAAAGGTGGAAGTAGTGTGTGGCTGTCGCATGATGTTAGACTGGAACTTCATCAGCTCTAGCCAGCATAGCTAGTGGTGAGGCATGCTGGGAGTCATTGTCCTACAACTGCTGAAAAGTCATTGTCCTACACATTCTGCAGCCCTGAGTTAGGTGATCACCTGTACAGGCAATGGGAAATTGTCTGAACTAATTTGCATCACCCTTTAGTTGATCTGCATTTCTGGACTGGATAAAAAATAACTTTAACTAAATCTTTACTAAATCTGAAAATTCCAAAATGGGGTCCAATGACTTATACAGGTATCTGGTTATAGGGTTCATACAATAAGCAGTACAATAAATAAATACATTAGGTTGTTTCTCCCCTTCTGACCACATATACAACAAGCACATGGCTTAAGTAGAATTTTTGTACAATTATCACTAGAAGAGATTGGTGATAAATCTGGTAAGTGTTGTTGTTGGTATGATCATCCTTGAGATTAAGATGCCAAAAGGAAAACTAAGAATTAGAGAGGAGTTTCCTACTTGAGTGTGATTTTTCCTTAACTTTTGTCCAAGCAGATTAAAAAAAAAAACTCCAGTGAGTTCCTTAATCTGGGACATTTTGTAATCACAATTAGAATTTGGGGATATAAAATACTTCATGTCTTTAGGTGTGTTTGTGGATGGTGAAACAAGGACCTTCCACAATATGCAGTTTCCCAGATAACCCATGTTCACATGAAGCAGAATGATTTTTTGTTTTTGCCAACCTCCTTAACTGTTTTTTTTAAAAATTAAAAACCAACACAAACGCAAAAGAACTGTTGTAACACTTTTTGTCCCAACCATGTTTTGATCCTTTAAAAAAAAAGGTACATGGCAGGTGGCTGCCTCTCATTATCTTGATTGTATTATATCGAATAAAACTGGGAAGGGGAAAGGAGTTCTCTTATCTTGACCCAACCTTACATATAGTCTGTCTTCTGTGTTACTGTAGTTGATCAAGAAGCAGCTGGTGAATTCTATCAAGGCCCTTCAGAAACATTATGTGACCTCTGATGCTCTTGTCACCAGTGATGATGGAGACGCCAACACCCTTTGCTGTGCACTAGAGGCAGTGTTTGTGCATGGTTTGAAGGCCAAGCACATCAAACCTGAGACTGGAGCAAAAGGGAGGAAACTTGGGGGCCGCCTGCCCCTTCCCCAGCCGGTGTTCTGGGCCCTTCTAAAATCTATCACACATAGGTAAGGCTGCCATTTTGTGGAATGAGAGTGAAGCTGTCACCAAAGTGGACTGATTTTTCCTGCTGTAGTATCATTTTGGAGTATGGGGGGAGGGGGAGGGGAGAGGAAGAGGTAAGATTTCCATGCACAATAAATAACTGCAGATCAGTAATGTAAAGGGATACAGCTGGTGATAGGACTTGTACTTTCTCCTTAAAAAGCTTATGAGGGCTTCAGTGGATTCAGACCAGAGGTTAGAAAAAGGAATTTTTTGTAACTACAATTCAAAATCCTCCAGCAAGGATGTCCATGTAGCCAGGGACTTTGGGGAGTTATAAACAAAAAAGTCCCAAGCTCTGAAACAGATGTCACTGTTATTAGCTGTCAAGGTGCCTTCAACTTCTGGTGGTCTTTTGAGCAAGAGATCTCCACAAGCCTTCGTTATTAACTGCTCTTCTTGGATCTTGCAAACTGGGGGGCATGGCTCCCTTGACTGAATGAACCCATCTGTAGTGTGGTCACCTTTACCCACTGCCTTCTACTTTACTGAGCATTATCATCTTTTCCAGTGAGTCATGTTGTATCATGATACCTCAAGAGTACAGTAGCCTCTGTTCAGTCATATTGGTTTCAAATAACAGTTCATACTTGATTGGTGTTCACACCCATTTATATTGTCTTTTTGTCAGTCCGTAGCATCTGTAGAACTCTCTTTGATCCCCTGCTTCACATGAATTGATTTTTTTTCCTCTCAGCTTTTTTCACTGTGTAATTCATACCCAAATATGAAATTCAGAAATACAATGACATGGGTAACCCAGATATTTGGTACTGAATCTGCAGCAGACAGTAATGAGATGGTGCAGTCATCTCTTACCTGCCTCACAACCCTCTTGTGCAGTGAACCCCAAACTGTGCCCTTTAAGAGATTTTGGAATTGAGCTCCAAGAAGCTTCAGCCATGTTGGCCAATAGTCTGGTATTCTGAAAGCTGAAGTCCAAAATCCCTTAAAGAGCACAGTTTGGGGACCACTTCTGTTAATTTCTACCTTCTTTTAGAAGCCTTGAACATGTGTCACTCCCCAGCCTGCTCCAGCAAGCCCAAATCCTTCTTGCTTTCCATTGCTCTTTGGAGATGCAGTTTTCACAGACCTTATCTTATCTTTCTTACTCTTCTTTTTTTTACTCCCACCCTTTTCTCCAGAAACATCATTTCTGAACTGGAACACTTGGACTTCATCAACACAGATGTGGGTCGCTGCCGTGCCTGGCTCAGACTGGCCCTGAATGATGGCCTAATGGAGTGTTACCTGAAGCTCTTGCTCCATGAAAAGGCCCACCTTTCTGAGTATTACCATTCACCGGCTTTGCTTCTGGACACTGAGGAGGTTGAGTTCCTCCTCACTTACCTTCAGGGCTTGTCCTCCTTGGCTTTTGACCTCTCTTACAAGTCAGCAGTTCTAAACGAATGGACCATCACACCCTTATCCTTGTCAGGCCTTTGCCCAGCCTCAGAACTAGCAGAGCCCCTTACAGGTTTGGCGGTCCGGAGGAAGGAATCCCTGGGCTCCCTCTCCCAGTCTTCTGGCTCTGATGAAGTCGAAGTACATTCAGCCATCTTGCCTGTCGTTAAAAGCCGACAGGGAAGCAGACTTACAGCATCCAACTTAAGCATCAGCACAACAAGCTCCTCACAGCTATCTTCCAGCCTGGGCTCTGACAGCCTTCTGCCTGGGACATTAGCTTGCATCCAGATCCCTGATAGAGGTGAGGAGCCCAAGGCAGATGACTCTGAACATGGTGTGGCAACAAGAAAAGACTTGGACCAGTCCCTTGAAGAGTGAGTATATGGATAAATGACATTGACTTTATTAAACTTTAGTTCTGCAGTGATTCCCCCATGACAAAAAAAACCTCCAAAACCCATTATGAAGACCATGGAAGCATCTCAGTGGACAGCAGAATCTTATTCAAATAAGACTTGCTTGAATACCACTAAATAGCTGGTTAGCTGAATCAATGTGTGAAAATCATCTTCCTCTCCTGCATCCCATTCATCACAAAGTTGTTGTCCCTCCTGCCAGGTGTCAAGATTCTGTCTAAATGTTAGGAAGAAGTTCTTTACTGTAATAGCTGTATGACAATGGAATGTATAGCCTCACGGGGTAGTAGACTCCTCTTCTTTGCAGGTCTTCAAATGGTGGCTGGATGGGCATATTTCAGGGGTGTTTTAGTTGCACATTCCTGCATGGCATGGGTTGGATTAGATATTCCTTGCGGACTTCCAGCTCTGTGATTCTGTTATTCTCTTTTGAGACTTTTCTTCCTCAAACCCTTGCTGATGTTTTCCCTCAAAGGTCTTCCACTTCCTTTAAAGTGGTTGTTCAACTTTTCCTTTGGAATGTTTATGAAACTGCTGTTTAACATTTTGCCGTCCAAATAAATTACACCACCCATGGCCAGTGGTGAAGGATGCTAGGAATTGTAGTTCAAATCATTTGGAAAGTACTCAGGCATGGGAAGTTGGCTGATGATATTACGGCACTTCAACCATTAGCCCGTGATGTCAGGTTTATATATCTTCCAGATAAAGCATTCAGAGTTCCTCAACTTCACAACAACCTTTTGAGGTAGGGCACCGTCCCTGTTTTTATAGGCTGGCTGGGCCTGATACACCCAATAACTAAATTGTTAAGGATGAATTTGAATTTATGGCTGAGTCTCAACAGTCTATCTGCTGCATTACTCTCACTGTGATTGCTGACTTCACCCCCAAATGATGTCTTAATACTGATAATTAAAAGTAGGATCTTGCGTTGTAACAATTGTATCTAGCTCAGAACACAATCCATTTTTATTCATGTTAAATCAGCTGTATTAAAATGTTATCATATAGATAATAGAATCATAGAGTTGGAAGAGACCACAAGGGCCTCCCAGTCCAAGCCCCTGCCATGCAGGAAGACACAATCAAAGCACTCCCAACAGGTGGCCATCCAGCCTCTGTTTAAAAACCTCCAAAGAAAGAGAGTCTACCACCCTCCAAGGAGTGTGTTCCACAGTTGAACAGCTCTTACTGTTAGGACATTCTTCCCAATTTTGAGGTGAAATATATGTGGCTTTCAACATACGCTGAAAGCCGCACCAGGAGAAGTGGCACCATGCGTCGGAAATAGTAATGGGCCGCAGGCACAAGCCCCATTAGTTTTAATGGGGCTCTAGCATATGAGGACTTTTCCTTACCCCGGGGGGGAGGGTTCAGAATGGATCCCCATCTAAGAGAAGGGACCACTGTATTAGCAATTTATACAGAGACAAGAATCATGCATCCCTCAGCATTCTTCACTGTGGTTTATGATGACTAGGGCTGTGGGAGTTGCAGTCTGAACAACATCTGATTCCCAAGCCTGAACTAATGTCCCATTTTTAAGTGACTAGTGGCCATGTGATAATTCAAGGGTTACCTAAAGGCAAATGGTTTCCTAGAGATGTGATTACCATAATCAGCTTTTTCCCCTCATGCATTTTGCTTTAGCTTCTTGTTTTGTTTTTTCCTTCAAGGGTGTTGGCAGAATTCAGCAGAGCACAGAAAGAATCAGAAGCTGTAGGAGTAAAGGACATAGCTGAATCTTCCCTACCCCAGCACCCCTGTCCTCTCATCACCCATTCTTGCACTACACAATTTCCTTCTACTGAAACAGCCAAATGCCTTGCAGACATCAAACTGCCTTCTACAACAACAAATTGTCAGCAGCCAAGTCCAGATAGCCCACAGAAAACTGGAGAAGCAGGAGTTAATACCAAGATTGAGCAGGCATTTGTGCCAGTCATTACTCTCACCAACAAAGGAAAAACAGATGCATCCAAGACTCATCCAGTCTTCAGGAGAGAAGCTAAAGAGAACAGCCACACTATTGATCAGGAGGGAAGCCATCCAGGGACAGGACAACCTCTGTCACCAGTCTCGCCTGCAGTCTGTTCGGTAGGAATTGTTTTACTAGCCATCATCATATATACGGAGAGTGATCTCTTAGTCTTTATGCAGTAAAAGGGCACCATCCATATACAAGTAGGAGGTATTGGTAGGCTTGAGGGACTTCAGGCTTTGCAGAAGTACAAAAAAGTGTTTAGGTGGGGAAAGTAGGGAAGTTAACCTGAAAACAATCCAACAAGGACTGAGTTTCTCAGTGGCCGTGTGGTACTGACTGTTGGACCAGAATGGGATGGAGAAGGATGTAGCTGACTGAGTAGGACACTATATATAGAACTACACACTGCAGCATTTTGTTTTTTAAGTTCAGTTATTTTCTTTGTAGTCTCATATATATTCTGGAAAAATGTTCAGCTAGGGAAAGAGTTGGGTTAGGAAACTAAAGATTACAATTAAAAGTTGTGTAACATCTGGCTTAATCTAATATGAACTTATCTAACCATTCGCCTACATCAAGGTAGACAGAGTGAAGCCCTCCACAACTCCCAGCATCACACACCACTGGCTTTGCTGTCTAGGGTAGTCAGGGGATGCAGTATGAAAACATCTAGATCATAGGTTAACCACCTACTACATGCTGTGGTTCTTAAGTTTGCCAATCCAAAGATTTTATGAAATCCTGCAGATCCTATTAAAATAATGAGTACTCCACTAAAAGCTAAACATTCCACTGTTTTTAAACAGTAAATGAAGTTTCTAGAGCAGTGTAATTTCCACAGGGGTGGCCATGTAAGTTGCACTAAAAACAACAATAGTGTCTTGTTCCTTGAATACGAACAAATATAAGTTATGTGATACGCTTTGTTCATAAGCTTTGTTCAAAAGCTTAAATAATTAAAAGAACAACAACCCATCATTAAGTGTATGCTTTATGTGGGGGAAATGAATTAAATGTATTCAGCTTGTGTTTTGGTAGCCAGCCTAAGCAGAGATATAAAATTTCCAAAAAAAAAGATTCATGGAAAACTGGGGTGTTTTTTTCAGAAAAATGAGGACATTTGAGGGAGGAATTGAAAAATGCATTATTAGCACACAATACAGATAGAAAGTCTGGCTTTGTTCATTTAGGAGCGTGAAATGCACTATATATAACTTTGTTTGGCATACAGTTGCCATGTTTGCCATACATAAAGTATACTTTATTTGGAATATAATTAAAATGAACTTTCCATGTAAAAATATTTACACACACACACACACACACACACACAAATGGAGCTACAAGGTCCTGAAAGTCAAGGGGCACCTGAACTATGGTATATAGGAATCTCTTCAGTTTTGCAAGGTGGTCAGGCAGCCCTGCCCTGAAAAAAGAAGAAACTAACAACTGTCTATGCAGGGGAAATTATTTTGTCTGCACTAGTTCTCTATGGTGTCAGACAGAATGTAGTTATTTCCAGAGAAAGAAATGAGAAAAAGAAACAAAGACCTGCCATTATAATGAAATGATACTGTATATGGTCTTAAATGTCAGGTGAGCAAAGTGTAGTCCATGGGTTGCATATGGGCTCTCAAGGCCGTATTTGTGGCCCCTAGGGTCAAAGGATTTTTGCTTCAGAATACTCCACCTGCCATCTAGTTGTGGGGGGCATTTTTGTCAGTGATATTTTTGTCACTGGCCACTTTAGGACCAGGATAGGACTTTAAAACAACAACAACAACAACAGGAAGTGAACAGTAAGTGGTTTATAGGTTTTTCTTTTTGTTAAAGTGGCCCAGGAGGCAACCCCCTCCCCAAGGGTTTTTGTGGGGGCATTTGGGGCAAACATTTTTTTAAAAAATCTGGAGTTCTGGCTTCAAAGTAAATTAAAATGACACAGATGAATTTTCACATGGTTAGCAGTGCTACTTTTTTCTTTTTTTCTTTTTTTACATTTATTACGTACATAACATCCTGCTTTGTGTCTAAGCACTCCAAGGGCTCTAGGGGGCTAATACAGCCTCAGTTGCTCACTCCTCTTACATAAACGTTTTCCTTTTATAACGTTTTCAGGAACACTTTTGTGCCAGTAAGGAGCTAAGCAGACTGTCCCAATAGAGTGGCTTGCCACCGCCCCTTTTAGTACCAGATCGGGCCTGCAGCAACCAAGGCCCTGATCCGACACTTTGCCATACCAAAAAGAACCAGCAAAATGCTTCTCCTTTTTAGAGCAGCAGAAGGGCGCCCTTCCTACAACGGCGGCGGCTTTACCACATTTCTTTGGCTCAGCGCGTCTAAACACTGTGCCAAAGGAACCGCATGCTGCCACCCACTGTCCAGTCAGGCAGGCAGCATGACACTATCATTGGGCCAGAGTCGGGGTATGCAGCGTGCGGTCGCCACACCCCCACTCTGCCCCAATGCTGGTGTTTATCACCAGTCTGTAAACATCTTATCTTAATTTAGTTATTAATCAGTATGAAATAAAATATTCCATAATCCATTCATTCTTATTTTCTGGTGGGGGATTAGCCTTTGGGGAAAAATGGGAATAACTGATTTCCCCGCAAATCCCCCCCCCCCCCCCCAATTTCACATTTCTAGTCCTAAGTGCACCTAGGTTCCTCTTGCATTTGTATTTCACATGTTTCATGTGAGACAAAAAGAAAGGAGTGTAGTAGCAGCTTTGTCAGTTTCTCACCCATCTTCCGTCTGAGATAACAGACTTGCAGGAGGGATTTGAGGGATGGGATGGAACATCTCAGGTCAACTCCTTTACTGTTACCTGCTGTGAGCTGAAGTGCAAAGTATCTGAAGGGCCAATAATAATTCATTATTGATTGGGGGCCTTGTGTAGGGATGGTGAGGAGGGTGAAGCGTACTCAGGTGGTACATCCCTGCTGTAGGCCTTAGGATGTCTCTATACAGTACATGAGATGCTGTAATCTGAGGGCTAGAGGGAAGAGTCCTACCTGTCTTCCAGCTTGATAGCTAGATCTGCATTCCCCAATTTTAACTATGTTGAAAGTAGGATAATTGGCAGGCTTCACCCTGTCAATAAGGGACTGTGACAGTTAATCAATTGAGTTTGTGAAGCAGTAACTTTATACTCCAGAAAAAACTTTTCCTTGCACTTAAACTGGAACTTCTTTTCCTGGATTCCATTTCCCCTACACAGCCAGCTACAGAGTGTTTTCAGACAAAGCCTTTCTCCTGCCTGGTTCTCATTCTGAGCTGGAAGTTATGTCATCCTGCCTGGGTCATCCTGAGCAAAAACCTGTTATCAAAGAATCATAGAGTTAGAAGAGACCACAAGGGCCATCCAGTCCAACCCCCCGCCATGCAGGAAATCTCAATCAAAGCATCCCCAACAGATGGCCATCCAGCCTCTGTTTAAAGACCTCTAAGGAAGGAGACTCCACTACACTCCCATCAGTTCTGCTGGGGTTCACAAGAGAGCCCTTTAAAGGTTGAGAAATTGCATCCCTAGGAACTCAGGTCTGTGAAAGGCTCAAGATCTCAGACATGGATCCCATAACTAGTCCGTGTGGTCCTGTGTCTAGAGTGTTCTTCTGATATCTGAGAGGCATGAATTCTCACTGGGCAGCCATTGCTAAATAATTGTCACTCTGTGTCAACCTACTCATCTCTAAAAGAGGCAAAATAATGATATGCCTTGCAAGATTATTGGTAAGTAAAAAAAATATAAGTTCCATATTTGGAATTCCTAGGCACCACAATTAGATTGCCATGGAAAACTGTATCTAATATTTTTCCAACCTGGATAAAAGCAATATACAAATTATTAATTATAATGTTAGTCAAGGTAATTAAAAACATAATGTTTTAAAGGGGGTTTAAAAAGCCAGAGTTTTGAAAATGTTTCAGGAGTTCTGCTTTGTTCTGTGATTTAAATCAAAATATCTCTACTAATTCTGATGGTAATGATGATCTGTATTCCTGCCAAGGTTTTAGTCTAAGAACTAATGAGATAATGGTGAGGTAAAAGGTGCCTTCCATGTTACTTGTCTCATCATCAGCTAATTAGAAGTGTGTTATCGTTGATTTAAGGAGACTCCATTTTATTTATTAACCATTCAGAATCCCAGTCCACCCTGAATTCAATTCCTGTTCTAGATCCCTACTCTGCCCTACAACTCTTCTTTTTACTAGCTGCCAGTAGTGTGTCTTTTCTGTGCGGCACCCAGCATTGTGCTGAACGCAACATGCCTTTGCCCGGTGTCAGCACATCCCTAAAAATTCAGTAGAACATTCAGATCAGGGGATACCTTTGCAGCTTAAATAACCAATTTCTTCTCTTTTTATTCCCCAACAGAAAACAAGCTGGATTACTGAAGATGATTTTTATCTTCCATCTCCTCCTTCTGTGGAGACAGAAAAAGGCCACTCCAGCTCACGTAGTCCCTCGCCAGAGAGGATTGCTGGTGGCCGGCCACTTACACCAAGCAATGCCCTGGGACAAGATGAGGCCTCTGTGTCCTCATCAGAGACAAGCAAACCCAAGCTCTCCCCTGAGAAGGAGTCGAAGGGCTTTAGTGTTGTTCACCGAAGGCAGATTGGTAAATATCTTTCTACTGAGGAAAGATGAGTGGAATGAGAAACAAAAGGGTGAAATAACTGTGGTGGTTTAACAGCATTTATAGGTACTGGCTCATCTTCCATTCCATCATAATTTACTGTTCGTGAATCACCTGGGGGGAAATCCTTTTTTCGGCTACAGCTGCTAGAATTTGCCAACCAATGTGGCCATAACTTGGAGATTCTAGGAGCTGTAGCCCAAAAGAGGCCTTTTTCTAAGTTCTGTGATTCTCTGAAGGGTGTCCTAAAATCAAATCTTGACATGTCAGTCGTACTTTTCTCTCTTTCACCACCCTCCCCTCTAAATAACTGCAGGTCTTTCCAATCCATTCCGTGGCCTGCTGAAGTTGGGGACCCTGGAACGCCGAGGAGGCATGGGCATCTGGAAGGAGTTCTTTTGTGAGCTCTCACCACTGGAACTGCGCCTCTATGTGGACAGTGAGGAACGTGTGTGTGTGGAGAACTGTTCCCTTCTGAGGTGTGAGTCCCTGGGGCAGGCACACAGTGATGGCCGCTTCGACCTGGTCTTCTCAGGCAGACGGCTGTGCCTTCGGGCATCCTCCCAGGATGAGGCTGATGACTGGCTAGACCGGCTGCATGAGGCTGTCCAGAAGTGTCGGCCTCAGCAGGATGATGACTGGGAAACGCTTGAGTGCACTGAGGTGATGGAGGACCAGATCATAAATTCTGTTGAAGGGCTGCCCAGTAACTCATCTGCTATCTTACAGTACAGTGGAACTGGACAAAATGGGCTTGACTGGGCATGTGTCTTGCTGCCGGAGCTGGATGCGGTCAAAGAGTCCATCTTGTACTTGGAGACCGAGAGGACATGGACTCCTTTTGTGTTCTCCTTGTCTTTGGAAGCCTTGAAGTGCTTCAAAGCCAGGAATGGTGAAAAAACTCTGAGCAATAGCTACGGAGTGGAGACCATCCAGGACATCTTGCCAGATGTGAGCCTGGGGGGTCCTGCCTTCTTCAAGATCATCACCTCAAAAGCAGTGCTGAAGCTGAGAGCAGAGAATGCAGAGGAAGCGGCTGACTGGAGGGACTTGGTCCGTCGGGTGCTGATGTCTTACCTGGAAACAGCTGAGGAAGCCCTGACCCTTGGAGGCAACCTGGATGGGAACTCGCAGGTGGTGTTGAAGAGCACCGTCAAGGAGAATGGATTCCTCCTGCAGTACCTAGTGGCCATCCCAACAGAGAAGGGACTGGACTGCCAGAGCTTCATCTGTGCAGGTGGGTCCAGGTGGGTCCAGGTGGGAGGAGTGTCAGGGTGGGTTACAAACAGACAGTTGCACTGAATCCAGAGCCTGGGGATGTTACCCTTTGAAGGACTACAGCTCCCAGAATCCCCCTGCACTTTCAAGCCTAGACCCTTAGAGTGACATAAATCCTGCTGCCTGACACAGCCCTGTTCATTGTGGTCTCCAGCAGATGTGTTAGAACCCCCCCCCCCCAGCAAACTGCCACTTTGTTTAGGAGATACAGTTTGACACCTCTGGAGAGGCCCAGGTGAGAGAAGACTAGTTTCATATAAAAGTCTCTGTGTTTGTGGAGCCAGTTTGTGGCATTGTCCAAAGTCTTTAGAGTTTGCCTTTTTTTCCTTTCCAGGTTGCTCCAGGCAGATTGGCTTCTCCTTCCCGAAGCCCAAGCTATGTTCATTCACAGGTCTCTATTACTGTGACAACTGCCATCAAGATGACGAGTCAGTGATCCCTTCACGACTGATTCATAATTGGGACCTTGTGAGACGTCCGGTATGACTGGGCAGTTCATAGAAGGCAGAATGGGAAGCAAGGGAGATTCATTGCTTTGATCTCTTGCTTCTTTCAAATAGCAGTTCATATCATACTTGCATCTGAACCCAGTATAAAGACATAGCATTACACAGCCAAAAAAAATACAATATCCAGCTTTATCTTTTAAAACCAGTGTCTAGCATTCTAGAATACATGACACTTTAATTTAATTCTATAGACCAGTGGTTTTCAAGCGTTGGTCCTCCAGATTCTTTGACCTTCAGCTCCCAGAATTCCTGTTGGCCAAGCTGGCTGGGGTTTCTGGGAGCTGAAGTCCAAAATGCCTAGAGGACAGAATTTGGAAATCACTATCCTAAAGCATGTATTGGCAATTGTGGAACTACATATATTTTCAGATTACAACTCCTGTCATCCCTCCCTTTTGGTTATGCTATCTAGAGCTGCTGGGAGTTATAGGCTAGGGAAATAATGCCAATGCTGCCATGGTTGTCCACCCTGCTTGTGGGATTATGGGAATTGTATTCCAAAACATTTGGAGGGCATCAGTTAGAGCAGTAGTCCCCAAACTATGCCCTTTTAGAGATTTAATAGTCTGGGATTCTGGGAGCTGAAGTCCAAAATCCCTTAAAGAGCACATTTTGGGGACCACTGAGTGAGAGGAAGGCAACTTAGAGATCTAGGTTTGTCTTTTGATAGGCTTGGCTTCCAGTCCCTTCTTCAGTCCAGCCCTCACAGGTTCACTTTCTGTCTATCCTCTTCTCCATTCCTCTCCCTGAACTCCATTTTTATATTGGCAGCCAAATAACAAAGCAGAAAACAATGTAAACCTAAGACAAGTACTAGTTAGCATTGATTGGTTGTTGTGTGTGCCTTCAATAATTTGTAATTTCCAATTTACCTAGAGCGAGTCCATCACAGGGTTTTCTTGGCAAGATTATTCAGAGGGTTTTTTTCCCCCTTTCCTTCCTCTGAGACTAAAAGAGTATGACTTACCCAGGGTCACCCAGTGGGTTTCCATGACTAAGCAGGGATTTGAACCTTGGTCATCAATCCTAGTCCAATGCCCAAACCGCTATACCACACTGGCTCTCACCACTGATTTAGCCTTAGTGTAATAGTTGGGTGCAAGGCAGAACACAGAAGCAACCAAAGGGTTAGTACAGAGCTAGACCAGGGAAGCTTTCTTAGAAGAGAGCAAATGAGAACTGCAGCTTTTGTCATCCATTCATAAGTTTTTCAAGAATAGTTAACTGGAAATTTTAATCCCCTTGCTGGGCACATAAGGACCCCTCGGGCTAATTTACCTAGATGTCACCCCATAGCCATCTAGATATTTTTGGCATTCATCTGTCAATCTCACCTACATAATTAATAGTGAGCAATTATAGGAATTGTACACTTCAACAACATCTTGGAGGCCCACATATTACCTGCTTTACAGTGTGTTCTTCTCCAACCACCTTTCTTAGGTTTGTCGTCAAGCTGTCAAGTTCCTGAACCAAATTCGCAACCAGCCTTTGATTGATTTGAAGCTGGTGAATGAGACCCTCTATGACCATGTTGATCACATGCGCTGCATCTACAGAAGCCGGGAGCAGCTAAAGCTCCTTGGGGACTACCTCGTCCTTTGTCGCAGTGGGGCCCTGAAGGAGATCACAAAAAGGTGAATCTTAATTGTATAGAAATCCACGTTTGCTCTTGATTTTTTAGGCCTTAAACCTACTCTGTAGTTCTCTCTGCCATTGATTTCCCCCCTAAAAGGACAAGAAAAAGCAACCAGTATGCATGCAAGGAAAATAGCTCCCCATACAAAAGACCTGTCTCGCTGTGTATCTTGACCATTTTTATTCCCCTTTTTTATTCCCCTTCCTTAATCACAAAGGAGTGCCTGTGTAGTGTAGTGGCTTGGTTGTCCCCACTCAGACATAGAAACCTACTGGATAGCCTTGGGCAAGTAATACTTTCTTAGTCCAAGAAGAAGGTAATGGCAAACCTCCTTCTAATAAAACTTGCCAAGAGAACCCTTCATTCTTGCATGTGAAAATGAAGAAAGTGAAGAAAATTAAAAGTGTTTTGCAACCCTATTCCCAGCATGTTAAAACTGAGGAACATTTTAGAAAAAAAGAGTGACAACCATCATTCAGTGCTAACATACCTGAATCAAGAAGGATTCAAACCCAGACTTTTAAGAGTTAAGCATCAAAATCTTGGGCTTTGGTCTCATCTGTCCCCTTTCAGTTTCTCCCACATTCGAATTTTTTTTCCCCTCTGGAGAGGTTTCCATTTAATATAAGAAGAAATTTGTGGATTTTGGAAAATTCTTGTAAGAATAAACAAAGTCGCACCTATTCCTATTCTTTCCTCATTCTCTATTAAAATCAGAATCATGCCTCACTCTTAGATAGAAAAAAAGATGCAAGTGTTATTGATAAGCACCCATAACAAAAGGCATATGTGGTCTGTGAAATTATGGGATGAGAGAGTTAATAGTATAATAGAACAAGGCTTCAGGGGTCAAAGAGTATGCAGTTTTTGATTAACAGGGATGATAGTAGTATCTTTCATCCACTCAGGGTTTGAGCTGGTCATACAATGTTCCAAAATGGAAATGGGAATAATATATTTTTTCTCAGTCAGTATATGTTTTTGTGAGCAGTCTCCAATGGTATGAAAAATATTTCTCAAGCTGCCATTAAAAATGTAGTTCCATTAAAATATGTCTTAATAAAACTAGTGCTTGGTAAATATCTGGAGTGGACACAAAGACAGGAGATGCAAGGCAAGACGATTGGAGAAACAGCCCAGTGAAGCTGACAGTATACTAGCAGGTACAGAAATAATGTGGAGCAGAGCTTGAAAGCAGTGGGAGGTTGCTACATTCTCGGAACCCCCCAATGTCTAGGTTGGCTATGAGATTCTGAGAGCTGTAGGACAAAGTATGTTTTTCAAATTCTAATGGACTGTAACTTTTCCTAGTCTTCTGGCCCTGCAAGTCATGTATAAGTCCTCCTGGCACAGGGATTCTGCTGCTTCTGTATTTAATTCTATATTGCACAAGTCCTGGCTGTCTGTGGAGAACATGGCAGATAAGCTTTCATAAACTCTTGCTAATTCGCCCCAACTTTTGTATGCTTTATTTGCAGGCTGGATCACCGACACTATCTCCTTGAATGTCCCCATAAATACAGTGTGGCTGACCTGAGGCAGGTATGAACTCTGGAAGGAAGAAGTTTCTTAAATGAGAGTAAGGCAGAGGAAAGCAGGACAATCTCAAACCCCATTCAGCCAGCCCCACATAGATTAACCAACACACTTTAGATTATAATGGCCCACAGGAGGAATCTTGAGAAAATAATCCATTGTAAAACTACTCTGTGCATGTTCAGAGATAATTTTTCCTCTATTGTTTTGCATTTTCCAAGAGAGATTTGAAAAAAGGGGGCGAGGTGGATTGGCTGAGCTTCCCCTCTGAACCTTGACTGCAGATATGCCTGCACTGGTGCTTTCTTCAAGATATGTCAGATTCATATCAGACCTTTATTCCTGTGGTGTACATTGCAAATGCTGTATTCTCTCGGGTCTTTAAAGAAGACGATGAAAGCCAAGACTGGGAAAGGAATGGCTGCATTCTGTAACCAGGGCTCTGGGTCAATTCAGCCTGGCATCCTTCCGTAGGTCACTAAAATGAGTACCCAGCTTGTTGGGGGCAATTAGCTTACACTTTGTAAACTGCTTAGTACATCAGTAAACAGTATGGAAATGTACTTGCTATTGCTATATGTATACATACATTTTTATTGTGGATATATTGTGATGGCCCATGTCTTTAATCAGTAAAGCTGTTCTCGTTCTCTCTCTCCCTCTCTCTCGCTCTTTAATAATATCAGGAGGTCTGCCTTGATATAAAATAATTCACTGCCATCATGGTGCCACAGCTGTCTTGGAAGTTTTGTACTGAAAAGTATGAATGGAAGGAATATTCATCATATCATCAAACACATGTTTCTTGAGTGGTATGAAAACCTGATGAGGAGAACCTGGACTGATGAGACTCTTCAGTTCGGGACTCATTCTGTGCAAAATGTCCATATGGTTTTTACACAGAAAATAATATTTCTGTGCAGGAATATAATTCTCTCTGCCCAAAATGCTGTTTATTGCACAAAGATACCATGTGCAAATTTTGTGTAGAATGGGTCCTCGAATACAACATTTTCTGTGCAGGAAACAGGGTTTTCCATGCAGAAATATTATGTACAGTCCGCCCTTGCCTTACGCGGGGGATCCGTTCCAGACCCCACCGCATAAGTCGAATTCCGCCTATGCTCGAGGCCCATTGGAAATAATGGGGCATGTGGGGTGTCACAGGCATGTGCGCCCATTCAATTGAATGGGACGCGCCTCCCCGCGCACCCCACTGCTTGAGCGTGTACGCTCAAGACCGCGTAAAGCGCACCCGCGTATAACGCGGGCGCACTGTACGAGAAAAAGCTATTTCCTGCACACACACACACACACACACACACAAACCTGCCCTGAATCCTATTGGTAGTATTAAGTACAGCAGACACAGTGAATCAATGGGATTTATCTTCTTGTGGACTCAACATTCAACAATTGATTCCATGTCTCTACTGTAGTTGAGACTAATCAATTGGATTCAATCTATTTTCATCACAAAAATAGGTTATGTGAATATTGTGTATAGTAAATCCTGAACTGCAAATAGTCCTCAAAAACAGCAGTTTTCAAAGACTTTCTCACAACAGGAAGAAAATGTCTCATTGCTTCGAGAATGAAATTAGTGAAGAATTACATCCCTACTGAAAAGCAGTATAAATAAATTAGATTTGATGGATGTATTAGAATTAGATAGATCAAGTGGCTGGATGTTGCGCTGTGTTTTCATGGATAAGATGCCATTTTTACTCTCTCCACCTTACACAGCCTGCTAATAATCCTCCATTCTTAGATTGCAGATGACATATTTGAGACATTCCTCCAGTCTTTGATTCAGTTTGCCTCCCATCATGTCTATAACTGTGACCTTTGCACGCAGAGAGGCTTCATCTGCCAGATCTGTAACAGCAACAACATCATCTTCCCCTTTGAATTTGACACAACTACTAGGTGAGTATCACAACACCACCCCAGCTTTACACCCAGGTTTTCAAGGAGACAGGATTTTTGATTCTTAAGGTAGAAGGCAATGGGAAGGGAGAAGGAGAGGGAGCTTTCCCAGTGTATTTACCATGTTTTGGGAATCACGGTATGAGTGAGGAAACGAATGAATGAAATGAGCAAATGGTTCGTATAAAGCAGGCCATTGATTGTGGAATTGCATTGCACCCCAGGGACCTTGGGGGACCAGCCACATTCCCACACCCTTTTGTTTTGCTGAGGTTTTTTTTACTTTATAAAATTGATTTCCTACATGGGTACTTCAGTTTTTGCCCCAGGAGAAGCCTTTTTCTTCAACCAAGAAGTGAACCAGAAGCAATTTTGTTTGTTTGTTTGTTTTTAATTGAAAGTTCTGGGAGGCTGTGGCCTCAAACAATCTTTGGGGCCACATGTGATCCATGAGACACATTTTTCCCACTTCTGATGTAACATATCTATGGAGTGTGTCTTAGGTATATTTTCTTAGGCTATATTATTTCAAATTGAGGGAAATCAGTGACTTGGAAAAAAGAACGGAGGAATTTTTCATGCCACTGAGATCCACTCGGGACAGCTGGGATACTGGAAAGAATTCAGGCATCAGGTCCTCCTTAAACAAGTTTTTAAATACTGTAATTTCCCCTTCCTGCACCCCAGCTCATCTCAGAAAGCTGCAGTTCTGGAGCAACACGATTGGGTGGTAGCCAGTGAGATCAGTTCATTGAGGTTTGTTGGCCTCTCCTTTCTGGTTGTGTATCGAAGCAGGAAGAGTGGCTCCTTGCTGGGATGACAGTGTTTCCTGTGGTCTGAGTCAGGGTGTTTACCGTGAGTGGCAGGATGTGCCTGGTGTTTGCCTGACAATGGCTCCAAGTAAGCACTTTTATTCTGGCTAGAGGCAGGCACTTCCCGAATCATCCTGCACACAGGTGGCAGGCAGCCTGTAGTCATTTCCTCTTGCAATTCTAGTCATTCTCAGAGGAGTATAGAGTTAAACACCTGTTTTGAGCAGAGTTGTGTGCCTGTCTAAAGGGGGGGGGGCTTATATCCAAACCCAGCAAACAGGCATGCTGAAATCTGGAACTAGGTTGATTTCACTGGCTTTCTGCAAATCTTTTCATCCTGCTCATGTTCATATCAGGTTGCAAGACTTAGTGTTCTTTACATGGAAATTCATGCACATTTTAACATAATTTTCCTAAAGTGTTTGTTTGTTTATTTATGATTTTTGCCTAATTTACACAGTTTTCCCAGTTGACAAAGGCATGCTACTGCATATATATATATATATATATATATATTTTCAGTTGTATGCATTTTAGCCATTCGCATTTTAAAATGCACTTTTTGTTTTGTGTGGACCTTATTACAACAAGCATAAAAAGTCTATTTCCATCAAGTATTTCTAAGCCATGATTGAGAAAAATGTGGCCCCTGGACCCCATTTTTGTGACCCCTGAAGCCTTCCTCCCCCCATTTTGTTTGCACAAGAAGTGTACAGAAAGCTCCCACAAACATGCAAAAAGATGCAGAATACCTCCCACAACCTCTACTTCCAAATACCTTTGTTTTCACAGAGTCCCTCTGAAAATGGTGATAGGAAATGATGTGCTGTCACTTTTAGTCACAATTTTGAGAGGGACTTAGAAGAAATGCAGAGATATTTTTGTGCAAAAGCATAGGTATTGGTGGGGGTGAAAATTGGCCAACATCCTGGCTGAGGATGATGGGAGTTGCAGCCCAGCCTATATGGAAATTACCAGCTAGTGACTTTCCTTCTCAAGCCCCCCTCACTATCCCCATAAATACTGTATGCTGTAAGCTGTTCCTGTAGTTGATTCCTCTCTTTTCCCTCCTTTTGTTCACAGGTGTAGTGAATGCAAAACAGTCTTCCACAGTAGCTGCCAAGCCAATGCCAGTTTCTGCCCTCGCTGCATCCGTCGGCAGAAATACCAGCAAAGCCTGCAAGAACCCCTTTGAAAATGATCTCTTTGTGGGGGCAAAACTTTTTGAAGCAGGGTCAGACCTGGTCACAGGGCACCTTAGAGTGCAAGTGGAGAAAAGACACAACAGGCAGAAGGTATGATGCCAAGGAATGTCTCCTTGCAGCAACTCATCTCCTCCCACCCAGGCTTCAACACAGCAGCGACCACATATCCTCTCACAAATTCTGGAAACCACAGCTATTGAGAAGAGACTTGACAGGTTACGTCAGAAGAAGTAGGGGGACTTCTTTGTCCTGATCTGTTGCTTCCTGCAGCCATTTCCTTTTCACCAAGCTTCACTGTCTCTTACTTTTCCAGAGAAGCACATACCTTTCTCTTGTGTAGTGAGCACTGGATATGTGTGACACAAGGACTCCACAAACTTTAGTGGACACATCCTGATTTAGGCCATTGGAAGAGTGAGTTTGGTTTTTTATTTGGATTTTTTAAAAAAAATTAACGCACTTTGTAGCAAAGTTCTTGTGCCTTCTGCACTTTACAGGCTACTCCTGAAATGCCACGTGCCAAACAGCTGCTGAATCCTTTGGGAACACATTCCACCCTCCTACCCCTTGGTGTTCTCCCTAAAGCAAAGTGACCTTCTTAGAAATAACAAACCACTCCTCATCCTACCATTTTTTAATGCTAGTTCAATGGATTCTAGAGATGAATTTTTATTTTCCTTTTACTCTTCTATGCAGATAATTAAAGTTTATTTAATAAGAACTTATTTGTGTGAGACTCTTATTTCTTAAAAATCACTTACTGTATATTTGTGAGAGGATTTAGCATTTTGGGCATGTGCTAGGTACACAGAAACTAGGGGCAGCCAAATGCCAGAGGTTAGGGAGGTGCATTGTCTCACTCTGAGATCTCAGAAGGTTAAAACCTTTTTTGAATTTTTAAAATGGAATGCCCTTCACTGCCACTAGGAGGTTAGGAGACCATGCCATCATTTTATAGGGGAACCAGAGTTCCCTGGACACATCAGAGCTGTACTTCACCCACCCTGATATATAAAAGAAAGGAAAACACATGAGCTTTCTTCAGGAAAAAATGTCATAGAACAACAGTGCTTACAGCAGGATTACGCCTCTGTGAAGATTCCTTTTGTTACAGTAGTAAGGACTCGTGTATTAATAATATATGTAGTGTGCCATGAAGCTATTGTCCTTGTTCATACTTCTGTTAATGGATTGAAATTTGTAAACATAATTCAATTAATCTGTTTCTCTTTCTAGTCTTCCTTTATAATGTCCTTGTTCAAGGCGCACAGCCTTTACATCCCACACTGTCTGTACAGGAAGGTTGAAATGTTCTGCAACTGCTATTTCGGTATTGCCGTTTCTAATGTCAGCTTTGTGTCCATTAATCCTCTTGCGTAGAGACTGTCTTGTTTGTCCAGTGTAGAGAGGCATTGCTGGCATAGGATGACGTATATCGCATTAGCAGAACAAATGTAGCACTAATGGTGTGAGTGATGTTGAATCAAATGATCTCTCTTAGCCTAACCTCCTTCATAGTCTTTATGTGAAGCTAAAAGAGGAGATTAAGGAAAAACCATATACCCTGATTAAAGTCTCATTGAGAAAAATAGGAAAGGAATAAGATCTCAGTTACCTACCTCTTAGCTCAAAATATTTCATGCAAATTCTGTGCAGGTGCAGATAATGCAGGTATACAGAAGGATGCAGCTTTTCTTCATTAGTGAGCCAGTTATACACCTCATTTTAACCCTTAGCAGTGGTAGGAAGGGAATTATTTAATGTTCGAAGATTTAGGAAATGGGAGCAAGTATTTACAGCAATACCTCAGTTGAAGCAGATTTTTTACAGAAAATTTGGTAGCGGAGGCAGAAATAACATAGAAAGAATATATAGCTTCCCATACCACACAATATATGAGTAATGCAACATATTGTAGTGAACTTTTTTTTTATCTTAAACACACAATTCAAAGTGAAATGAAAGAACCAAGTCACATAAGTGTTTCAATACTAAACAAAAACATTTTGAACCTTTTCGAGAGTGCTGGAGGAATTCTTCCGAAATGCCTCCAGAGATGACATTTTCACTAGCCTTCACTTTTCTGTGGTTTCCATTTTGGTGACCAAACTTACACATCTATTCTTTCTCAACATGGTGAGGCAGGCTTATATGCTATTCCCTCTTCCGTTTTTGCATGCTTAGTAAGGGATTCTGGAGGCACCTGCCATTTATCTTTCCTCCTATAGGCAAGTACAGTATACACAGCTACACTTAGATCAGTTAGAGAAGAATCCCATTCTTTTCCAGTTCAAGATTTATTACATTATTTATTCCACCACTCATCCTGACACCAAAAGTCTATATGTTTCTTCAGCCATCCTTCACCACCCTCCCAATGCTGCTTTAAAAATGTCCAGCTGGACAAAGGCTGAGGACAAAAATTATGAGGAGCTAGGCAGACCTAAAAAGATTTTACTTTGTAAAAAGGAGTTTCACTGTCAGAAGATTTATTAACTGAGGTATGCCTGTACAACACTGAATAGATGGAAAGGCTTTGTGGTTTTAGTGGAAACAGCTGCAAAATGAGCATGGGCAGGAAGTGATGTCTGTGTATACTCTTGGGAGGAAATGCCTAGAAATGGGCTGGGGTTTTGTGAAGTTACTATGAAACAGGGTTCATAGGTTTCCATCCCACAATTAGAAGATCAGACCATCCTATCTTAGATTCATCCACAAAAACCCAGCTGCAATGCACCACCACAATGCAAGTACACTGCAATAAGATAGCTGCACACTAGGCAATTGGAGAAGAGTTGTTGCCCACAAGCCCAGACTCATTTTGCAAAGTCCTAAGGGGGCATCATTTGCCAGCGTGACCCAAAGATCCACCAGCTCATCCCAAGGGCACTTTTGCAGGGTGTATATCACATCAGACCCCAGTTTGTCTTGTCGTACAGTAGTGATTCAGTGCAATATATAGATACAAAACTGCAGTTGTTAAAAAGGACTATTGAGTAGTAGGAGAATCCCATTTCCAAGGCATCTAAAAACACTCTTCATTCATTTTTCCCTTTGCATTGCATGGTTCTTTGAATCTTTAGCTTAAATTTTGCTTCGTCTTCAATTTGGGTCTTCCTGTAATTTAGGGCGCTTGCCGTGTGTTTAATTGTGTGGCACATAAGGGGGTTGCTTCTCATTTTTCTTCTGGAAGTAGCAAACAGTAAATTGTTCCCATTCACACACACCTTTCTCTGATCTCTTGGAAATGCTTCTGTTACTTTTGGTTAAGGAAGAGCTTCATACCTGTTGGAAGATTTTTGCATTTTCTTTGCCCCTCCTTAGATAGATAGGGATGTCCTGCATGTAAACTGTCCCCTCCTCTCTCATTCAAACTACCCCTGTGATTTAGCAGGATGTTCCCACTTAAAATTTGAAACGATTTAAAATACAACGTTTTTAATAAAATCGATTCAAAATAACACTGATCTTATCCCACGTTCCGAATCACTTTATTCATCGTTCCCATCTGGTTATTTAAATCGAAGTTTTTACCTGCAAGCGTTCCTACTAGTCTTGAAATCGGTGTTTAAATACAGTGAATCTTCTCCTCCATACCTTATTTGGAGCTGTCAATCAATAGTACGTCAGAATGACGTAACGTTAACCCGGATTATTTGGAAGCGATTTATCTTTCGGCATCGTTTCCATTTCATTGACCGTTTGTGAATCGATGTATTTTTGGTGGGTTTTCTTTTAAATGGACCAATCAGGGCACTTAATCAATCAAACGTCATAAGTGCTGTCAGCCTTATATACATTTTCCCTCCTTCCCCTCCCACTGTTACCTGGTTTACCTTTGCTTGAGATCTCAACAATCATGGATCATCGTCAGAAATTTGAGTATATATTTTCCTTGATCATATTGCTTATAGAGAAATTTATGGTCCAATGCAGAGCTGTTATGACATTGTGTGAATGCGGAGAGCATGCTGCAGAAATGAGAAATTATCTTCTTATTTTGGATGAAATGCTTCCTTTCTTTCGGCAAGGTGCCCAGATCAGCTTTCAGCCGATGTCTAGAAGGTGGTGGATATACCCCAAGACTGATGTGCACTGGAACGTCTATGCTAGAACTGTCTGGTCTGACAAATATTCTCTCTTAAAGATTTTCAACTGAACTGTTGGTTTTCCATCTTCCTCTTCTCTCAACCTCCTTTGGAAAGATGGTGAGATAAAGACTTCTTTTTACCTGAGCGATTCACTAGCTGGATTAGGATACAACCTTTATGTATACATCGATTAAAGCCATTAGTAAATGTTTGCTTAAACTACAAGCCACATGTTCGTTGTTTTTGAGTCAGTCTCAATTCTTAGGGAAGCATGGTTAGACAAAGGCACATTTCCGCTACGCTGCTAATTTAAAGCTAGACTCTAACAAGCTTGGCTTTGACATTTTTTATATTTCAGTATTCTTCTTTCCTTACTAAATAATAATAATGGGATTTATTTATATACCGCCCAATCACTGGGAACCCGAGCAGTTTTCAACAGAGGGGATGATAGACAGCTGAAGGTAAAGGCTGAAGCCTTAGGAAACTTAAATTACTCTACAGTAGCACACTGAACAAATTAGCTTCTAGTTTTAAGTGTCTTCCAGGGAAGAAAAACGACCAGAAAAGTCACTGAACAGTCTTCATTTTCATTTG
Source organism: Sceloporus undulatus (assembly GCF_019175285.1). Taxonomy (NCBI): domain Eukaryota; kingdom Metazoa; phylum Chordata; class Lepidosauria; order Squamata; family Phrynosomatidae; genus Sceloporus; species Sceloporus undulatus. The sequence goes on along the minus strand of NC_056527.1, from coordinate 82,686,062 downwards.
CCTGATGCATTTTGCATTTGTAGCATGCTTGGATGAGGGATGTCTCCCAAACTTTGATTTATGGAATGAATTTCTGCTGATGCAGCCTGACCCTGGGAATAAATTGCTTGAAGAAGTGAGAGATCATTTATGAACCTAGTCACATTGCTCATCATCATAGCACTGATAGTCAACATACCACCGAGGGTGGGACTGATGTGGCTGAGTCCAGGGCCTCATTCACACTCAGAATTATAGCACAATTATGCTTCTTTAATTACTATGGTTGCATCATATGGCAGCCTGGGATTAACAGATTAGTGAGGGGCACAAATTGAGTCTCCCTTATCTGGGACCAGAAGAGTTTTGGATTTTTAATTATTTTGGAATACCTCTATTTGCATATACGTATATAATGACATATCTTGGAGATGGGACCCAAGTCTAAACACAAAATTCATTTATGTTTCATATACGCCTGGTATACATAACTTGAAGGTAATTTTATACAATATTTTAACAATTTTGTCCATGAAACAAAGTTTATGTACACTGACCCATCAGAAAGCAAAGACATTACTGTCTCAGCCCCCAAGAGGTTATCATTATTACCCCTCAGATGAGTGCAGTTCTAGTTGCTTTTATTTGTGAACCCACTCTTTAGAAAGATCTTTTTAACTCACTTGCAACAGCCTTCAGTTAAACACCAGTATGCCCCTCCTGTTGTGCTTGAATATGGGACTGATGTATACCTCCAAACCATTTGGATAATTAACATTGATTAGCACAGCAGCACAGCTCTTCCCTTTTTGGAATGAAAAGAAAAGCAGAAAACTGTCTGCCATCAATACAAGATGTCACTTTTGAGAGCCCATTTTTGTCAGTGGCAGTGGCAAATAGTCGCACTTGGCCAAAGGCCTTACCTAATCGTGTTACATCAACAACCATGGTATTCTTCTAAACAGGCTTCTTAGAACTGATGTTGTGTCTTCTGTTCTTATTTGGATTATTCCTGGCAATGGAAAGAAATGTCCATCCGAACGAATGCTACATCCTAATCTCAGAAAGTGGCATTGATGGGAAATCTGCTCAGCCCCCTCTCATCTATGCTGTGCTATACTGAGGTTTAGGGTTCAGTCTTGCCCCTATAGTTTGGAACATCCACATGAAGCCTCTGAATGCGATCATCTGGTGTTTTAGAGTGTTTTCATCTAGATGTTCAAGAAACCTAACACTCCTTTTTCCTTTACATCTGGCTGAGGCAAGAGCAATGCCTGGTACTGGTCAAGGGTTCCATCAGATTGTAAAGTTGAGTTAGTAATTTAAATGCTGTTTTTAAAACTGTTGTGTCTTTTATTACATATGCCTTTAATAGTAATCATGTAGAACTTTTATTATACAGGCAGGTCTCAGTTTATGTTGGGTTGCATTCCTAAACTCACAATGTACATTGAGAGTGATGAAAACGTGGGGAACCAGCTCCATTGGATATAACTGGAGAGGGGTGCATTCTGATGAAGCTGAAATAGCCACAGAATTGGTGACTTTATTCAGCCTGCCACAGATTTGAAAGAGATTTAAAGCAAAAACATAAGCAAGTATATTTTCCAGGTAGAGAAATGAACAAATGCTCCCCAGAATGGCTAGAAGAAGCACCAACTACCAAAGAGGCCTTGGACTGCCATTCAACAATGACTCTTCTTCAGAGGAGCACATAGATAGAGAGCAACTGTGTTCTTCTGTTGTGCCTTCTTCAGCAGCCTTCCCAAGTAAGGAAAGCACATCAGGAGAGAGAGAGAGAAAGACAACACATCTCCTGTCTTTTGCAGCAGATACAAAGGGCACAACAGGAGAAGAAGCAGTATATCTCTCACTGTGTCCACTCCAGCAGCCTTGCCAAGTGAGGAAAGCAGACCCCAGTTGCCCACCTCCCACATGAGCAAGCAGAATAAATATTTTGTAGCCACAACAGAATTCAAAGATTCCAGTTTCTTCTTCCTCTTCACACACCCCGTCTAAGCAGCAAAGGAAAACTCTCCCTCTGGTAGATGGCAAGATTCAAGTTTCTTCTCCTCCATCACACTCCCACTTCTAAGCAGGCAAAGGAAACCCTTCCTTCCAGCAATGCCAGCACTGATTCCTCTCCCTCCCTATTCTCCAGCTTAGGCAGGTGAAAGAAAACCAGTCCAGCCACTTTTTCTTATTGCTCCAAGCCCCATGCCAAAACTCCAAACAGCCCCACTCTCTCCTCATTGCTGTCCCATCTAATTTCAAGTGCTCAGGCATGCTGGAGAGATATACACTGTGGGTGACACAGTCCTTTATACCTTTATTTTTGATAAACCTGATAAACCTGAAATGTTGAAACTGGGGCTAGCATAATGTAGTGGTTTGATGTTGAACAACAACTCTGGAAACCAGGGCCTGTTACAGACTGCCAAAATAAGGCTGCTTGGGGTCTCTTTGGAGGTATGCTATTTAAATGATGCATGCATCCTAAGAATCCGGAAGCTGCACCAAAGCTGCACTCCAGTGCTTAGGAATAGAGTTTGGCTTTGGCGCGACCTCCGGACTCTTAGGACCCATGCATCATTTAAATAGCATACCTCCAAAGAGATCTGAAGCAGCTTTACTTTGGCAGTCTGTAACAGGCGCAGGATTTGATTCCCCTCTCAGTCATGAAACCCACTGGGTGACCTTGGGCAAATCACACTCTCTCAGCCACAAAGGAAAGCAAAGACAAACACCCTCTGAACAAATCTTGACAAGAAAATCCCATGATAGGGTTGCCTTAAGGTCACCATAAATTGGAAATGACTTGAAGGAGCACAAGAACAAAACTGGGGCAAGGCAAGTTGAGACTTGTCTATATAAAGCATTAACTAACTGAGGCTGAATGTGCACTGCAGAAATAACGCAGTTTGGCGACACTATAAGTGCCATGGCTTAATGCTATGGAATTCTGAGATTTGTAGTTTGTGAGATAGTAGCCTTCTCTGTCAGAGTGCTCTGGTGCCACAACAAACTACAAATCCCAGGATTCCGTAGCATTGAGCCATGGCAGTTAAAGTGCTGTCAAACCGCATTATTTCTGCAGTGCAGATGCAGATACAGCCTGAGACTACCTTTGAAAACAATTCAGAAACCTCATCCCAAACACATTTCTTTATCAATAACACACAAAAAAATAACAGACTGGATGCGTTATGTGAAGTCATACTTTCAGCTCGAGAAACTGTGTTAAAGCAGTGCAGTGACCCTACAATAACCACATAACCTTCAAAACCAAAAACTGCAAATCTTCCCAAATTCAAATGTCTTGGCCTTTCTCCTAACACAACAAGAAACTGTCTCTTGGGGGCCTTTTGAAGAGGAAGGTGGAGCACAGACTGTAAATGCCTTTGCTAGCAATGGTGCATTCCTTTCGCAAGGATTCAAAGTTTGTATTGTACTTCAGTGGAATAAGCTGGTCTTCCAGGATTGGTTATACTGGCTTGTAGATTTATCTACATCGGAAGCAGTAAATTAAATGGCCATTATCTTCATATTCTCAGTTAGGATTCCTTCCTCCACCCCCATGTTACTCAGGTTGCGGCTGTTTTTCTTTACAGCAGTTTAACTGTTGCAAGTGTTTCATATACTGTATGTCAGTTCAGCCACAACAGTCTTGCAAAGTAGACCAGCACTGCTAACTTTATGGATTAAATGCCTGTGATGTTTTTCAGGCATTGTGAAGGTATTCTGGATATTTGAGGAGGAAGCCACAGCTCTTTCCTGTCTCATGCCCCTAGTCCCTTACATTTCCTTTTCCTCCAGCTCTTTTGAAAGTTTGCCCATACACAGAAACACAGAAACACCCTCTCCCTCCCTTACCTCCTATTGTCCTTTGGACAGCTGGCAAAGATAATATTGTTCCACCGAGCTATTCATGGTTAATACCACTTTCTGGTTTTACTAGGAATCCCTGCTTTTGTTGTAACTCCTTCCGTCCCAGATTGCCTTGTGTAATTTTGTTTTTGTTTTTGTAGTTTACATGTTGGTTTCTTATATATCACCACAAGCATTTATTGAGCAGAGAGGGCCACTTCAAAACTAGACTAAATAAAGAAAAAGTTTTCCTCTTATGCTTAAAATGAAATAAATGGCTTTGTTGGGAAGCTGGAAAATTTTCATTTAGGATAATACTTATACTAATCCAATGAAGTGTAGTACAGTGAGCCCTTGTTATCCGCTGGGGTTTGGTTCCAGAAACCCCCCTGGATAACAAAATCTATGGGTGTCCATGTCCCATTAAATATAATGACATTCCCTTATATAAAATGGAAAATCAAGGTTTGCAATTTGGAATTTATACTTTTTAAATCTTTTCAAGCGCTTGAATCTGTGGATAAAAAATCTGTGGATAAAGAGAGCCGACTGTAGTTTGAGTGTTGGACTACAGCTTTGGAGACCAGGATTCGAATCCCTGCTTGGTCATGAAACCCATTGTGTGACTTTGGGCAAGTCACACTCTCTCAGCCTCAGAAGAAGGCAAAGGCAAACCTCCAAAGAAATGTTGCCAAGAAAACCGACAGTAGGGTTGCCATGAGTCAGAAAGGACTAGAAGGTACACAACAACAGCGGCATTTATACTAATCCACAGTTTAAGCCCACCCATTAAGCCAGTTTAGGAAATAGCTGCTGGAAAATAGCCACCTGCATTGAATTATTTCCCTGAGTAGGACTGCATTTTGTCCTTTTTGTATAAAGATGGACCCTGAATGTGCTCTTGTTTTTAAAAGGTACATGTGGGCCTATGCTAACAGACATGTCTGACAGCCAGTTGCCTTCTTTTACTTTGGACTAAAGAAGTGCATCCATCCTCAAGGGACTGGAAAACCTGAAGAGCCCAAATGCAATCAATTTAATTAATTGAATATATGACTCAGACAGAGAGGGGGGGGGACACAATGAGTCCAGTGGAAATCATGTACAAGAAAACAGAGAGAGACTTGGTAGGTGAGTCATCATTACCCATAGAATGGGTACCCTTCGCCCTCCCCTTCCCTGGCCTTGGGAGACTTCCTTTGAGGGAGGAAGCTTCCTTCCTCCATCCAGTTCAGGCTGATGGGAACACCCACATCATCCTGACTGCCTGGCTTGCGAGTCCAAACTCTGCATGAGTCCAGGAGACTTGGGCGAGAAAAGGGACACAGCAGCCAACACAGAGGGGAGATCCACTGAGCAAGTTCAAGGATGGCTGCAGAGGGTTCCTCTTGACCGACGTGGAAGTAAACACCTGCAATCTCCTGGATGTGGCCTGGCATGGAAGAGGCAGCCAGAAGCGGACAGGGTGTGGTGAGCTGTGTGGGGTTCCTCCACTCTCCTGTGGTGTCTTTGTGACTCTTGTTTCTCTGGTTGGATTCACAGCAGTTTCTCTGGACACTCCTCTTGGGCTCTGATGCAACTGTCCACATCAGGAGAAGCTGCTTTTGTTTCTCCAGGTTGATCCTGCACGTCAGGGGACTTGCGCAGTTGAACCGGAGCTCTTTGCGATGATGAAGATATCTGGGGAAAGCTTCCTGCCCTGGGCTTTTTTCCTGCTGCTGTTGTCTGCGCTCGCAAACCGCCTTCGCATGAGGAAGCCCAAGAAAGTGGCTTGGTGATATTTCAACCCTCCTGCCTTTCCTGACATAGCTGAAAACAAACAAGGAGGACAGGAGGCAGGTTCAGACCAGACACACGAGCCTGGGCAGGTCCATGGCAGCTCCTGACACAATCAACAAGGAAGGGCCAGGTCGTATTTGAAGGTGCAGGACTGCGAGAAGAGCAAAGAGGGCCTCCCAGGGACAGGAGTGAAAGCCAACAAGATGTAAGCCCACAGGTAAAACCAGGGATGTGGAGCAGGGGTGAAGGTCCGAGGAGGCCATCTGACTTGGTGATGGCCTGGAACGTGGGTCACGATGGTTTCTGTTTCCAAAACGTTGTTTCAGCTGCCAACTTGAAATTCAGAGCGTGAGACGGATTTCTCTCTGAAATCACCAAGAGCGATAAGTTCCTCTGCGCTGGTGTGCTTGTCTGGACAGGCTTCACTTGTTGTGGGTTAGAGAAGTGGAATCTTGCCAACAGTGCTCAGAGAGAAAGACACAGAATAAGAATATGGCTTGCAGGAGATCCTTCCCTGTCACAAAGTTTTCTCAAATAATGCCTTTCAGCTCATTTCGCTGACAAGCAAGAAAGAGGATGGAGGTGCTGGACTCATTGGCAAGTCTTGGCCTCCTGGGATCTGGAGTCTGGTTGGGATTTTATTAGCAGAGAGAAAAGGAAATGTGAAGTAGTGGTTCAAATGCCAGCTGGCCAGATTTTGCTGAGGATCAGTTTACCTCATTTGTATAATGGGAGCAAAGTTGCCCTCTCTGGCTGTGGTAAATAAAATTAAGCCCAATTTTGAAGCAGATGAAAGTCCATCTAGTTTGGTCATGGCAGGGCAAGAAGACAGAGGCCTTCTCTTGTGGGTTCTTTACAGAATCTGGAATTTCCATTTCAATTCCTTTGAAATCCTGGATAGTGCTGGCAGATGTCCCCTCCATTTATTTTGTCTAATTGTTCTCAAACATGTTGTGTTGTGTTGTTTTGTTGTGTGCCTTCAAGTCACTTCCAACTTATGGTGACCCTAAGGAGAACCTATCATGGGCTTTCTTGGCAAGATTCATTCAGATGGGTTTTGCCCTTATCTTCTTGTAAGGCTGAGAGAGTATGACTTGTCCAAGGTCAGCCTTTGGGTTTCCATGGCTGAGCAGGGATTTGAACTCTGGCCTCTGAGTCATAGTCCAGTGCTCAAATCACTACACCGCTCGAAACATGTATCTGAGGTTATGGCAAGTTTAATAACCGATGACAATTAATTCCAGAAGTTATCATGTTTTCCCTTATGATAGGGAAAATGTTACTGGGCACCACATCTCAAACATAGATCTCCCTGCCCTAAGCACTACTTTGTCTTACCCTTTAGCATGTAACTTGGTTCACTTGCTTGAGACACACAGTAGGTCTGTAGATACCTCTTTGAAGAGCACCCATTCTCTGCTCATAATTTCAGCATTTCAGGAACCAATAGGCAGAGAACTGATGCATAGATGCACTTGCCTTTGCAGACTTGAGGTAGTTGAACAAAGTGTCTTTTGTTCCTTTTTCAACATTGGTTATTTGAAATAGGCGAAGTATACTTAGTGCATTTTCAGAACCAGGGCCCAGTCGGGGAACAAATGCATAAAGAAAAAAAAATGTGAAAATAACATTATCATCGTTGCCATCATCATCTCACCTTTTCCCCAGCTAGGATTCAAGGCAGTTTACCACATTTAAAACAAAATTCACAGCATACAAATGTTAGAAATGTAATTAAACTACCCTTTACTAAGCAACCAAAGTCACACCTTCAAACATGAATGAATCACTGAAGTGGAATGTCTGATTGTCAGAGGTCTACCAGAGTAACGCCTGTACCATCCATCTCTAGTGACAACCAAGGCAACTCATTCCTGGCTGCTATAGTTCCTTGATCTCAAGCTCCAGTCCTGAGTCTTAGGCCCTCAACCTTCTCCACTAGTAAGGCTGAAGAGGAAGAATCTCAGGGTGAGAGCATTGTCTTCAAATGTGTGCGTGTGTACATATGTGTGTGGTGTTCATTCTTTAGACATGGTGTTTTTTATTTTAATAGTATTCTTTGTGTATTTGTGGATGATACTTGATTTATTATGCTTAATAATATAACCAGGGGCTGCTGCCCCTTGTAAGATCCTAGGGCCTGCCCTCGGTGACATCACAGACAGTAAATCCTAGGTCTTGGGTTTGGGCTCTGAAATATCAGAGCCTGGAAAAGTCTTGACCTGGCAACCCTTACTGGCTATATACTGTGAGTGTGTGTTGTGTGTAGTTATACCCTTTCTTTCCACAAAAAAAGTATGTAGCAGTTAACAACAGTAAAGTACAGGATCATGATAAAATTGTAAACGTGCATCAACTGATACTCAAAGCAAAGTAAACCACACTGGTGAGCAGCAATTCAGCTTAGACACCCAAAGGCTATCTGTGGGTGGAAGGACAGAAAGATACAGTGGACCCTTGCTATACGCTGGGGTTTGGACCAAGATCCCCCATGTATAACAAAATCCGTGTATGCTCAAGTCCCATTAAATATAATGACATAGCAAAATGGTGTCCCATATAAAAAATGGAAAATCAAGGTTTGATATTTGAAATTTATATTGTCTTTGAACATTTTCAAACTGTGTATGCTTTAATCCGTGTATAAGAAGGGCTGACTGTACTGTATACTTAGCCTGACTTCTTGTGCAGAGGGTTCCACAGAATGTGGGAGCAACCACTAGAAAGACTCTCTCCATGTTCCTGTTAAAAGGATCTCCAATGATAGTGAGAGAAAGGGAATGGCCTTTTCAGAATCAAATCTGAGCCAAACTCCTGTGGAAGAATGTGATCTTGTAACAAAGGAAGTCACATCCTCCCTATGAACAGCCAATAGTCAATAATCTGACTACAATATTCTGGACCTATAGACAAAATACATTTCCCCAAAATTTAGGACACGTGTCACCCACATCTCAGACTGTGTCCTCTCTGCTATGGGCCTTTGGGTGAAGGGAAGGAACTAAGGGTGAGAATGCTGTCTTAAGTTGCATCCACACTGGAGAAATAACCCAGTTTGGCACCACTTTAATTGCCATGGCTCAAGGCAATTAAAGCGGTGCCAGACCAGGTTATTTCTCCAGTGTGGATGCAGCCTTCGAGGTGGAGAGGCTGTTATTTTACTTTGTGCTGCTGGCTTTTTACATTTGCTGCTATAGACTCTCCAGCAGGGTTGTCTGGCTTCTTCCCTAGGGGTTGCTTCTTCAAGTTGTTTCCAGTTTATGGCGACCCTAAGGCAACCCTATCACCACTTCACCACACTGGCTCTCTCCCTGCTTAAATGCTGTCAAATCCAAGGCTCAGCAGAACAGAAAAGTCTCCTTGGGGAAATAAATAACTGAACTGCCTCAGCATTATTCACTGCCTCAGGAATCATTCCAATATGGTACTTCATGATTGCTGCTTGTGGCTTTTCTTACATGGTTGCTAACTTTCCCAGTTCTGTTCTCACCTTCCTTGCTCTGTTTTAAATTGCTGAAACTGCAATATAATTTCCTTTCCTACTGTCCTACATGTATCTTGCAACAAAAAGCATGGTAAAAATATCTTCCGCTATAAAGGCATTAGATTTCTCTGTTTTGTTTTTTAATTCCTGAATTCTCTCTCTCTCTCTCTCTTTTCTCTTCTCTCTCCATCTCATTCTCTTTTCATCTCTTTCTGCTTATCTTCATCCCGCCAACTCCTTCCTACATCCATTCTCCCTCATTCCTCTTAGTCTTTCCCTTTCTCTCCACCTCAACTCCTGGATTAATATGTTCTCTATCCTAAAATCTAGTTTTCTCTTTCTCTTTTTCCCTATCTCTTCATTTCCTAGGAATTTATCACACGGGGAAAATTGGAAGTTTAAAAGGGTAAGAACCCGTGATTATCCAGCGTATTAGATGCAATTGCGCAATTGGTTTTCACATGAAAGTTCATCACTGGAGAAAGTTCATTATTTTCTTTGCAGTACACAGTTTGTCAGTGCAGCTCCCATGTGTTTTTAAAAGCAGTAGTTTCAAAGATGTTAAAAACAAAGGCAAGAAATTATTCTTTGCAGTGCAAAGACAAAACGTTTTCTAGGACCAAAACATACTGCTGAAATAATCCAGTTTGAGACCACTTGAACTGCTCTCCTCAGTGCTAGGGAATTCTAGTTTGTTGGAGCACCAGAGCTCTCTGACAGAAGGCTAAATATCTCACAAAACTACAGTTCACAGATTCCCTAGCACTGAACCCAGGACAGTTAAAGCCATATCAGACTAGATTATTTCTGCAATGTGTTTTGGTCCCTAAATTGCTAAACATTGTTTAATTTGAACAACATGTTCTGAGCAACTGTGGTTGATGTTTAATGTGTCATTCCTAATAATATGACCAAAGCCCAGCCCTGTGACACCACTAGCACCATCCCTATGACATCAGTGAGGGCCATACCATCTAACATCACCAGGAGCCATCCTTGGGTCCAAGATTTTGGGCCTGAAATCTCTAACATAGATAAATTAGGCATCTCCAGGAATGGGTGCAATTTCTTTGCTCCTCTGCTTCCTTAGAAAAATAGAGGTGATGGCTTGCTCTCTCCAGGTCACTGATGTAGTCTTGGGGCAGCTGCCTCTGTGTCATTTTCCCATTCTAGAGACCAACCAGAACGTCAACAAAATTCCCAAGAGATACCAGGAAAACAACTGAATCCATCATATCCCATCATACTAAATTAGATTTATTTTTAAAAAATGTTTTAAAAGAATTAGTATATTTCTATATACCATAAAGGCAGCAGACTGCATCTGATCCTGCAAGCAGCAAGGTCAGTTCTGGTTAGTACCTAGATGTAAGACCTCCAATGAGTATCAGGTGCTGTAGGCTAGATTTAAGAGGAAGGAACTGGCAAAAACCACCTGAGTATGCCTTGCCTAAGAAAACCCTTTGAAAATCATGAGGTTGCCATAAGTTGACAGGCAACTTGAAGGTATGTAAACACACACATATTTGTAATGTACAATTTGAGTAAGCTTATAGTAACATGGAGCAGAAAAGAATGGTCGACAGGGGTAACTCCACTCAAGCTTATTTCTTCCTCCATCATTCCATGGACCTTCTAGTTTTGAAAATTCAGGATTCCTCATCCATAGATGTAGCAGTTTCTTTTCTAGTTGCTGAAGGTGATACAATTATGCAGGGAAGGCATTTTTCACAGCTTATAGCCTTCCAATGTAGGGACAGTCACAGTGCTATCAGGGCAGTGGTTGTTGTGCGCCTTCAAGTCATTTCCAACTTGCGGAAAAACCTAAGACGAATCAGTCGCAGAGTTTTCTTGCCAAGATTTGTTCGGTGGGGATTTGCCTTTGCCTTTCTTTGAGGCTGAGAAAGTGGGACTTGCCAAAGGTCACCCAACGGGTTTCCATGACTGAGTGGAGATTTGAACCCTGGTCCCCAGTATCATATGCTGCATCTATACTGCAGAATTAATGCAGTTTGACACCACTTTAACTGCCATGATTCAGTGCTATGGATTTCTGTGAGATATAGTTTTATGAGATATTTAGCCTTCTCTGTCAGAGAGCCTTGGTGCCACAACAAACTACGTGCGTATTTCAGGTTTCCACAGGATGGAGTCATGACAGCTTAAAAAACGGTCCAATTGCTTTATTTATTTACTTTATTTATTTATTTTGTTTATTTGTTTTAGGGTTATATCGCTGTAATACCAAAGTGCTCTTTCACTGATACACAACAACTGGATTTTTTTGTAAAGAGAAAGGAGCAATGGGTAATTTTTTGGTCCAATATATCTCAAAAAAAGAAACCTACTCGACGGGGTGGAATAAAATGTTGCAGGTGGTGTTGGACCTTACTAGAAAACAATCCAGACGCCACAAATGTTTGGATATTATTTTTAAAAACCGAGAGCTACAGCAACAAATACCACACCCTCGTGACATATTTGCATCTTCTGCAGGAGTCCAACGTCAGTTTATTTATATATTACTTTTCCCACAGATATACTGCGCTCAAAGCTGTTAGCATAATAAGAACAATATGTATAAACCTTCTGCTTATTTGGATCAGTTTTGGTTTGAAAATGTTAACCTAACAAATGACATTAGCTGGGGTGAAAAAACAAACACTTTTCCAGGATATTTTAGGGCATTTGTGTTTTCTTACTGAAAGAAAGCTGTTAACAGCAAATTTGAGGGCATGGCTTACTATTGTGCGGTGGCAATGAGAACAAAGCTGAGGGATGTGCGTTACATACCACCAGCTGTTTTCAGACTGCATTTTCCTGTTATCTCTCACCATTGGTCTTGCTGGAAAAAAAGGATGGGAGTTGCAGTCCATTAACAACTGCCAAGGTTTATGATCTTCCTCCCTATTCTGTGAGATCTGCGTTGTAGGTCTTTTCTTATATACATTCTGCAACAAAAAGTGCACAGGGGATTAACTTGCAAGCTGAGATATTGAATTTAAGAATAACAGTATTAAATAAGAGCTAGACATTACCTTGTGAGCCAGTGTGGTGTAGTGGTTTGGATGTTGGACTACAACTCTGGAGACTAGGGTTCGATTCCTCGTTCGGCCATGGAAACCCAATGGGTGAGCTTGGCTAAGTAACACACTCTCAGCCCCCCCCCCCAAAATTGAATGATAGGTTTGATTTAGGGTCACCATAAACCAGAAACTAGTGTGAAGGCAGACAACACTCAACAGGCATCACTTTGAATCTGCTTTTTAGCTTCCAAAGGTAACCAATCCACTGGGTTGGATGGGACTTTGTGTCTTTACTGCCTGTTGAATTATCCTTCCTCACTGTTGGTCATGTTGGCTAGGAAGGATGGGAGGATGGCTCACAAGGTGATGCCTAGCTCTTATTTAATATTTATTCTTAAATTCAATATCTCAGCTTGCAAGTTAACCCTCTGTGCACTTTTTGTTGCAGAATGTATATAAGAAAAGACCTATAACGCAGATCTCACAGAATAGGGATGAGGATCATAAACCTTGGCATTTGTTGATTGACTGCAACTCCCAAACTTCCTATGCAACATGACCAACAGTGAGGATAATAACCAGGTACCTTCCAGATGTGTTCGATTAACTCCCATGATCTCCCAGAGGTATTATAGGAGTGGTAGTTCAACATATCTGGAGGCTAGAAGATTGCCAGGTGGAATATGGCACAGAGCCTCTGTACTTTTAATAGTTATTAAGAAGAGGGAATTTCAGCAGGCAAAATTCCCTCTTCTTCACAACTATTAAAGCTACAGAAGCCTGTCCCCCATGTCACTGGCCAGTATCAGGAAGGCATGAAGTTGAGGTAGGTTGTTTTATGCCCATTGATGTGGATAGACCAACTTGGGAGATGACTGCTCTTGGCCGGTGGTGATGGAAATGGAAGTGATACCAAACTCGGTAAATTATGATAGCAAGAGAAAGCAGAAAGTTTTTAAAGAAAATGGTGCAGCTTCTGGTTGTGGTTGTTTTTCTCTTTTCCTATTGTAATCTGTGTTTCATGCTACATCATACAATTAGAATTGTAGTTGTATTTCTTATCACTTTGTAAGCTGCTTACAAGAGACACTGTGTTGCAAAGTGACCCCTTCAAAATACCTTAAATTATATTAAAAGAAAGGAATGAGTTACAAGCTTAAAGAAGTAGAAATTGAGTAGCTGAGAAGCTTTGCCAGGTGTTGAATGTAGTATGGAAGAAGGAGGCAGAAGCAGAGGAGCAAGAAAAGCATAGTGCATAGCTCTGCCACCAATGCACATGCTGATCATGCATCCTGTTGAGTGCATTTTCAGCCATGCACACAAATGTACACACTCGAAGCTTTTCCATTTGAGACTAGGTTCTTAGGTTTATCATGTGTCATTCTATGCATATACACATGGGGCTTGTTCACATAGTTGCTAAATGCACCAGTGGCTGGCGACTTGAATATCAGTAAAGCAATGATCCAGATTTTAGGATGAACTTTTAAGGATCTATCCAAAGTGCTGAATGTTATCCTTCAAATGGCTGCAGCATTTTGGACCACTCTGTTAAAGTGCACATTAAAATACGGAGCAGGGCTTGCTGGGGGTGTAACTGATGTGGACACTGTAGGGTGAGACTGTGCACTATATTCTTAACATTCCCAGCATGTTATCTTCTAATGTGACGCCTGAGGATCCCTATAAACCCGCACATCGTAAAGTAGTTTCATATATAAAAACAGGTGGTGGTTTGTAGAATAGAAAGCCTAGGTGGGGCAGGTTTTGCCTTCTGCCATCTGGTTTGTAGGTACTTTTGACACAGGATGCCACCACTCGCCTACTGAGCTGCCACACCTGCCATGAGCGTAGTGAATGGCGTCTTTCACGTGTTTCCCCCTGCCAACATTAACAGAGGCTGCATCTGCACTGCAGAAACAACGCAGTTTGACACCACTTTAACTCCCATGGTTCGATGCTATACAGTGCTGAGATTTTTAGTTTTATGAGATTTTTAGACTTCTCTGTCAGAGAGCCCTGGTGCCACAACAAACTACAAATCCTAGAATTCCATAACATTGAGCTATGGCTGTTAAAGTGGCATCAAACTACATTATTCCTGCAGTGCAGATGACGCCCAAAACAAAGAGAGAGAGAGCTGGTGGAATGCAGATGAACAGACAGAAGAGTCCCTGGGATACATGCACAAACTGAGCTGCCTTTTGTTATAGTGGCATGGAGTGGTCATGTTTTAGGCCAGGCCTAGCAGTGGATCAGCCTGTATTGGATAAAGCAACATACTAATGGTTCCTAAGCACAATATGTTGCAGGAAACTACCATATTATAAACACATCCAGACTAGAATGCTTCTGTTCTACCAGTATCTCATTGCTCAACGAGAGCTCAGAAAAGTTACTCTTTGGATGGCAGCTTCTAGACCATCCCAGGTATAATGGATTACCATGATGAGGACTTTTCAGAGTTGAGGAATACCCTTGAATAAATCCCAGAGAAAAACAGGGAAATGTGTGGCCAAGCAGCATCAGAGTGTGGTCAAGATGGCAAATGTTATTGAGATGGAAGAACAGACAAACTAGGGAAGGATGCAGCAGTTTGATTTTGCCTGAGCCTACTGGGAAGCAAAGGACTCCATCCTCTCCTGGTGAGTTAATTTCAATGCACGCTACTTTGCACTTTGAATTCATTTCTTAAAAATGGATGAAAAAGTGTGATGATAAAAAATTAAGCAGGATTGTCCCTGACAAACCTGCTTAGTTGGAAGATACGTTGTAGTCCAAAACAGTAACTTTAACTTAACTCGAGCTTGAATGTATCAATCCTGGCAAATTCTATATAGCTGACCCATAGAGAAGGCTGAATGTGGAGTGCTTGATGAACACATATTGTGTCTGAGCAGAATTAGCTACGGTCATAGATAGGAAATTTTGGCCAGAATCCTCTGTCACTGTGTACATTATGTAAGTTTGGATGTTCTTGGCTATATAGTAGAGACACTAAGAAACCCTGTTAGTAAATTGTGAAGACGTGTAACAGACACCAGTAAGAGTGTTTTGATATGCATCAGCATTTCCTGATCAGTGTCCCAATGTGTGAGATCAATGCACATTAATCCCATTCTGTGTTGGTCCCATTGTGCATCAGTCACTTTGTTGACTCTTGTATTTAGTAATGTAACAGCAGCCCTTTACTGGATACAGATATTACAGAACTGCCCAGTTCTAATTCTGGCAGACATAAGTCCTCTTATGAAGATGCAAGCCCACAACAGGATTACATCCTCTTGTTTTAACAGGTTTCTCAAGTTTGGCTTCTGTGCTTGCTCAATTTCTGCTCACCAGCTGCGGATCCTCTTATGGTTCTTCCACTTAAGGTTAACATATGATTAATTGAGTCTTTAAAATGCAATAACAAACAAGCATGAGAAGATACAGATAATTTTATGGTTTTGGAGCTTCAAATAAATGTGGACCAGACAAGATGTAGAACTTTTTTTGAGTTAAGAGGCCCAATTCCAATAATGGAGGGGAGAGCCCTAGTCCAGTTTAGACCTGGACGCCATGCTCTATGAGAAACAGCTGAAGGAGCTGGGTGTGTTTAGCCTGGGGAGGAAAAGGTTAAGAGGTGACATGATAGCCATGTTTATATTTGAAAGGATGTCATATGGAAATGGGAACAAGCTTGTTTTCTGCTGCTCCAGAGACTATACTGCTCCAGGACAAGAGATTCCACCTAAACATTAGAAAGAAACAGCTTCTCAGGCTGCAAAGCCTTGCTTTTTCTCCCTCTCCAGCAGCAAAGCACAGCTCAATTCCATGCAACGACTTTCTGTTTCAATAGCTTTCATATCTGATCAGAAATAATAACCGAAGAAACCTGCACTTGCAGAACTGATGGGGAACTCCTATGGGCTGCATCTGTCATGCAGGCCAGATGTTTCCCTTCCCTGAAACAGAGGATACAAGTAAGCTAAGTGGCTATTCTCTGCAAACTGCTTGGGGAAAAATACATCTCTATTTTCATTAATCTCTTTAACTGAAATTTAGCAATCACAGTTGTATTATCAGTACCTGTGACTTTGTGACCAATAGAAACCACATACATATTTTCATATCACACTACAGATGTTGCAGATATATTAAAATATGGTCATCACTACTCCAAAATTACTGTAGTTGTTAGACCCATTGCTAAATTGATAGCAAAGAGGTCTATAGTCTGCAGCAGACTAACAAATAGGTACAAAACACCAAGAAGGTTAAGAATCCCTGTTCTAAATACTCATTTGGAATTTTGTTAGTAATTTGGGGACTGGAGGAAAACTGCATTGGGAAGGGTACAATTTCTATCTAGGGAAGCAATACCTTCATGCACCCTGTACAGACAGACAGTATCCCCTAAAATCTGCTTGTCCTTTTGTACAAACAGATGTGGTCTATCTCTCTCCACTTGCTCTAGTGGAGGATGGGATAAGGATAAATAATCCATCATCTATGCAAGGAATGGATAAATGTGAGACATCAGATGTTGTTGGAGGCAACTCCCACCATTAGCTATGCTGGCTAGGGCTCATGGGAAATATTCCTTCCCCCCCCAAAAAAAAATCTGGGCTATTTTAGCTCCCATGTGGCACATCACCTGGATGTTACTGGCTCTTCATATTTTCCTCACATCTTAAATAGGCATTAACCCACAACTCCACCCAGAAAAATCCTGGAGTCCAAAATCAGGGAGTTTGAAAGATCCTGTAGGACTATTCTAATCTAGACCATTCCCAAATTGCCCAACACATTTCAATAAACATTTCCTCACAGGCACAAGCATTTATCTAAATTATACTAGCAATGCTGCATCTCTCCTAAGGACATTTAGGTACAAAAGGGATTCTGATTGAGAGAGGAGGCTGTGGAAACAGAACCGGCTGCCTGAGGTAGTGAAACAGTGAGAAGGGAACCGCAGGTCTACAGCAGAAGCTGAGCTTAGCACACAACTCATAACAACTTCCCAGTTTTATCAGCAAATTGACTTCAGCAAATTGGCTTCAGATTAGGAGCTGGGAGAACTAGACAGTCAGAATAGGAACTGCTGTGCTAGGTGGGTCAAATATTTGAAGGGATGTCATATTGAGGATGGAGCAAACGTGTTTTCTGCTGCTCCAGAGAATAGGACCGGGAACAGTGGATGCAAGCTGCAGGAAAAGAGATTCCAATTCAACATTAGGAGGAACTTCCTGACAGTAAGGGCTGTTCAACAGTGGAACACTCTTCCTCGGAGAGTGGTGGAGTCTCCTTCGTTGGAGGTCTTTAAACAGAGGCTAGATGGCCATCTGTCAGGTATGCTTTGATTGAGAGTTCCTGCATGGCAGGGGGTTGGACTGGATGGACCTTGTGGTCTCTTCCAACTCTACGGTTCTATGATTCTATGATCCTATAGTTTCTAGTATTAATAATGGTAGGAAGCACCTCTCTGTCTGTCCGTCTGTCAGTTTTTCCACTTTCTTCTTTTTTCATGCAAACCTCTGATTTTTCCTGGAAAGAGAATCCCCGAGATTTGGGGATTTGGGGAAATAGATGCAGATTGTAGGGGGCTGATCAATTTCCATGCATTACACACACACCCCAAAGCAAAGTAGGAGGAATGGAGAACACTTTCTCCAGTGATGGGCTTGTGAGATTGGGTGGTGGAGATTGTAAAAGCTTCTTTGAAAAGGGACTATGTTCCAGCCTTCTAAAAGAAGCAATTGGTCCCATTTCCCTAGGTAACTATTGGCCAGTCTCTAATCTTTCCTTTCTAAGTAAGGTCTTCTAGAGCAAGTGGTGGCAACACAACTCCAAGTTTTCTTGGATTAAGCAGGATTACTGGGATCCATTCCAAGATGGAATAAGTCTGGTTATGGAACAGAAACAGCCTTGGTGGATGATGTACACCAGAAGTTGAACTGGGCAAGTGCACCCATGTTGGTTTTTCTGGGTCTTTCAACAGCATTTGATACCACTGACTATAGTATTCTTCTGGGTCATTTAGCTGATATGGGATTTGGGGGCATTGCTTTGCATTGGTTCCTATCTTTCTGTACAGCCTTCTCTGTAGCAGCACCAAAACTGTAGAACTCCCTACTGGTCCCATCTCTTTTAAGCTTCCAACTGGCAGCCAAAACAATGTTGTTCTGCATGGCATTCATGTTTGAAATAGCTCTCTTTTAACTGTTTTAAAACTGGCTTCTAGGATTGTTTTTAGATTGCTTTTGGGAGTTTTAAAATAGGATTCTAATGTGTGTGTGTTTTTAGGTATTGTTTTAATTTGTTCATCAGCTCAGAAGACCTTGTGGGCTGGGAGAAAATACAGAAATACTTTAAAGATTATCATAATAGCAATTCAGTGAGTTAAATGTGTGGGGGATTAAAGAAAAAGAGAGATGGAGACAAACAGACAGATGAATTGTACAAAATAATTTCTACTAAGGTGCCAGGTTCTGATCACTCTGTAGGTTTGCCTACTCCACATATGACCAAATCCACCCACACTCACACACACTGAATTGGTTGATGATGCCTATGGCTTAGAGTTGGGTTTGAACCCTGAAAAATAAATGCTAGCCTTTAATCTGCCAATATTATAATGACAAGTCTATGGTATAAACAGTCTAAATTCAACTGTGAGTCTCAGCTAGAATAGACTCACTGAATCAAAGGGATCTTTGTGAGGCAGCATTTACAAAGAAAACTTTGTAAATTCCATTTATTGAAAGGGGCTCCTTAAGCATGTTGCATCTTCCAATGGGTTATCGTATAGCTGGAAAAGGTGCAAAAAAGGGTCAACCAAATTATGAAGGGGCTGGAGTAATTCCCCTAAGGAGTTTATCACACTGGAACTAATTTGGGCATTGAAAAGAGATTAAAGCACATTTAAAGCATCCTGCAAATAAAGTGAAAATGGTGAGTAATTGCACACGATTATCTCATGCAAGTGCACAAATAAAGTGATATCGGAAATGCATTGTCGCTGAAATCCAAAAAAGGAAAAAGGTACACGTTAGCGCTTCTTTGTGACCACTTTAATGGTGGGTTTTGTGCGATGTCGAGTGAAATTATTTCACAAAATTATGCTATTTTCCCAGAATATTCATGAGATAAACTCCCTATCGCCTTCATGTGATAAACTCCTGTGAAGGATGACAACATTTAGAACTGTCTAGCTTATAAGAAAGCTGAGAAAGCGGGAACATGACTGAGAGGTTTATCACACTGAGGTTTTGGGGGATTTTTGCAGCTCAGATCCGGGGTGAGTGCGGGTCCACGATGCGGATTCATGTCATAACGTGAATGTGTTATCAGACGAGATTACTTTCTGTGGGGCTTCTGCAGTGATTCCAAAGTGACCCCTCATTTTGGTAAAATCGGAAAAAAAAGGGAATTCACAGAATTCGCTTTCAAGCTCACTTTGATTTCACTCCAAATTGGTCTGATGTGGAAAATCACTCCAATATTGCCCCCCTTGGCCCCCTGCGTCCTGTTCCTCCATCCCCCTCCTCCTCCTTCATGCCATCTCATCCTCTCTGCCACCCTGCGACCTATCCCATCATCCCCGAGTGTTCCTGCATCCCAATCCTGGCCCCCTGCTACAAATCCCATAATCCCCCGAGTGCTCCTGCATCCCGATCCTGGCCCTGGTGACCCCCTGCCACCCATCCCATCATCCCCCCAAGTACTCCTGCATCCCGATGCTAGCCCTGGTGACCCCCTTTCACAAATCCCATCATCCCCTGAGTGCTCCTGCATCCCAAACCTCGCCCCGGTGACCACCTGCCACCCATCCCATCATCCTCCGAGTCCTCCTACACCTCGATGAAGGATGACTAAGGAGGGGGCAGGGAAGGAGGACAGCGTCCAGAGCCCCACTGATCATGCGCAAGGGTGCCAATTCGAATCGCTGAATCCTCCGGTGTGGTAATACAATGTGCACTCACCCCGCTTTGCTTGAATCCGCATCACGTGACTTGTTTGGAATAGAACTGACTCCGCTTCCCCCTCGATTCGGAAGGGCAGCGGAAAGGCAACCAGGTGTGGTAAAACATTACATTTTAACGTCAATTCACATTGCCAGACAGGAGTGACTCCGGATCTGGTGTGAAAAAACATCATGCTTTGCATTGCTTGAAAAAGAGGGAGAGCGGGTGGGTGCGGCCAACCCCCCCCCCCCCCCACGTGTGATAAGAGCCTTAGATGTGTAACATTAAGCACAGTATGGAGAAAGCAGGTAGGAGAGTTTTTTTATTCCTTTCTAATAATTTTAGAGGAGCTTAAATACCCTAAAAAGCACCAGATCCTGGTTGATCTTGGAAGCTAATCAGGGCCAGCTCTAGTTAGTACCTGGATAGAAGACTGCCAGTGAATACCAGGTGTTGTAGGCTATATTTAAGAGGGGGGAAAACCTGGCAAAACCAACCCTGAGTATTCCTTGCCTAAGAAGATCCTAGGAAATTAATGGCGTTGCCATAAGTCGAAAAATTATAAAATGGGAGAGGATCTGGAGGTTTTGGGGGACTTTGTAGGGAGTACAAAATCAGGTCTTGTGTGAGGAGTGCACTTTCTCCACTCTCTACAACTACTGGCAAATACTGTACGCCAACTTGTAAAATCACAGTCAACCTTGCCCAAGGTTGGGAGGCACCATTGTTTGAGTTATTGCCCTTGTGTTAAATTTCTGCAGGTAGCTTTGTATCTTCACAGTTGGAGGCAAACTATCCAGTTGAATCCAGCCCCACCCTACACAGTATTCATCAACGTGAATTCACCCTGTGATATTTGGCATGCTTTAAGGCTGAAAGGTTGAACCTTTACTCTCCAGGCACGATCTGCTTAGCTTACTGTTGAAAGGAGCTATCTGGGAATTAATAATTAAAAAAATTAATTCAGAGATACTTTGCACAGATCTTTGCCTGACAGAAGCAAAATAATTATGCAACAATCCACAGATGGAAACAGCATTTTAAATGTAATCTACCTGTAACATATTGCTCTTTTTTAATGATGATATAATAACATTGCATTTCAAGAATAATAAGTAGTTCATTTGGAAGAATGAGCAATGTTTTCACATTCCTCTTTTACTATTCTTTAAGGGCATTTCCCCAGTTTTACTCCACTCTCATATAAATCCTAGGGTGTTGTTTTGTAAGTGGCCAAAAAGCAAACACTAAAATAAAACATTCCTCTGGAGTTAATGGTAATGAATTGCTGGTGGCTGGACCTCTGTGTGGGGTAGAGTTTAACATCACGGATAGCACCTTTAAAGTCTTAACTAAAATCCCGACTGGATTCATTGCCCCACTGACATGGAAGCCACCAATCACTATTGCTACATTTCCCTCTTATGTGGGTTGCTGAATTCTACTTGTTACAAAACGTATTCCTTTTTACTTAGCTAAGTCTACACTCTTGCCACAGATCATCTCTCCCCCTTGTCTTTCAGAGAGAAGATATTGCTTGCAATACAGAAGGTCACTTGGAAACTCTCAGGATGGAATCATTGGGCAGAGATGTGCAGGAAGAGACATACGTCTTAGTGGAATATGCCTTTGAGTACACCTCCAAGGAGGGGCGACTGATATCAATCAAACCCAATGAGAGATACATCCTTTTGAAGCGAACAAATGACCACTGGTGGCATGTTAGAAAAAGCAAAGAAGCTCGGCCTTTCTACATCCCAGCTAAATATGTCAAAGAACTGGGCCCCATCACTCAGACATCTTTGGACATGTTGCCCTGCTCAAGTTTGCTGGAGAATGCCAACGTAGGTGCCTCCGCTGAGAGTGGCCGGGAACAACCACCAGAGTATGTGTATCGGTTTGTGAGTGCTGTTCCAGTGGGTGATGCAGATCCCTCCCAACACCATCACATCTCTTCAGGAGCAGGAATGACAGTCTTTTCAGACATCAGTGGGAAGACTTTACCCCTCATTTCTGGATCAAAAAGAGCCCCTCTTTCCACTCTTAGTGCATCACATGGTTCCCTTAAGCCTCCCTATAAAACAGGCCCGGATTATCCATTAGTGAGCTGTGGCTCCTTTGCTGAACAAATGAGGCCTACAGTGTCTCTGGATGACTTGGCAAGATTCACAACTCACACCCAAACAAGCACTGTTGGGAGCTCAGGATTGCACAAAGCAGCCTCATGGGATCACCCTCATCCTCTCCTGGAGAGCAGCTCGGAAAACCACCAAAAGGCAGCTGAGGATAGAGTGGTTGTACAGGAGCAGAGTGGCAAACAGGTACAGTATCTCTTGCAGTTATTAAGCATTAATTGTAAAAAGCGCTCACTGACATCTCATTTTGTATTTTCTGATTGTGGGCCAACTGAGCCAACACCATCCCTGCCATGTTTCCCCAGTAGTTCCAGAGGTTTAGGCAAGGTTCACAGCAAGGGTCTGATGTTCTCTGAAAATGCTGGCATTCTTAACTGAAGAGGGTATGTCATTCTGCACATGCATAAAGACACTTTTTTTTTGCTAGTCCATGGCTGAGAAAAAGGGTCTGGTGCTGAACCTTGACTTTTCTGCTCTCTCCCTTTGATGCTGGTTAGCTGGGGCTGTTCTTCTAGCAATAATACATAATTTATACATTACGCATGTGGAAAACTATTGTATCGTAGCCTTCCTTGGAGTGAGGAAGACTACAGACAGGAGCTTTTGTGTTGGAAGGCTCCCAAGTTAAAAGTAAACTGCGTAAACAATGGAAAATACCATGTTAAAGGTAAGGCAGCTAGAATCCTTCACTCTGGCATCTGACTTTTCTAGCTAGGTCACACACCTTTGGAAATATTGTGGCAGGAGATCCCCTACT
This sequence comes from Sceloporus undulatus, assembly GCF_019175285.1. Classification (NCBI taxonomy): domain Eukaryota; kingdom Metazoa; phylum Chordata; class Lepidosauria; order Squamata; family Phrynosomatidae; genus Sceloporus; species Sceloporus undulatus. The sequence continues at coordinate 82,663,086 of NC_056527.1, read as the reverse complement.
CACTGTCTCAAATAATATAGCCATAGAAAGCCATCACCATGTGACCATTCTGCACATATAGATCATCCCTAGATGTAATGACCTGCTCCCTTATTGCATACAAACTGCAGATTGATAGCAGAATATGAAATGGTGGTTGGAGTTACAATTTTGTCCCAAACTCAAATTCCTATGCATGACTAGGAGATATACAGCAAGTACAGCTTTCTCTGTCTCTGCCGCTCTAAGGTGTTGAAAACATGTTCTGACTGTTCCACTTTCATTAAGCACAACAAGTTAGAGGATGCTGCCAGAAAAAGCTGTGGCTGGCTTGGAGGCAATGGGCATATTCACACAACATGTTAAGATCAGATGTGTGCTAATCATGGTTTATTGTCTAAACCATGAATTACACAGCAGATGACCAAACAAAGGATGACTATCTTCTCCATTTCTGGCTGGTTCTGTCTGCCTTTTGGGAAGCTCTTGTTTCAGTGTGTGCACCTGATATATTGCATGTCACAATAAATCATGGTTTAAACAAGCTGACATTTGTAAGCAAGCAACAAACCATGAGTCCGGAATGTGATTTGTATCTGGTTAACAAAGCATGGCTTGTCAGCAGGTCATCTTCACATAGCGCAATAAGGCAGATTTGAACACACCATGGCTTGTCATAAAATGCAAATACAGCCAATTCCACTCATAATGACAAACAAGAACATTCCCTTCAGAGTCTGCAAAAAAAGAAAGAATCAAAGCTTTCTCATGTACTAGCAAATTTGGGCCAATGCAAAAACAGAGAAAGTATCTGAAGAAACAACTAAAGTGCTTTTTCCAGTAGACAAGACTCCTGTGACTTTAAATTGAAGTACTTTCAATTCCCATTTTCTATGGAGAAACAAACAAAAAAAAGGAAAAAGACAGGCCTCTTTCATGTTCTCCACAACCTAAAAGAGAAGTGAGTAGAGCATTTCTAGTTCGCACAACAACAATATTAACACATTATTTTACATTTTAAAAATCCATGCAGGCTACAAATACAGTTGCCAATATCTTTTCCTCTGCATCCCAATTTTGGCCTGATCTACAGATATTTACCCATGATAGGGCTGAACTTCCTGCTGTGAAAAATTTGGCCCATTGATTTGTGTTGAATGAACAACTGACCATAGGTAAAAGAGTTACTGCTGTACTTTTACTGCCAAAGTGGAGGAAAGGGAGGCACTTTTGAGAGTTTCTAGCCAGCATGGTATAGTAGTTTGAGCGTTGGACAAGAACTCCGGAGAGTAGGGTTCGAATCCCAGTTTGGCCATGCAAACCTACTGGGTGACCTTGGGCAAGCCACACTCTCTCAACCTCAGAAGATGGCAATGACAAACTCCTTCTTGTCAAGAAACGTGTCAAGAAAACCCATTGATGGGTTGACTTTAAGCGGAAATGACTTGAAGGTACACAACAATGACAAATACCAAGACAATTTAGCTGGCTTTGGATACTGTGCATTTTGACTTAGATAGGAGGGAGGTTTCATCTCTTGCTCTGGTTCAGGCAGCACAATGTCTTGGGATGGCCCTGAGATCTGAAAGCTGCTTGGTAGTGTTTCCAGAGGGAAAACAATTTCAGCAGGTCTTGCTTTTTACCTGACAGGTGACACCTATTGGAGTTTCCATTTCTATAGAACAATAAAGGTGCAAGAGCCCTTTCTAGTGTTTAATCTGGCAACCTTCCTTGTTGTTGTGTGCCTTCAAGTCATTTCCAATTTATGCCGACTCTTAGGCCAACCTGTCATAGGGTTTTCTTGACAAGATTTGTTCAGAGAGGGCTTGCCATTGCCTTTCCCTCGGACTAGGGGAGGATGACTTTTCCAAGGTCACCCAATGAGTTTCTATAGTGGGGATTTGAATCCTGGTCTCCAGAGTCCTAGTGCAACACCCAACCCACTACATTACGATGGCTCTAATCATACAGTTGGAAGGCACCTTGAAAATCATTTAGTCTACAAAGGTGGGCAGAAGACAGATCTGGATTTGTTGATAGATCCTGAGGTAATCTGTACAAGAAAATATGGCATTCTGCTTCCCACTTGTTCAACAATGTTGTTGCTATTAACTGCCATCAAGCCAACTTTCACTTATGGCAACCCTGTGAATGAGAGACCTCAAGTCACCAGCCCTGCACAGGACTCAAGGTTGTGGTTTCCATGACTAGGTCTATCCACCTGTAATGCAGTCTTCCTCTTTTCCTGCTGCTTTCTACCTTACCAAGCATTATTGTCTTTTCTAGTGAGTCCTGTCTTCTCCTTATATGGCCAAAGTAGCACAGTCTCAGTGTAGTCAGCTTGGCTTCTAAAGAGAGTTAAGGTTTGATTCATTCTAAGGCCCATTTATTTGTCTTTTTAGTAGTCCATTTTAGACGTCCACGGTATCCATGCAGGCTAATGTGGTATAATGGTTGGAGCACTGGACCTGGACACATGATATAGTAGTTTAAGTGTTGGACTGTGACTCTGGAGACCAGGGTTTGAATCCCGGCTCAGCCATGGAAGGCGACCTTGGTCAAGTCTCTCTCAGCCATAGAAGCTGGCAATAGCAAACCCCCCTTTGAAGAAACTTATCAAGAAAACCATATGATAGGCTCGCCTTAGGGTCGCCATAAGCTGGAAACAACTTGAAGGCACACAGCAAAAACAACAAAATGACATCTGTAGGACTCTTTTCCAGCACCACATTTCAAATTAGTTGATTTTCTTTCTACCAGCTTTCTTTGCAGTTCAGCTTTCACAATGATACATAGAAATTGCAAATACAATGGCATGGACAATCCTAACTTTAGTATTCAATTATATATTGTTTAACAATAGAAACAACTAACAAGCCTATCCCTTTTTAAATAAGGTTGGTGAAAAAGAAATCTTGGAGGGAATCCAGGAGTGGATTGTTGAAAAGACTATTAAGCCTGGTTTTGTTAGGGAGAGCAAATCCCTGACCTGGTAATCTTCCTGCATGTCTTAAATGGATTTAGGATCCAGTGGGGTCTAGTTGTTTGAGTGTTGGATTATGACTCTGGAGACTAGGGTTCAAATCCCTGCTTGGCCATGGAAACCCATTTGGTAACCTTGGACAAGTCACACACTCTCAGAGGAAGGCAAAGGCAAACCCCTTGTGAACAAATCTTGCCAAGAAAATCCCATGATTACGATCTTAGGGTCGCCTTAAGTGGGAAATGACTTGAAGGCACACAAAGACAATTTCATACACACACAGCATGACAGGAAGAAATCAAACCATTGCATTATGTTTCCATCCTGAAGCCTCGTTGATCTGCTCCCTGTCAAACGGCTCCAAAGACAGACTCTAAAACAAGGCTCAGACTAATTGTTGTTGTGTGCCTTCAAGTCATTTCCAATTTAGGGAGATCTTAAGGCAAACCTAGCATGGGGTTTTCTTGGCAAGTTTCTTCAGAGGTGGCTTGCCATTGCCATCCTCTGAGGCTGAGAGAGTGTGACGTGCCCATTGAATTTCCATGGCCAAATCTCCAGACTCACAGTCTGACAGTCAAACCACTATGCCACATTGGCATTATATTTCCATCCTGAGGCTTCGTGAACTTCTCCCTGTCAAATGGCTCCAAAGACAAACTCTAAAACAAGGCTCAGTCTCAAGGACATACTGAAAACAAGCAAAGAGAAAAGCCAAGTAAACTATGTATTTGACATGGATTTTTGATGGCTGCAAAAATCCTTCAGTAGGTGGCAGCATCTCCCTGACAGGAGGTTTGTGAAGCACTACTGAATGAAGATACTGTATAAAGGAAGGACTTTCTCTTCTACTGTACTTTTACAACAAAAGCTGCATCAATTTTTCCATAAAAAGAAAAATGGCTTAACATGTAAAAAGGTTCTAGTCTACCCTTTGTGTGCCAGAGTGATTTTTTTCCCCCAGGAGAGTATCATCTGCCTTGTGAAGTGGTGGAGTCTACTCTTACCACCTTGTTCTCCTGCTACAGGTGGTAGTGGTAGTTGACCTCAACTCATGACAACCCTATAGATGAGACATCTCTAAGACTCTCAATTCTCAAATGCACTGCTGAGGTACTAAAGGCTTAGCTCAATGACCCCCCCCCCCCCGATTGAGTCTAGCCATCTGACCCGTGGCCTTCCACTCCTTCTACTGGTTTCTACCTTTCCTAGCATTATTGTCTTTTCTAGTGATTCATGCCTTCTCATGATGCAACCTAAGTACAACAGCCTCAGCTTAATCATCTTGGCTTCCAAGGAAATTTCAGGCTTGATCTGTTCAAGGGCCCATTCCTTTATGTTTTGGGCTATCCATGGTGTCTTCAGCACTCTTCTCCAGCATCACATCTCAAATGGCTTCATTTTCTTTCTATTGCCTTTCTTCACTATCAGACTCTCACATCTGTATATGGTGATGGGGAATATAATGGCTTGGATGACTCTATCTTTAGTGCTCAGGATTATATCTTTGCATTTTAGGATTTTGCATAGCTAGTTTCATAGCTACCCTTGCCAATCCTAGTCATCCTCTGATTTCTTCACTGCAGTCTCCGTTCAGGTCTATATTTGATCAAAGGTATGGGAACTCTTTGACTACTGTATTTTGATTTTTCTGTTGTCTAGGATGAATCCTTGTAGCTCTTCCATGGTAACTGTTTTTGTTTTCTTAATGTTTAGCATTAAGCCTACCTTGATGCTTTCCTCTTTGACCTTCTTCAGTAATTGTTCCAGGTCCTTGTTGGTTTCTGCTAGTAGCATTGTGTCGTCTGCATATCTTACATTGTTAATATTCCTTCTTCTGATCTTCACTTCTGCTGCCTCTGACACTAAGCCTGCTGTACAAACAATATTTTCTACATACAAGTTGAATAAATACGGTGATAGTATGCAACCTCGCCTTAGATCAGATTTTAAAAGGTAGAGTCTCCCAGGCAGGCTGTTTCGGTTAATTCACATGCCTCCTTGGTCAGGCGGGGAGAGAAAGAGAGAGGAAAAATTATTGTCCTTTAGAAGACTCCACGTGTCCTATGAATGACTCAGTTATTCAATAAAGGGAGGTTTTCTTAAATCTGCAGTCAGGGCAATCCGGTTCTCACAGGAAGCGATTATTAAGGCAGGCTAAGAGGTACAAAGATAGAGCCAGTAGTACAAGTCATTCAGCAGGTTCCTCCTCACCCTATAGTCCTCTAGTTACAATGGCTGAGGACAACTGGAGTCCTTTCACACTACACAGTTATAGGACTATAACTCTGCTTTAAATGCTGTGGTTGCATGATATCTTAAGGAATCCTGGGGCTTGTAGTTTGGGGAGGCACTGGAGTTCCCCAGCAGAGAATTCTAAGTGACCCACCTTAAACTGCAAATCCCAGAAATCCATGAGATGTGTCTGTGGCAGTTAAAAGTGGAATCACAGCACTATAATAGGAAACAGCTCCAAGGCTCTCATAAGCAGAGTCTGTTGCCAATATGTGGTGGCAGGCCTCTGAGCCAAAGGTGGGAGAAGAACTGCCCTTTAAAAGCAATGCCTCTGTAACTCACAACAAAGCTGCGGGGATAATTTAACAGTGTTTTAAAAAAAAATCAGTAAGGTTGCTTAGGAATGTAGGAAATTGGATTGATAAGACAATGACAGAAATGTTGATTCGCCCACCTACCCACTCACCCTGCTGCTAAAAAGGTCCTTTAAAAGTAATTTGAGGATGCCACACCCGAAATGTGTTCCATACCCTTCAACTGTCCTGGTTTGACAGAAAGTCCCAATTAATCTGCTGTTGTCCCACTTTTTTAGCTACATTTAAAACGTCCCAGTTTCTCTCTCCTGCTCCCACTTTCCCCCTTTGTCCCTCAGCTTACTTCATTTGCTGCAAACTGAGATCAAAGTGCAGAAGTAATTTTCTTTCAATTAAGGAAGAGAGGGGAAGGATTTTGTCTTTCCCAGTAGGATCAGGCCAAAGCAAACTCCTGCAGCCTCTCCTAGTTTGTGTGATATTCCTCATTAAGAGCTTTTGCCATCTTGACTAAATTCTAAAGATGCTTGTTTTCATCTATGAAATGTTGGAGGGTATGTTCTTTCCTTTGTCACTTTATTATTGGAAATAACACCCACAAAGACCTCATTCCCACTACCTTTTAAAGCAGATCATGAATCGGTTTGAACTGATTCAAACGACCCTAGTTTCCACTTAATTCGAATTGCTGAAGCGATTCCGAAAGGGGGGCCATGTTCTAGATCCATTTAACCCATGTCAAAAAGACACTGTTTTTTTTCTGGTTCTTTTTGGTTGAATGGATTTATTTTAAAATAAATCGATTCAGCCCAATGTGAACCATGCGGACTCGAATCCGCTCCCTGTGATGGGGGCAGCTACAATGCCCCTGGCTTTCTCCCGTCATTTGCCTCTCCATCCCCGGCCTGCTCTGTTCCCCGGCCTTCTCTCATCCCCAGCCTTCTTCCGGAGCTGTGTCGATCAGCGCAGATGTAATGTGAACCACGCTGTGCTGCCGACCTGATTCATCGATTCAGATCAGATTCCGAATTAACAGTAAGTGGGAATGAGGCCAAGATATAATGCCTGGTTGCATTGTAATTCATTACCTCCAAAGTGACTGACCACAGTAACCCATTAATTAAGATGTAAGGACTTCCAGAACTACCTTGAATCCTATTTTGGGGGAAAGTTGAGATATAAAGTCAATAAATAAATATGTAAACGGGTAAAGCCTTGCCTGGTATGGAGATAATAATAATAATAATACTTTATTCTTATATACCGCTATTCCTTTTTCAAGATCATAGCGGTGTACACATTAAAATGCCATGGGAAAGGCCGTACTTGTCAACCTCCACCTCTCTCCCCTTTTGTGTTGTTTTTCAAAATGGACAGGTGTCCTCAGGGCCACTTCAAGACATTTTGCTGCCTGAGTCAAAGGACCAGAGGCTGCCCTCCTGTATTCCTGTGTACAAAATCTGACTGGTAGTTGAACTTTAACTTCATTATCGACAAAGGGACAAACACAAGGGCAGTAGGCCAGTTTTGGGGGGGGGGAGACACACACAGCTCATTTTATTATCTGCCACTTGAAGCAGTTGCCTCATTCTTCTTTATGGCAGGGTCTGCCCTTGAAATCCTGTGAAAAGCATGATGATATCACATCATGCTTTGGTCAGGCCTCACTTGGAGTACTGTGTCCAGTTCTGGGCACCACAATTCAAAAAGGGTGTTGAGAAGCTGGAGCGTGTCCAGAGAAGGTTGACCAAAATGGTGAAAGGTCTGAAAAACATGCTTTATGGGGAGAGACTTAGGGAGCTGGGTATGTTTAGCCTGGAGAAGAGATGGTATTAAGAGCTGATATAATAGCCCTGTTTAAATATTTGAAGGGATGTCATATTGATGAGGGAGCAAGCTTGTTTTCTGCTGCTTCAGAAACTAGGACATGGAGCAATGGATGTAAACTACAGGAAAAGGGATTCCACCCCAACATTAGGAAGAATGTCCTGACAATAACAGCTGTTTGACAGTGGAACACACTCTCTTGGAGTGTGGTGGAGTCTCCTTCTTTGGAGGTATTTAAACAGCGACTGGATGGCCATCTGTCAGGGGTGCTTTGATTGTGTGTTCCAGCATGGCAGGGGGGTTGGTCTGGATGGCCTTTGTGGTCTCTGCCAACTCTATGAATGTGATTCTATGGTGGGAGCAAACTTCCTAAGGAAGATTCAAGCTATCATGGTGCTTAAGTGTCTGGCCACTTTGGCTCTTGTTCCGCATTGGCACTTCAGATTACCTATGTCTTCTTGGCTGTGCCATAAATAGCAGGGTGAGGGTGGGAACATGTGGATGCCAGAGGCCACACCCTGGGGCACTGGCTGGAGCTGAACTAATTGGCAGTAATGTGCAAATGCCAACGTACATGCCTCCCAGGTATCTGTCCCTGTGAGAGAGACTCTGGATGCACAGGCCCAGCCCCAAGAAGGGCAGCCATAGTGGATGTTTGGGGGAACATCCACTATTTTGAGGACAAAGGATCTGGGGTTCCTTTCACACATTCATTTGGAGAAGGTATATTCTCTCCACCCTGATCATAGCTAGGCGATCCCTCCTTTGATAAACAGATACAAATGCTTTTTGTTTCAATTTGTAACTTGGCCCATCCCCAAAATTCTGGACTATAAAAATGGGGGAGGGCAGGAATACACATGAATAAGCAATGGGTCAGTTTATTCAGAATTTCACATTTATGGTCATTGGCCTGGGAGTGCTGGCTCATCTTACCACTATGGGGTGAGCACCACTGCTCAAGATGATGGCAGTTAACTCAAATTATGGCAAGGGCATGTTGGCATTGTCTCTTCATGTTTGTTTTAGAAAATTGCCAGAGTCAGGAGATTTTAAAAGCCCTATCCCTAAACATGTTTATTCTCTCCTGCAAAAGCTTTGCTTCCCACTTAGAACTGGGTTATGACATTATTCCAGGACAACAATTTTAAAACTGAAGACATGGGCAGTGGTTTCATGATAGGATGACTAACTAAGCAGGAAGAGGAGAAAATAGTTTAACTCTGCATACCTATGTGTCTTTGTCATACCTTATGACTGTATAAAAATACAATTCTTATAATCTGAACAAATGGGGACTTCTAGGAGTTACACCCCAACACACCTGGAGGAGGTTGACTGGCTTGTAAATCTATATGCTTAATAGGCAGAACATGGTACTGGGTGCAACAACCCAACCTCTTGCACCAAGTAAGTTTCTTGAGTCAAGCCAGCTGAAAGACATTCACATACGCCTGGATCCAATTGCTAGTTCTGACTAGAGTAGGTTCATTTATTAATGATAAATTAAAAATGTAAATTCCATTGATTCAATGGGGCTACCAATGTATTGCATTTAGCCAAGATCCAGAACTTGGTAATATGCACTGATTGATTTTCACATCTTCCAGAGGGTCACAGAAGAGGTGTGCAGCCACTATGTGGGGCAACTGGCAGTAACATCACATCACTTTCAGTTGTCTTTTAGTTTGTTGGCAATGGTAGGATCTGGTTGTTCAGGGGCGGGAGAGCCCTGCAACAACTTTTAAAAGTGTTTTATGACAGTTTTTAATGTTTTCAGCCAGAAACTGCAGGTTGGTCCCTAAAATCGGGGGAGTGCTGGGTGCTATGAGGGTAAGTTGGTATCCCAAGGACTGCAGTGGACCTTGTCAAAGGCCACATATAACTATGGGCACCATGATTCTCATAATCTTGGTTATGCCATAGTGTGCATGCTTGAGCTCTGTCACCCACAAGTATGCACTCAGAAGCTATCTGGCTAAGCTCAATTCTATTTTACTTTACATAGTGGTTTATAGAGAGGCTGCAGGATGCCTATTTGTGCTTTCTCTGTAGGCAGTTCCTGCAGGTTCAGTTGAGCTGGGATAGTGACAGAGCAATGTGGCAACTCAGCAGAAGCACCAGTGAGAATTGTTTTTACACCCACTTCCTTGTGCAGCTTGTCCACCCTAGAAGTCAAGTACTGTACAGTCTCTACACAACACACCAGGTCTCCCAAAACCCCAGAACAAGTCATAGGCACAAAGAAGAATGGTTGGGTTTCTTGCTTGTTTGACATTTTATTCTACCTTTCCACTAAAGAAAAAAAAATAGCCCTGAAGGCAGCTAACAACTTCATTTTTAAAAATCTTGAAAAATAAAATCATTAAAAGCCATCAATGCAAAACAATGAATGCAATGAAAATATTAATCATCTATCAACATTAAAACATAGACTACAAAAAAGAAAAGAAAAGAAAGAAAGCAAATATCAAAATGAATAGCCATACAAAATTGATGGAGTAGATTTGTCTATGAAACGATTGGTATGCAAACTTTCTGATATTGGGAAAAAATTACTGGGGTGAGCAAGTGCTCAGTGGCACTTCATTCTTTCAGTTTCTATCTGTCTCCTTGAGCCACTATTTTGTTCCTGCATTTGTGGGTTGTAGGGGAAATGTAGATGCCATAATTCTAAATTTAGCCCAGACTTTCACTGAGATGCATAGCCCTTCCAGGGAATTTCTCACTATGGGAAATAGACACGGCCATTGACATAAATGACTTTTTACAGCAAGATCCTACTTTTAATCAGAAGTCAATCTCACAGTTTTTGGTTGGATTTACTCTTACGTTGATATGCGCAGCCATGTAACCTGGTCCTGTGCAAACTTTGGTACATCTGATTGATTTCACTGGGTTTTAGGACAACTGCTATTGCATAGGATTAGGCTGCAAAGGATTTGTGATGTGATTACCTCAGTCTTTCCTGTAAGAGAATATGAGGAAAGCCTGGGGGAGGGGGGTATAGAGTGATCAGCAAACCCATTTAACCTTTATGTAGTGCTTTCTAGGTCTTCCGCATGTCTTCGGACATGTGAAATTTTCTAGTGTTCCAAATGTCACCATGATCTCTTTAAAATATGTCTGATTCTAGATATGAAAATATGAAACCCCATATTCCAGCAAGAGGGGAAAGAAAATGCTAATAATGCTTAGTTTTTAAAAGTGTAGGTAGGAACACTTATGTATTACTCTATATTTATGGTGCTGAATTAAGATTACCAACTTTCCCCCCCTAAAAGGCTCTTCCTTTTTGACAGCCACATGGCAGGCAGATGCAACATGGTCTTCTCCAGTCTGGGAGCATCTGTACTTACTGAATTTGGCCAATGCAGGTAGATGAAAATTCAATTTAGATCTTTTTTTTTTAAAGCTTATGAACACAAGGCTGCTGCCACACTACAGAATTAATGCAATTTGACACCATTTTAACTGTCATGACTCCATCCTATGGAAGCTTGATGTTTCTAGTTTGTTGTGGTACAAGAGCTCTTTGACTGAGAAGGCTAAATGTCTCACAAAACTATAAATCCCATAATTCCATAGCATTGACCCATGGCTGTTAAAACAGTATCAAACTATATTAATTCTGCAGTGTAGATGCAGCCTCTGTAGCTTTTTCTATAAATCAGATGGTGAACATTTGCAGTTAAGAAATGAAGGTGAAAGCGTTAGCAAACCAGAGAGGCTTTGTTATGATTCCTAGCAATACTGTTCATTGGTTTCTTTACTCCATTAACAATAACCAGAAGATATTATGACAGCTATGTGCATACATGGCTTTTAAAAGAGGATTGCCTTTGTGAGATTTTTTAAATAGCCAAATTGACAACCTCCACTTTCAGATCAATACAACACTGGCTCTGTATTGGAAAATGGGAAAAGAGAGAGACCATACCTGTAAGAGGACAAATCTATATTAGACATGTTTTCATTTTCCTTCTATCCTTTCTTTTCGTCAACTGGTAATCTGATACAGGTATATATGTTTAAAGAAAATCTTTGGGATGTGTGTGTCAAACTTAGCTGCAGGTGGCAGCCTTGGATATGGGAAATCTCTCTTTCCGTATTGCCAGGTGTGTGGCTGCAAATGCTTTTCTGTGTGTAGTGTGCCTTAAAGCCATTTCTGACTTATGGCAACCCTGAAACGAACCTAGCATGGGGTTTTCTTGGCAAGATTTGTTCAGAGGAGGTTTACCATTGGCTTCTCCTGAGGCTGAGAGCATACGACTTGCCCAAGGTCACCCATTGGCCGAGCAGGACTCGAATTCTGGTCTCCAGAGTTGTAATCCAATGCTCAAACCACTAAAGGCTCAGTTCCCTCTATCGTGCATAAACTGGATGCCACTCTAAAGGATTCATGTCTTGGAAACTTGAACCAGAAACTGGAAAGGTTTATTTTCTGGACTAATGGTGATTCTGTTGTGAGAGAGGGGTTGAGAGTCATATTCCAAAAAGAAGGAACTTTTCTAGGTTCTGGCAGTGGTTTCCAAACTTGGGTCCTCTAGATGTTTTGGGCTTCTGCTTCCAGAATTCCTGACCATTGGCCAAGCTGGCTGGGGCTTCTGGGTTGGAAGTCCAAAACACCTGGAGGACCAAAGTTTGGGAATCCCTGCTTGAATCCTACTATGCATGAAAAATAGTGCCCTTGGGCTACTGTTTGGCAAATCCTGGCTTCTTACAACCCTGGTCTGACCTTTCCTGAGGTAGCACTGGTTCTCAGCCACAGATCCCTGGAAGGGATGCAGTGGCTAAGGACAATGGAGGTGGAATGAGTGTGGCACTGACAGAGTTAAAGCATCCAGGACCTCACCTCCTTCCTTCCCTTATGCAAATGACCAGTTTGCTTTACCTGTCCTCCCAGAAGGTGGGGGAAAACTTAAGGCCAGGGTGGGGCGGTTTATAGAGCAATCCAGCTAGGTGAGATGGCTAGCACTGACCGACTCAGATAGCTCCTTCATTTCTCCTTGGGTAAGTCATAATTCATGTAATCACACAATGAACTTAAAATATTTGTCAGAGGTTTAACAGTGGAATTTGACATGGGTTGAAGGGGGGCAGCCATACTTCCTTCTTAATGGAGAAGGATCTGGGTAGTCTGGTTGGTTTACTACATGTAATATGGTGTGCAGATGAGGATTTTCTTTTCTCCTGCAAAATGTAACATAGTTTTTGTGTTTCTTACAAGTGATTTTGAAGCATCTTAGAAACATCAAAACAAATATTTTATTTAGTAACATCTACATTACATTTTAACTACTCTGCTGGAAGTGCAAGTAGAGCTTCCTAGAAAGTGCCGCTGGAATAGACCACTTTACTTGAGATTATAAGTAAAATGGTCTATCCCAGCAGGACTTTCTAGGAAGCTCTGCTTGCATTTCCAGCAGAGGAGCCAAAATGTAATGTAGATGTTACCAAATAGAATGCTGTATTTGTTGTTGCCTGATAATCTTTGGGCGATAATCTTTGGATCTTTTCAGGTGCTGATGTGGGGCACAGTAGTCCTTAATGTAAATTAACTGAATCTGACTCTTCTTACCAATGTAGCTGAATGTCTGCATTGTATGCTGTTATAAGAAGAAGCTTGCCTAGCATTGTCTCATAGATGAGAGAACTCTGTGATACATTCAAAACTTAAGAGCATAATCCTATGAGCACTTACCTGGAAATATTCTCCGACTCCATGAGATGCTGTGGGGATATGGAAGAACATTAATAGGGTTATATTATGCCTCTGTTTCACACTACATTTGGAGGGGTTATTTAGATAATGAAAATAATGTAGGTAGAATCTGGGTTGAATCTTTGTTACTCACATGCCTTTTGAATGCATCCAATTAATTGAGGGGGGAACCCCCCACTTAACCCTGGATAATCGATGTTGGATTCCCCCCCCCCACACACACACACACACTTTCCCCCCAAAGATTCGGATTCTTGACTGTGTGAATAAACAATGTGAATAGACCTGGGATAAACAAGAATAAAACTCCACATGCCTTCAACACAGTGGTGTCATGGGGACCCCCACACACACCCATGCGCAGACTGCACCGGTGACATCCTAAAGGGGGATGACACCACTGCTCCTCAAACATCTTCTTTTTGGCAGAAATGGATTATGGAATATACCTGTGTCAGATTAAAATGCTGAAGAAATGGTGTGAGTGGGGTGAGGCTCAGTGGGAGGAGAAAGAAGAGGCCCCAAAGTTTTTTAATTTTAAGTATTTAAATTATAAAAAAAATTATTTAATTTGTTTAGATTTTTCTTTAAAAATATCACCTTTTACCAAGTTTTTACTTCAACCACATGAAACTATGCATATTTAAATGTATTCAGGTTGTGCATATGATATTGTAACTCAAAAGCATAATTTTAATTTTGCCAGTTGTTTTATATCACAGCTATTACCATGACATTCAATGATATGCAGGAATTATGATTAATCAGTAATGATAGTACAAAAACTATACTAAAGATTCTGTATGATGTGCTATTGAAAGAGGTCAATGGGGGGTTTGACATCATGAGCTACCACACTGGGTGACACCAACACTAGTGACACCACCACTGTTTGAATGTACTTTGAATATATTCGTATCATCAACTCCATCTTTATTCGAGTGCTGACACATGTGAGCAAGCAAACTCATAGAGATGTGCATAGAAGTGTGAATAACAAACCCGGAATGCATGAGTGAGATTATTCACATAGTCACACTAAAAACATGTGAATAATCCCTTTGATACCACTTTAGTTGCTGTGGCCAGAGACGTCCCTAAGGTTGGTGTCACCCAGTGCAGTCACTCATGGCGTCACCCCCCTCACTGACTTCCTGCTCCCATTTCAGACCATATAGAATCCTTAGTAAAAACAAAAAAATGCACTACCTTTACTTATAAATCATAATTCCCATATGCCATTGAATGTAATGCTAATAGTTGTGACATAAACAACTAGCAAAATTAAAATTATACCTTCAAATTACAATACCATATGCATAACCTAAATGTATTTACATATACATAGTGAAGAGTTGGTAAAACGTAATGTTTTTAAATAAAAGTTTTAAAGAATAATTTTTAAAAATTCAATTTTTAAAAAATGTAAAAAATTTAAATTTTGAAATTTGAATTTAAAAAAATCCTGAGCCCCCCCCCTTTCTTCTCCCACTAATGTTCACCTCACTCTAACCATCTCTTAAAGCATTTTAAAGAGACACAGGCAAATTTCACAAAGTTTCTGTCCAAATACAGGTGTTTGAACAGAAGTGGTGTCATTCCGGCTTAGGGAGTCACCTGGTGCGGTCTGCACCCCCCTAATGATGTCACTGGCAGTGGCTGCATCCTATGGAATCCTGGGATTTTCAATTTGTTGTTGTTAATTACCTTCAAGTTTACTTTGACTTATGGTGACTCTTTGAATGAGAGACCTCCAAGTCACCCTATCATCAACAGACCTACTCATGTCTTGCAGACTCAGGACTGTGGATTAATTGTTTTAAGGAGTATTCAGAATTCTCATCTAGAGATCTCTAATGCTTCCCAAACAACAAAACCCAGGAATTCTGTAGGATGTAGCCATGTATCAAAGTGCTATAACTGTGTAGTGTGAAAGAGACCTGAACTGCAGTGTCTGCAGCTGCCTAACCAAATTAAAGGAGGTTGTTGAGGTGACCAGCCAGAAGTCTGGCATATTTTGGTGAGGGTGCAAGGTGCAAGGGCAGGCAATGGCAAACCTCCTTTGAACACACCTTGCAAAGAAAAGCCCATGATTCATCTTAAGGTCACCATAAGTCTGAAAAACTTGAAGGTACATAACACACACACACACACATCAAAATCTGGATATTTGAGTGGGGAAATGTTTGTGTTCTCTAAGGCTCCCCAGTTAATTTGCTCAGCCAAGGGCTACTCTTATTGAGCCTTCAATTAAAGTGACTCTAGCACTCTTAAAATCCAGGCGTTCTTTGGTTAGTGCTGTAGGCATTTGTTTGATAGTCATTTTATAGTTCAATTTCTTGCTCATACTGCTTGACCAGCCACACCCAGTGTGATCTAACACTTCTGTGGGGTATCTGCAACCAGATGAAGGTCAGATGAAAGGCTATACTCAGTGCACTGTCTATTCAGTAAAGGTCTTTTTCTGTTGTTGTTGTGAGCCTTCAAGTTGCCTCTGACTTATGAAGACCCTATGGAGAATCTATCATGGGGTTTTCTTAGCAAGATTTGTTCAGGGGATGTTTGCTGTTGCCTTCCTCTGAGTCTGAGAGAATGTGACTTGTCCAAGATCACCCAATGGGTTTCCATGGCCAAGTGGGGACTTGAATGCTGGTCTCCATAGTTGTATTCCAGTGCTAAAACCACTATACCATACTGGCTCTCTCTTTTTCTGTTGCTAACACATAAATATTTTATATGCTATACTGTGAATTGCAAAAGGGTGACTCACTTCAAAGTTTTTATATTGTTCCGTTCTCCATTTCCATGCTGGGAAGTTGTTTTTACTGTTGTTGTGCTATAGACATCTTCTCCAAGTAGATTCCTTACAGGTGTGTTGGGCTGTAAGACCCAACATCTGCAGCTGGCTGTGGTCCAATAACATCTGTAAGGCCCCACATTGGTAAAAGTCTGATGGCTCTATGGACAGAGCATCATCATACCAATAGTATTCTGGTTCTGAGGTTGCCACCTCTATCCCTGATAAAAATGGAAGGGAACAGTTTTGTTTTGGTTTTTGAGATTTTCTCAGAAGGGACAAATATACGAAAAGCAGCTTTTGCAATATAAAACAGACAAATGCCCATTTTTCAATGAAAAAAGAAAACAGCATTTGGAAAAAGACTATCTTCTGCATCTCCCCCCCCCCCCCCCCCCCCCAGAAAATGAGCACTCTCTTTGCTCTGAACCTGGCACCACTAATAATTTGACCTGGATTGTCACATCCTTGCTAGGACTTTTAAAGAGCCATTATCCTGGGAATAAACAGGCAATAAACAGTAATAAATCATTCACAGGATTTCCCCATGAATGATTTGTTGCTGTTTATTGCCTATTTATTCCCACAATAATGGCACTTTAATTGCAATTGTGTGTGAAAATGTTAATTGCGATCTCACGATTTTCATGTGATAAAGTCCTTAGAGTCGAAAGAGACCATGAACCTATCAGCTTGTGTGAGTTGCATTTGCCCCATCAGTGAAATACTGCAGCCCTTTGGCAGTGTAATGGACTACACACTCTACCATCCCCAGCCAGTATGGCTGTTGTTCTAACTGGGAATGCTGGGGGTTGCAATCCATTTGGAGAGCCCTGGGGTGGAGAAGGCTGATTTCAGCTTTAGGCATGTGGCTTTAGGACACATGCAATTTAGGCATGTGGCTTTCGGCTTTAGGCCTCGCCCTGCCTCTTTTTAGACTCTGTACATCTTCCACAAGGGCAGAAGGTGGAGGCCTTCATGAGTTAGTAGCAAACTGTCAAAAGAGGGTGTTCGGTAGGGCCCAACACCCTTGTTGTCAGAGCAACCACTCCATCCCACAAACCCCAACAGGAAGCATGCAACAGGCGAACGACCAGGTTCTTGTTTTGCACAGTGTGTTGCGTTGCTTCTTCTCTCTTCATTGGCCCGTGGTTGAGAAAGTGGCTCTTCTCTCCACCCACAAATACACACCAGCTCAGCCATTTTCCTCCATGTAACGCGCTGCGTCTTTGCTCCGTGAAAAACCATTTGGGGTTCATATCAGTAATGGATGACTGGGCTCACAAATCGCTTCGCTGGCATAGGCTGCCTCGCCTATCTACATTTTCCAAGGTATGGAGCTATGGGAAGGGACATGTGTTGCTTAATGTGTCAGAATGCTGCCAAAGCTTGCTGTCAGCCTATCCAGAACTTGTCTCAAATGCTTGGGATCAAAGCAGAAATGTGGGAATAGATCAGGGCCTCTGGGCATATATAAGGTTTGCATGTTCTCTTTTTCTCTGCTGTTAACAATATTTGGTCAATAATACATCTGGAAATAGCAATACATGGCTTCTACATAAGTATTCTTGGTTTCTCTTGAATTCTTTTTTAAAATTCATCATTTTGGCATGGGTAAAAGTGGCCAAAAGTTTGGTTAAAAGACATTGCATTACCTTTGGAAGTCAGAAAAGGTGGACCAAGGTCCAACGTTGTAAGGAAATCCTAGTGAGATAGTAAAGATAAACATAATCAGCTATGATTTGTAAAGACTCAGCTTCTGAAGAAGAGGATTTCATCCCTGAAACATGATGAGCCTTTTATTGATTCAATAAAAAAAATTCCTCATAGCAGCAGATTCTGGTCTGCCTTTACCAAGGACTCTTTTTCCCTCCGATGTTTACTCCTGTGCAAAGTACCTAGAGCTTACTAGGGAATTTATAAAGTGTTTCCACCATTCCACATTTCCCAATAGGGCTCCTCTGTCCTGTGCCATGATAGCCAGACAGTCAGTTGTTGTGGTTAGTCTACCAAAGTCTGCAGGAAGCACAGGAGCCCTGTAGTTAGAAAGAAAGGTGAAGGGGAGCAGGTGACCATGCTGGCTAGTGAACTATGGGACTTGTAGTCTAAAAAGTACCTCCTCCAAGCTCTGACAGGTCAAACCAGTTCAGGATCTTGCTTTTCAAGGTGGCCAACTAGGTGTCCCTGGGAAGCCCACAAGCCAGGCATTAAGATGTTGGTGTTCCCCAGGTCCTCATATGGAATATTGTCTTTGAACTGGGAGGTTCCATGTAGCCATTTAGACCAGTAGCCAACTGGGAGATATGTAGCCATGCAACATTGTGTATTCCTGCATGGCAGGGGGTTGGACTAGAAGGCTTGAGATCTCTTACAAACTTATCATTCTATGAACATCACATTGCGATCAAGATAGCTAAAAGTTGTTATTGATGAAGAGGAGAGGCTAGAGCAGTTTGATTTTGCCTAAACCTACTGGGAAGGACAATATTCTGTCTCCTTCTCCCCCTTCTGAGTTAACTGAGCACAAACTACTTCAGCATTTTTAACTCAGTTTGCAGCCATTGAGGTAAGCTGAGGACACAAGGAGAAAGTGGGAGGAGGAGAGAGAAACCTGACATTTTAAAAGCAGCTGAAAAAGTGGGATGGCAGAGGATTGACTGGGACTGTCCCTGCCAAATCAGGACTATTGGAAGTATGCAGCCATTCCAGGACTGAAATGCAGCAGCGTATAATGCCACTAACGTAGGTTATGTTGCACAGTACTTCTATCCAACCAAGCTAACTAATACATGAAGTAGAAAATGCTACAGGTGTCTCCCATTGCTCCTAGGAGTAAAAAGACAACAATAATGCATGAAACAATTTGCTTCTCTTTCATGACATTCAAAATCTGATGCCTAAGGAAGTTGCCTCATCCTGCCTAACGGTAGGCCTGGCCCAGAGAGCTATTAAGAGTTATTCTCCATGAATTTGTCTGATTCATTTAAAAACCTATTTAAGCCAACGGCAGTTATCTTATCCTGTGACAGTCAATTCCATGTGCGAATTGTGTGCATTGCAAAAATGTTTGTTATTTTCTCTTTTGTGTGCGCAGAAATTCAACATTCCAATAACTCTGTATACAAGAAAAATGTGTGAGCTGTTGCAACAAATGCAGTTACAGTATTCTTCCCCTACCCATGTCCCCAATTGCTTTTACGAGATAGTGTATTTCTAAATAGTGACTACTATAGGTTGAAACAGGGGCGCTTCCAAAATGTTTATAGTGGGAGAGATCCTGCACATGCCACCCCAGATTGGCTGCTAAGCCTTAAACTTGAAAGAGCTATACTGTATATGTTGGATAGAAAGGAGTTTTGCTATATATGTTGTCCCTCGCCCCATCACTGTGTCTTGGAAAGAGTCTGCTGCTGAAATTCTCCCATTTCTGCTGCATTTAGATGTAGAAAATTCCTTTGAGGATCTGAGGCATTCTTACGAGATTTATGGCTTTCCCCCTCTATTTTTGGCTTATTATGCCTCTTCCTCCTCCCTGTCTTTGCCTAGCTGGGACAGGAAAGGGAAGTAAACAACAAAGGCCTAATTTTAGTCAGAGACACAAAGGTGGAAGTTGTAGAGCTGAGCTGAAATTTATCAGAAGAGGTTTTTTCCCTGACATAATTTCTGAATAAGTTTTTCACTCTTTGTATATGTTCACAAATGTTTTCTCCACTTTGTTTGTTCTGGTCATCATTTCTTCTACCCCATAAATGTCTCAGAATGATACTAGATAAGAGATGTAAAATTGTGGCTAGGATGCTACGGTCCCTAGAAATTGTTTTTTGTGGGTTATTTTGGATATGTGGCCGTGTTCTGGAAGAGTTTATTCCTGATGTTTCACCAGCATCAGTGGCTAGCAGCTTCAGCCACAGATGCTGGCAAAATGTCAGGAATAAACTCTTCCAGAACACAGCCACATAGCCAAAATAACCCACAAAAAACTATGGATGCCAGCCATGCAAGCCTTCAACTTCACACTCCCAGGAAATTATTTGAGAGCCCCAATTTCACTTCTGGGAAAGAGGGTGAGAAATTTTGGGAAAACATTTTACTCGGGTCTAGAAAGAATCAGAGTTTTATTGCAATGTATGTTCCAGAGGGTATGCCAAAAAAATAAAATAAAATAGCTATACTTTCTACTGGACCAAATATCCAGATATCAATGCAAGCTATTTCCAGACTGTGGCATTTCCATTCTCTAAACTCTGGTCAGGGTTTTACACCTTCCTCCCATTAATACATAAAGCTTTTCCTAGTTGTCTCTGAATATAGTTTACTGTGATGTCCAAATTGGATGAACTATGACTTGCACTTGATTTCAAACCATTAGTTCAAACCATGGTCTGAAATGGCTTTCAAGGCATTTGTCTGAAGGTAATTTGATTTAGGATTAACCATACTTTTTGTACTATGCTTTGTGAATGTATAGAGGTTTTAGCCACTGTCTTGTTTTTAAGCAGGAGAAAAACACAATTTATACCAGCCAGTATAAGACAGTAAGGGCTGTTCGACAGTGGAACACACTCCCATGGAGTGTAATGGAGTCTCCTTCCCTGGAGGTCTTTAAACAAAGGCTGGATGGTCATCTGTTAGGGATGCTTTGATTGAGAGTTCCTGCATGGCAGGGGTTGGACTGGATGGTCTCTTCCAACTCTACAATTCTATGATTTTGGGAGGAAATCTGACTACTGAAGGAAGAGGGATGACTTGAGAAGGTGAAAACCATTTTATTCTGCCACTAATGAACAGGTGATTTATTATTATTCATAAGTCACTGAGGAAGACAAATTATGTTGAAACACATTTGCCTTGGAACAGAACATCTCATGTAAAGCTGTTTCAGATATACTGTCTCCTTTGTTGCTACTGGTATATGAGGTAAATCATATTTCTATCAAGAGCCAGTGTGGTGTAGTGGTTTGAACATTGGACTATGACTGTGGAGATTATGGCTCAAATCCCTGCTCAGCCATGGGTCACTGCATGACCTTGGGCAAGTCACATACTCTCAGCCTCAGGGAAAGGCAAAGGCAAAGACTCTCTGAACAATCTTGCCAAGAAAACCTCATCATAGGGTCACCTTAGGATCACCATAAGTTGGAGATGACTTGAAGGCACGCAACAACAATATTTATATCGGGTAATGGGTAAGTGCTTTGCATTAGTGGTTTTTTTAATGTATATCTGTTCCACTTGTAGAAAACTATTTTAGATTTATGTTGGTAAAAACAGTTTTTTCCCCATTTCACTGATAAACATTATTTAAACCATCAGTCCATATTGTATGTTATACATTTACTGTTTCCTTACTTTGTTTTGTTCAACTAGTGACAGATTGCTGACCTGGATAGATCCTTAGCCTGATCCAGCAGTGCTACATCTATGTGCTTATGACTGTTTACAGTTCTTTGTATTCATCATTTCCAGGTTTCTGAAATATTGCAAAAAGAGATTTGCACTCCTTCGGTCCACATTAAGGGCAGATTTAGGGGGCAGAGCTGAGAACAGTAGCTTGCCTAAAGCTATCTATTAAACTCATGGGCAAGAAGAGATTTGACTCAATTACAGCTTTGCCCTTGGGCCAAATAACCTTCTCTTCCCCACTACTCCTATTCTGAGCCTCCAGACTGCTTCTGAGCTACACTGTTCCCTGCTTTCTCTTTGGCCTTTTGGTATTATTTCCTTCTCCACCTGTGCTATCTACAACTGATGGAGAAAGAACCTTACAGAAGTTGGGGAAAGAGAATTCCTGCAATATCAACCCAATAGCCTTTTGACTAAAGAAATGTGGATCGCATCAGCAAGGAGTCTCTTTGGCTTAAATTCTCTGTTTCACCAACTCTCATTTAACTCCTTTTAAGCTGCAAATAATCACAGACTCGGAAAGCCATGGAGCCCACCACCCTGCTCTGACTCTGAAAGGGTCTCTTGGTGCTCTTTCCTCTTCTCGAAACTGAGTTGCACAACCTGGGATCTATTTGTGTCTTTAACTCCTGGTAATTGCATGTGTCCAAGAATAAAGCTGACACTTCCCCATTTGGAGTCATTCTGCGCCACTCCGTCTGTATGCATATCTGTGTTGTAACATCTTTGCATCTTATTCTATGTGCAAACACACCCGGCAGACTCAAGGATGTCTACCTGCTGACTGTGCAAATACTGCTGTTGGAAAATCTGTGCTTTAGCTCCTAAACTTTGGCCACACTCTGACCTTTTAGCCCTCTTATAGATCCTCTTTCTGATCCGGACTTTTCTAGTGTCCTCAGACACTAGAATATGTTTTTAAACTGGCGTATTGAATTTTGTTAACTTTGCTCCACCCCATTCACTACTAGGCTTTTCTGTTCTGAAGACTTCTCTACCCTAATGAGTCTTGTGTGTATGTCAAGTCACTTGTTGACTGAATGGCGGCCCCATAAATTTCATATGGTTTGCTTAGGCAAGGAATAATCAGAGGTTGTTTTGCCAGTACCTTCCTCTGAAATGTAGCCTACAGCTCCTGGTATTTGTTGGCAGTCTGCTACCCAAGTACAGTAATAACTAGAGTTGACCCTTCTTAGCTTCCAGGTCTTGCTTGTCATTAATGTACAGTATATGTTTATGGGCAGGATTTATATGTTAATATATGCCCAGCAAGTCATCTAGCAACATGACTCTGTGTAAATACTGCTTAACAATAATTAGTCCTGGAATAGTAATTAATAGGGTGGTCACACAAACTAAAACTTGGGACTTTAAATCTGACCAGCATGCTTTCTGTCTTCTGCCATGGTCCCAATTTTTATTGACTGGATTTCAGTAAAGCTTATTTCTAGATAGTTTGTGGTTTTATATTGCTAGCCATAGGCCAAAGAAGAGAAAGTATTCTGAAAAAGTATGCACATAGGATTTTGCATGTACCCAGTCAGATGTTTGTGCTTCTTCTGAACTGTGAGAAATATGAGAGAAAAACTTAAAAGCCTTTTCCTTTGGATATGAGACAGAATGGAAAACATCAAGACTTGCTTGTAATATTTGTTTTCTTTTCAAATATATTAGGAAGGCAAATATGTCCCTATTTTTGTATTTATTTCATTTCTTTCCCTGTCTTCTATGTCCCTTTCAGTCAAGCAGCTCAGATCTATATGATCCTTCTGCCATTTTTATTCTCACAATAATACACCCTCCAACTGCCTCGATTTGGCAAGGACAGCCCTATTTTATCCTCTGACATCCTGCTTTGTCAGCTGCTTTTAAAATATCTCTCTTTTTTTTTTACCTTCTCCCACTTTCCCAATTTGTCCTCAGCTTACTTCTGTTGCTGCAAACTGATTTCCAAGTGAAAAAGTAGGTAAGGTTGGGAGATAGTGTCTGGTCCAACAAATGCTCAGTCTGGCCCAGTCTGGATCAGTCTTGGTCACTGGGCCTCAATTTGAACCCATGGCCACTCAGTCCAGTGCTCTAACTATGACGTCCCCAGAACTGCATTTGTAGTTTAGCTAATAAACAGTACAATTTGCAGCTTTTCTTCTCTCTGTTCTTGTTTCATTCAATCCAGAAAGCTCCTTTTTCACTCTTGCAGGCAGACTGAGCATGGTCTCTCATGCACCATTCCACTCTCCCTGTGTTGGGGGGAGAATTTTTCTTCTGGATAACTCTGATTAGGCTTTAAGAAATACAAATATTATTTTTAGGAGGGGTATAGACTAGTAAAACTGGTAGGCTATCCCAAGCTTCTTGCTGTTGTTGTATGGCCTCAAGTCATTTCTGACTTATGGCAATCCTAAGGCAACCCTGTCATGGGGCTTTATGCTGGCAGATTTCTTCAGAGGGGGTTTGCCATTGTCATTCTCTGAAGCTGAGAGAGTGTGACTTGTCCAAGGTCACCAAGTGAGTTTACATGATGGAACTGGGATTCAAACCCCCCCCAAAAGCTTATTTGTTGTTGTTGTTGTGTACATTCAAGTAATTGCTGACTTATGGCGACCCTAAGGCCAACCTATCATGGGATTTTCTTGACAAGATTTATTCAGAGGAGGTTTGCCATTGCCTTCCCCTTGAGGTTAAGAGACCGTGACTTGCCCAAAGTCATCCAGTGGGTTTCATGGCGAAGCAGGGAATTGAACCCTGGTCTCCAGAGTCATAGTCCAACACTCAAACCACTAACCAAGCTGTCTCCTAAAGGCTTATTTAGTTCATCTTATTCCAAAAACATGGAAACCTACGTAAATATCTGAGCACTGAAAAGAAACTTAAGACTGTTGTCTCTTCTACTTTGTTTTTACGTGATACTGTATTTACCCAAGCTTTCTTTCGTCACTGTGGTTTTATATGTGTAGAGTTGATTGATGACAACCAACTGGAAAAACTGGCCTGAGCTGCTCCTATGTCTCTTAACAGCAGCTGGGTCTGCAGAAACTAGCAAATGAAGCAGTCCATGGCATGGGCAGAAAAAAAGAGAATTGATGTCATGGGAGAAACTAGAGGGGAACTGCAAGCTTGCTTTCTGGGCACACTTATTATCATTGTAAAGCAGGGATGGGGAATGTGCAGTCATCAGGATGTTGTTGAACTATGCTGACTAGGACCGATGGGAGTTGTGGTGCAACAATCTCTGAAGGGCCAGATCATCTCCATCCCTGATTAAAATACCATATATATTCGACTATAAGTCAATCTCATATATAAGTCGAAGGCAGGTTTGGGGGCCAAAATTATGGATTTTGATATGACCCAAGGATAAGTCGAGGGTAAAACTTATGGAAATGTAACACAGGATCTAAAGGATGAAGCAAAGGAAAACAGTGCCAACGAACTTGAAAAATTCCAGCAGGCATAACTGTTGGTGCTCATACTAAAGGCTGGATGAGAGAATTGATGGGAGTCAGTGCTTCCATGACAGATTATGTTCTTGTATTTTACCAGGTGATGGTTCTTAAGAGTTAAAGTGCAGTGCTCACATTGACCTCAAAAAACTGGGTCAACTTATCCACAGGTCAATTTTTAGACTAAAATTTCTAGACTTATACTTGAGTATATACAGTATTGATGAGATTGGGGGGGTAGGTCCCAGAACCTAATTTCTAGTGTCTGATCTTTGGAATACAGGCAACAGCAGTAAAGAGAGCCCCCAAGATAGCATAAGCACAATCTGAACTAGAACCTGCCTGTCAGAACCAGGTTTTATAAGTACAGTAAGAAGCTTTATCCTGGGAATATGTCAGAGCAGAGCCTCTGAAGATGTACTGAAAGGCTCTGCCTTATTCTTTGTCTCTGGGTTGCTGGAGCCAGCTGCTTCTCACCTGCACATGGATAACTTGGCAATGTGTTGGCGCCTAGTGCCTTCTCTTTCTGAGAAATAGGTTTACACATTACCTACCCCTTTTCTTGCTTGAATGGCTAGGTCATCGTTCCTTATCTGTTAAAATGGGAGTGCTTGAAAGTGGTGGGGTGATGGAATAATCTGTTTCAGGGATCACTGCCTTTAGGCCTTTGTGATAAGCTTTATCTTTATTATTTTTAAAAAACTTTATTTTTCCCCACTTCATAATAAAGCCAGGGAAATAAAATAAAATCTTTAAAACATTTGTTGTCATATGCCTCCAAGTCTTCCAAGTTATGGCAACCCCATGGTGTTCCTATGGGGTTTTCTGAGGCTGAGAATGTATGACTTGCCCAAGGTCGGTTTCCATGACTGAGTGGAGATCTGAACCCTAGACTAAGAGACTTACCAAGAAAACATGATAATAGGTTACCATCAGGGTCACCCTAAGTCATAAATGACTTGAAGGCAAACAATAACAACTCCAGAGTCATAGTCCAACCCTCAGAGTACTAGCACTGCCCTTTAAAGAGGAGAGACGCAACAGAGCTGCATTGATCCACAGTAGGAAATAAACAGCTTACAGTTTCTGTTGCAAATGTGTGATGGATATGTCAACTTTTAAAGCAGTACTTTAAAGGACTGAAGCCACAATTTAAAAAAAAAAAGAGTCCTAGGTCTGACCAATCTTTCCTCTGAGCAGAACAAGCCTTCCAGTTAAGCAAAGGAAGATGGACATCACATGTGGAGAATCCCAAGAGGCTCAGAGGAACAGAATTATGTATATACCAAGGGCACATTTGTACTAATCAATTATAGTGCCATGATTCTATCCTATGCAATGCTGGAATTTATAGTTTTTATTGTTGTTTTGTGCCTTGAAGTCATTCCCAACTTATGACAACCCCAAGGCGAAACTTTCAAAGGGTCTTCTTGGCATTTTTTTTCCTGCAGAGGTTTGCCATTGCCTTCCTTTGAGGCTGAAAGAGTGTGACTAGACCAATGGGTTTCCATGACCAAGCTGGAATCCAAACCTTGGTCTCCAGAGTCATAGTGCAACACTCAACCACTAGGCCACAGTGGCTCTGGTTTACTATTTAGGGAGCAGTATTTGGAATTCTCAGCTAGAGAGTTCTAGTCTAGTACCACATCAGACTACAATTCCCCCAGGATTCTTTGAGATGCATCCATGAGAGTTAAAGTTGAAACATAGCACTGTAATTATGTAATATGAATGGGCTTCATGTGACCTGCCGCACTTTGCTGCAAAAGCTAAGTGGTTTCTGTTGAGTGAAGTACCATCTGTTGTGCCATCTTCACTTCAGACAGCAAAATGTTTTGGGCTTGTTGATTTTGAGGGATTGTGGGGTAGGGGAAGTGTGCCCTCCGCCCATATATGACTCCGTAGGATAGATTTTGTAGTCTTCAAGGGCCTAAAAAAAATTAAAAACCTTTTTTGTCCTCCAGTGGCCTGGAGAGAGGCTAACAATGAGAGAAGAGAGGTTTAGGGTCTTGGAAAAGATGGAGGTGGTGAAGTACTACTGACCAGAACTCAGAGATTTTTCTACATCTCTGTATTATAGATCTTGGGGAAACTTTGACCTCCAAATATTTTGGATTTAACTCCCAGAAGTCGCAGCCACCATGGCCTGTGATCAAAGATTGTGGCATTTGTAGGCCAAAATGACTATAGGGCCAAAAAATCCTTCGCAAAAAAATCTTTCAATCTGGAGCACACCTTGTTGCACCTTAATAATTTAGTTTCTAAAGGTGGGGAAAATTGGGGAGCATATTCCAGATACTTTGCACTACATACCCACACTCCACCATCATCATCCGCTGCTAGCTGAGACAGGTGGGAGTTGTCCCAAACAGCTGGAAAGCCAAAGGTTTCCTCTTCCTGTTTGGTTATGATGTACCTAAATGACCTCTTTTCTTTATTGGTTCCATAGCCACATGAAGAAGCAGACACAGATCCCGTGTATGTGAATCTACAGGAGCTTAGCTTGGAACGGAGTGCTGCTACACCCAGCCATGCTGAATCCACACCCAACCCACACATCACCAGTCCCCTGACCAACTGGGAGACCCACACAGACACAGAAAGTGGTCACTTGTTCTATTACAACCCAGCGACTGGCCAAACGACATGGGAATCTCCTTTTGAGGCCTCTGTGAACAGTACAAGTCCCACCCAAGCTCTCTCACCTTTGCTTGCTCCCAGCCCTGCCACACCTGCAGAGTGGGGCCAATATGTAGATGAAGCCAGCGGACAAGTGTTCTTCTATAACACAGCGACAGGCGAGTCATCGTGGGATGCACCCCGAGTGAACGAAACACCTGACTATCCAGAGATGCAGCCTGCGTTTCCCCCCTACAGCCCTGCAGATCGGAGGGTAAAGGAAGGGCAGCAGTTTACTGAGTACTGGAGTGAGGGGCTAAATCTTGGGGGAGTAGACAGTCTATGGAGGGCTTGTCCAGTCGGGGGGACTGAGGATGAGATAGGGGACCCTTTCACACTAGCAACAGCAATAGCATTTACATTTCTATTCCGCTTCATAGTGAACTAGGCACTCTCTAAGCAGTTTACAACATGTAAGCCAATTGCCCCCAACAAGCTGGGTACTCATTTTACCAACCTACTAAAGGCTGGAAGGCTGAGTCAACCTTAAGCCCAGGGATCGAACTCACAACATTCTGGCTGCAGTATCAGCACTTAACCACTGAGTCACCAGGGCTATGATCCCATTTTCATTGATGGGGCTCCATTCTATGGACTCCTGGGATTTGGAGTTTGGTGAAGCACTTAATTCACTTTGGCTGAGAATTCTTAATACCTCTTCCTAAACTGTAAATCCCAAATTGCCATAGAAATGTTGCCATGTCAGCTAAAGTAGAACCATGGCACTGTACAGTTGGCTCTTGTTATCCACAGATTATGTATTAATAGATCCCACTACCCACAACTTGAAAATACTCCCCCCAATAAATTATTATTATTATTATTATTATTATTAATATTAATAATATTATTATAGTTGATTTTTAAAGCACTGTAAATCCCAAAAGCAAACCAAGATGTTGCCATTTTTATAAGGGACACCAATTTACTAAGCTATTGTATGTAATGGGACTTGAGCATCCACAGATCTTGGTATCCACAAGGGGTCCTGGAACCAAACCCCAGTAGATGCCAATGGCCCACTGTAACTATATAGTGCAAAAGGACCCAGAAGGTTGGATGATGTAACATTGCAGCCTAAGAGGAAAGTTTTGGGCCAATGACATCCGATTTGCCATATTCAAGATCAGTAACAATTTTTCCTTCATGCCCATATTGTGAAGAAGGCACCATATTCTTGGAGAGGAAGTGGTTTGACTCTATTGCATGATTTCTCTTTTAATGCCTTGCTTTGGAAATACCATTTAGCAACACATTCAGAACTTAAAAGTTTTTGCTGCAGCACAGACAAATATGCTGGGAGATACTAAAAAGAACAAGACTGGCTTCTCACCACCACTAAATAACAGTCAGGAGACAGTAGGCCAGGGGTGAGAGTCCTGGAGCCAGTTAGTTGATGTTGGACTGCAATTCACAGCAGCCCTAGCCAGAAAAGCCAATGGCTTGAAGTGCTGGGAGATATAATCCAATAACAATTGGAAAGCCACATGATCTCCACCTCTGACTCTAGATCTCTAGATCTTTGGAATTAGAGGGAAAAGGCCTTCATTGTGGGGGCAGATGTAGTTCTTATGATTCAGGTGGCCAGAAATATATGTTTTTTCTCTACAGAAACTAACTTTTTGCCCCTTATAGGTGCGTATGCACCATAATTAAGTTGGTATCACAACTATAAAGAACATCTGCTTCTGCATTGTATGTTTTTTTTTAAAAAAAAAATACATATTGCTTATGTTTACATGTTGCTTACGTTTATCTGGTAATTCCTGTTTTGGAGAACAGGGCCTTGCC
The DNA here is from genome assembly GCF_019175285.1 of Sceloporus undulatus. Classification (NCBI taxonomy): domain Eukaryota; kingdom Metazoa; phylum Chordata; class Lepidosauria; order Squamata; family Phrynosomatidae; genus Sceloporus; species Sceloporus undulatus. Next base: position 82,633,919 of record NC_056527.1, on the reverse strand, counting down.
ATGTGCTTGTGGTTTGAATTTGGTTATTTGATTTGGGGTCTGATGGACACCATCATAATCCAAATTCTGAGTCTTAGAATCAGAACAGTAGGGTTCTATGTTATAAATCTGGAAAGTTCACTAGGCAATATCTCTTGGAATATTTATCTGTAAACTTTCCAAGTAGCTTTTTGTTCTGCATTTTTGCAGGAGGAATGGGTTCCTCCAGATGTTGACAATGTAGTACTCCTTCATGCCTCACCATGGATTACAGTGCATGGGAATGGGAATCCAAAAACAACTGATGGACCTCAGGTTCCCCATCTCTGTTCTAAGGAAATTAACCCTCCCTCAATTTTTTAAGAGAAGTGTGTATGTGTGTATGTCTTTGTAACTGATCTCTGTTTGAAACCATCAGCCCCCAACTCCAGAAACTGACTACCCCAACCTTTCTCCTGATGAACTTGAACACTACCCAGAAGAAGATTACTCCCCGGTTGGCTCTTACAAGCAGTTGGATTATCCCAGTGTTCCCCCAGCATTCCAAGAGTGGGCCTCCTATGGCAACCAGGAGGGGCCGGTGTTTGATGGCAACCATTATGGGACAGACATGGTAAGGAAAAATGGGAAAGGTTATGGAGCAGTGCATAGGGAGCGACTGTAATGATACCAATTCTTCCATGAGGCAGGGTGAAACATTCTGGTGGCATATTTTTTGTTGTTGTGTGCCTTCAATGGGATTTTATTGGCAGGATTTATTCAAGGTGTGTGTGTGTCTTTGCCTCCTTCTGTGGCTGAGAGAGTGTGACCTACCTAAGGTCACTGAGTGGGTTTTCATGGCTGAGCAGGTAATCAAACCCTGGTCCCCAGAGTTGTAGTCCTAAACTCAAACAACTAACTAAGCTGGCTCCTAAAGACTTATTTAGTCCATCTTATTCCAAAAACACAGAAATCTGCGTAAATATCTGGGCACTGAAAAGAATCTTAGGACTGCTATCTCTTCTACTGCTGTCCAACACTCAAACCACTACACCATGCTGACATATTTAAGCATCATTAAATTATCTCAGATCCACATCTACTTAAGCTAGATGGCTGTGCAAGGGGATCCCATTCCAGTTATTCTGTCCAAAGTTTCCAAATGACATTTTCCTTTTTCTCCCCGCTTCCCAAAGCAATGAGAAATGGAAGCACTACAAAGTTTAATTTTTCTTTGGATGAGAGATTGTGAGGTGGGTGAAATCACAAATGGGTGTTAGGTCCAAACAATAGTCCCACAAGCTGCAATTGTGTGATTGCTTTTTGTTTAATAAACAAGGTCCCTAGTAAAATCTTTTTACCAGTAGTACACATTGAGAATGAAGTGGAAGTAAGCACTTAAAAACAGTGCTAGTCTGGGAGATCCATATTCTAGTTCCCACTCAGCCATGAAACTCATTGAGTGCTCTTGGGCCAGTCTCTTTTTCAATGTGTTCTACTTTCCAGGATTTTAGTGGGAATACAGTGTGGAGGAAGTGAGATATGTATGTCACCTTGAGTTCACTGAAGGAAAGATGGGAGATTATTGTGATAAATGAATAGATAGAAACTCATATTAGTACATAAGAGACCAACTAGCAGCCCTGGTGCCCTCCAAGTTTGTTGTGTGCTGACTGTGCTAATCAAATACTGTTATCCAGGTGAATGTGTCTGGACATCATCACAGTACCAGCAGTGGGTCTAGCCTGGACAACAGTCCTTTTGGGAACTGGTCACCCAGCCCTGGAGCCTTTTCCGGTGCAAAGGAAGAGCAGGTAAGTGACAACTTGAGTTATCTTGGACTCATGTGGGAGAATCTGAACCAGAACTTCCATGTCCCCACCAAAATAGGAAAACAAATAAACATTCTGGTCCCTGTTACATGTAAAGCTACAGGGGAGATGGAAGATGAAGAGATGGTGTACAGAAGTGAAAACAAGACTAGTTCCTTGCCATTTATCAGGCATCCAACAAACAGCTCACAGATCTTCCATTTCCCTTCTTTTTTTTTCTTTTGACTGGTAATTGGAAGACTGGACATCACATCTAAAGAGCTTGGGCTTGACCTAACTGATGACCAATACAACAACAATAATTACTACTACTACTACTGTCACCATCACCAAAGGGGGAATATTATGAAATACTGAGTTAAGGCAATATTGAGATATTGAGAAATACTGAGACTGAAATTGAAGTTCAGCACCTATGGAAAAAAACAAAACTGTGGATCCAATGGTGATAGGTGCTCTGGGAACAATTCCAAACAGACTGACAAAACATCAGAATGCAGTTATCATAGATAAACACACATTAGCCCCATTACAAAAAGTGACACTACTTGGAACATGTTACATTATCCATTATCCAATGACATCTCTCTGACACCTAGATTCTTGCATACAGTCCAAATTCCTGATGGTTCAAAATGGCAGTCAGTAACACCTAGTAGAATGGGGATGGGGATGATGGTGATAATAAAGATTATAAAGATAATTACCAGCACCACCATTGCCCTATCAGTGTATATAATGCTTCATAGGATAAGCAGAAATGATGCCCCTAACTTGAGGTGGTGGTGGTGATGTGGCTTCAAATCATTTCTGATTTACAGTGACTGTAAGGCAAACATATCATGGGGTTTTCTTGAAACAATATGTTCACAGGAGGTTTGCCTTTGCCTTCTAAGGCTAAGAGAGTGTGACTTGCTCATAGTCACCCACTGGCTGCTTTATCACACTAGAGGGCAAACAGGATTTAAACAAGAGTCAAACAGGAAATGCCTGATGTTTATCACATGACATTTCCTGTTTAACTCTCGTTTAAATCCTGTTTGCCCCCTAGTGTGATAAAGCAGTGGGTTTCCAGGGCTGAGTAAGGATTCATACCCTGGTCTCCAAAGCTGTAATCCAATGCCAAATCACCACACCATGCTAGCTTTCTCCCCTAACTTGACAGGCTCCATTTTAGTATGTCCCCTAAGTGTAGACACATCTGGGAGAATTAAAAGGGAGTCAACAATAAATTGGAAGAATGCACACAAAGGCAGTTTATTTACTCAGGTGTTTGTTAATGGCATCACTAGGGTTGGCATCACCCGGTGCATTAACTCATGATATCACTCCCTCCATTGACCTCCTCCCATGCCACACCATAGTTTTTTGTACTAATGTTACTTGTACATTTTATTTCCTGTATAACACTGAATGTAATGGCAATAGTTATGATTTGAACAACTACCAAAAGGAAAATTATACCTTTAAATTCCAATCTCATATACATATGCAGTTGGAATGGAAGGAGGGTCCTTAATCTGCTTCAGAGGCTAAGCATGATGGAGCTGTGCCTGACCCTTCTCTCCCTTCTTAAATTCTTTCCATTTCAAATAGGAAAAAATTCTCAAATTTTCCTAATTCTTATCAAAATCAAAAATTTTACCCATCCTTGCTTAATAGGAAGTTTCCACTGGAGGCAGGGGCGCTTGGAGCAGTTAGGAATGAGAGATATCCTACAACAAGCAGGACTGCTTCAAAGTAATCTTTTGCTTTTTTCTTCCCACCAGTTAAAAACTCTTGAAAAGGCTGGGATGCTGCATCGGACAAAAACAACTGATAAAGGGAAACGTCTGAGGTAAAGCAGATTTGCTGCTTGTGTGTTCTAGGACTGTCTCCCAGTCTCTCCCGCATAGTTCTCTATGAAGCCCAGGGCTCTTACATCTAATTTAAACTATTCTTAATGAAAATACATAAAAAGAAAGAGGATGGTTTTGAAAATGATAAAAATTAGTTGCATGGGTTTTGATTTGGCTTTCCTACAGAAAGTTAAAAATATAGCAGTGCTTCAGGGGTGAGGTCAGGCGGCTGGGGTAGTGTGAACGAAGGTGACAGCATTCAACTAAGCTTTGCTCTATATCCACAGGAAAATGGCTTTTATGAACAAATAAATTAAGCAGAGCTACTAAAATACTTTAGTAAGTAGCTACCTAAAGAATGAGTCACAGTATGATCAGCCTAGACTGAAACAATCAGTTCCAATGGGGACTTTTCAAAGAAGCTTAACAAAACTATTGTGGGCAAAAGTTGGGTAAAATTTGGCCAAAAACTTTAAACAAATTAGGTAGGAATAGAAAGTTATGATATGATATTGTCACCTTGAGTTTCAGTCTTGCGGAAGAAAGGGGGAGATATATAAAGTGATTGATGTGATCTCGAAACAGAAAGTGAGCAATCTGAAATAGAAAGCATGAATACCTGACCTCATTATATTATGTATCAACCTAACTCTGTGAAGCAGTAAACTTTATACTATAATAAGCCTTTTAGTCTTTCACACTGCTATATGTCCCAGATAACCTTTTGGATTAGATGCTATAAAATGGTATAAGAAACAGCTAGACGAGGGAGAGAAGAAATGAGAAAAGGATAGCTGAATGGAGAAGTCTTGATGACCTTAAGACTGACCATGCAGATATCATTCCCCTATCTTCTCTATCTCCCCAAATCCATCTGCTTTTTGTAACATCTTGTCTGATGAAGAAATCTGGAAAACTTGCACACAATCTGTATTTGGTTAGTCTTGGTAAAGTAATGTGGATTTTGGCATTTTCTATTTCAGTGTAAATCAGAACTTGCTGTTGTGTCCAATTTGGCCAATTTGTACTGAAGCAATGACTCATTTCAAACTGAAACACATGCAAGCTTTTAGGAGTTTTGACAGTACCAGAATGTGATAGCATTGAACCATGGCAGTTAAAGTGGTGTCAGACTGGATTATTTCTGCAGTGGGGATGTAGCTTTAGAAAGGGAATTTTCCTTTAAGGAAATTTCTCTCCAGAGACATAGGCCTCTTGCCAGCAGTCTTTTCTGCACCAAGTTAAGATTCTTTTGTTCTCCTGGGCCTTCTGAGATCTTCTGATATTTTTCAATCTCTTTGACATTTGGGTGATTTTTAACTCTTGGATACATAGGTTGGTTTTTGGCTTCACATTTTGGCCTGCAGTTTTGTTGGCCTTTGATTTAGTGCATGCTTTAGATGTACTGCTTTCCTAAAACAATAGAAGCAATTGTTTTCCCAACATGCTGAGAATTCCTCCTCTCTTTTCTTTCACTCCTTTTATTTGTTATTGTGTGCCCTCAAGCCATTTCAGACTTGTGGGCAACCCTTAGGCTACTCTGTGTTTAAAGGGGGGTTGCCTTTTGTCTTTCTCCTTGTATAAGGGCCATTTAGTATAGAAATTGGTGAGTTAGGGATCTTCTGGGTCTGGGAGGAGATTCCTTGCTGGTATCATAACTCTTTCTTTGAAGGAAGGCAGTGGTGACTAGTGATACTAATCTCCTGGATACCAAGCACCTTAACCCTTTTGCTTTCCTCCTTTCTTCAAAGATTAATCATCATTGTGTTTCCTGTCTTCTGTTTAAACTTATTCTTCCTGCCATTAATTCCAGTTGCTACATAAACATTACATTCCATTTTTGTGCCTTGCAAAACTTGGATTGTGGTGATGTTCTCATTTTCAATACAATTCAGATGCCATATAAAAGACTGAACTGCTTCTCCTCACAGTGTTTACTTACTGCTAGTAATAAAGTGGTATTTTTCCTTTGCCCAAGAAATTATGATTTCCAAAGAATAATATGTTAAGTAATAATAATATAAATAATAAATAATTGATTGATTTATAGCCTGCCCAATCATGAGAAATCTGGGTGGGTTACAACAATAAAAATACATTGAATTACAATAAAATTCAAAATTAATCCCTTCCCAACCCCCCTTCCCAATGCTAAAACTGCAATTAAATAATCACGGTTTAAAGACAATAAAATAACTTAAAATTAGAGAAGAATTGGTGGACAGAGAGACACAAGTTGCAATATACGGGGTATTTAAGAAGTATTTTATGTTAAGAAGTATTTAGAGAATATGCAGCCCAGAAGTTTCTGTTACAGTGGACTTGAAGAAGATTTTCTTCAAAAAATATGTGGGGACAAATTGAGAGTATTTTGCACATTATGCAATTTCCTCTCCTTTTCTTTCTGGGTTGGTGCTTTATCTCATTTTTTTTCTTCTTCAGAGTACTGTTGATCTTAGGCAGATTTGAAAATAACATCCCATTCTCAGTCCACAAAAGTGGGACTCTTCAGCCATGTTCTTCAGGTGGAAGAAATGCTAGGAATTTGAGTGACAGGATTGTGCATTTGTTTGGTTATATGCCGCCATCAGTGTACATGACACTTTACAAGTAAAAGAACAACACAATAGCCCTGTCAAAGGCATACATACAGTCACACACACATGAGGGGGGAGCAAAGAGTAATACAGTGATTCTCAAACTGTGGGGCAAAACTCTAGGTAGGGCATGAAACTTGCTCAAGGGAGCATGAGACCTGAAGGTCTAACCTCCCCTGTCCTCCTCTGTTTCCACACTTTTTTTCTCCTAGAGGGAAAAAGGCAAAGAGGGTACTTGGAACTCTGTCTGAGGGAGAAGGAAAAGGGGGAAGAAATAGAAGAGCTATTTCCTTGTTTTTGTTGTTATTATCCACCCTCCAGTGGATATCGACCCATGGCGACTCTATAGATAAGACATCTCCAAGATTCCCTGTCCTCCACTGCACTTTTCAGTTCCTGCAAATTCATACCCGTGACCTATTTTATAGAGTCCATCCATCCAGCATGGGAACTTCCTCGCTAAAACGTTAAAATATGAATATGCATGAATGTGTGAACAAAAATATGCACACTAAACGAAGTATTTTTATTTATATACTGTACTACGTCAAAGGCAGGGTGACCAGATGGCCTCCTTTTCCAAGACACACCCTACATTTCAACCTTCTGTCCAGGAAGAATTTCAAAATGTCCTCCAATTTGAACATAACTAAGAAGCCCATTGAGTAGCACCATGTTCGCTTTTCCCCTTTGAGTAATGTGTCTACTTGGCAGCCTGTCCTCACTGCAAATAGGGAGATAGGATGGGTCCTTTTAAAGTACTTTTTGCCTAGGAGCAGCAGCAGCAAACAAGACTTGCCCCCAGAACTCAGGGCATGTTTGTTTCTCTGAGGGGTAAAGGACAGCAAATGTGTTAGGCAAGGGGCTGCTTGAGGGCACAATGCAAATGTGGAAAGTTTTTTCTTTTAATTTCAGCACAATGGGCAAATGAAAGGAATAATTGAAATGTAGATTCAGTCAAGGATTTGTTGCTAGTAAAGTAGAATTTTAAGCATTTGTCTTGCTCCAAGTTCTTAGAAGTATGTTGCAAGCCAACAAGGCATTTTAACAAAGAGAAGTTCATCAGAAAAATAGTTGGTTACATAATAAAATACAGTGCAGTCTGCCCTCCTTATTCATAGATTCTTTATCCATGGATTCACACATCCACAGTTTGAAAATATTAAAAATAAATAAATTCCAGAAAGCAACATTTGATTTTACCCTTGTATATAAGGGAAACGATTTACTATACTACTGTATTTAATGGGAGTTGAGCATCCCATTAATTTTGGTATCCACAGAGGGTCCTGTAACCAAACCCCAGCAGATACAAAGGACCTACTGTATATGTAATGTAACTACTGTATATATAAACCATATGAAATTAATTTACATCAATGTTTTTAGCCTTTATTTTGCAATGTCCTATATTTTTATTGAATGACCTACATTTTGTGATGCCTTGTCCTTTGTAGTTATAACAACTGGTCACCCTGGTCAAAAAGGGGATGCAACATCTGCAGGTAGATGTAAAAGTGGTCACAAGGGTAGAAAGTTTGAGAACAGACAGAAATACAAAAACCAATGGAATAAATAAAATAAAAAATAAAAACTTAAAAGGAAAGTCTAATTTTTTAAATTGTCTTCTCAGACTTGTTTTGCTGCCAGAACTAAGGTCTGTTACGGGGAATGTTGTCAAATGCTGTATAAAACCACTGTTTCCAGCTGATTTCAGCAGTATTCAGGCACATTTGGCTCGCAAGTGTGAAAGGAACCTTTTGGCTTAGCAAAAAACACTTCCTTTGTGCAGTTGAAGCTCTTGTCCTCTTCCCACACCTCCCTCTGGTCTTGCTATCCCTCTTTTCTTATCTACTCCTCTACTCTTCTGCCTCCTTTCCGCTCTTGCTGCAGCTGCTTCTTTGGAACTGACCTCAGTTTGGCTTCCTGAGTGTGCATCCACCTCATTCCTCAGCTTTGAGAAGTCTCACCCAGGTAGTACTGTGTGCCTAGCTTTTGTCAGTGGAGGTCCAAGAGAGAGGTGCATGATACATGATCATTTCATATTGCAATAATCGAGTGAAGGAAGCACATGTGTGAACTCTCCCTCACAGAGACACAGTAGCTGGGAAATGGTGCAAGGGGCTGGGGGTGGAGAGAGAAAACAGGGATCACTAAACCTGAGCAGCAGGCCAAGGACATCGAATCCCTTTGCCCAAAACCCAGTTCCCTTTCCTCTGTTTCAGGTTACACAGTTAACACTACTCAGTGGATTAAGTATCCTTTTCCCCTTGGTCTTATAGGAAGAACTGGAGTGCTTCATGGACAGTCTTGGAAGGTGGTGTCTTGACGTTTTTTAAGGATTCCAAGCATTCTGCTTCTGGTGGAGTGGTAAGATCTCTCTCAGCCTAGGCTTGCTGCCCTGATCTAAGAGAGGCTAGTTGATATCACAAGAGTGGGGCAGGATAACTCCAAAGACTAACTTAACTTACATGAACCTTACATGAATTCCAAGAATGGCTTGCTGCCCTTTGCATCACTCCACCACTGGAGCTACATTTGACTGGGGCATCTATTTGACACAGCCCAGAGGTTTTCAGCAGAGAAGACATGCTATTGGCCTGTAGCAAACCAACAAGGTGCCATGCGTCACTATGAAGACTAACAGATCTAGTGCACTGGACCCTTGTTATACGCTGGGTTTTGGTTCCAAGATCCCCCGTGGATAACAAAATACGTGGATGCTCAAGTCCCATTAAATATAATGACATAGAAAAATGGTGTCCCTTATAAAAAATGGAAAATTAAGGTTGGATGTTTGAAATTTATACTTTAAAAAAAAAACATTTTCAAGCCATGGATGCTTGAATCCATGTATAAAAAATCTATGTATAAGAAGGGCTGACTGTATAACATTTGTGGACACACAGCCCACTTCCTCAGGTGTATGAGTGCAGTCTTGGAGATTTAAGCATATAGACACTGCAGTGGATGTGGTATATACACTAAACTGTGAGGGAGGTGGCAGCAGATTTAAATAGATAACCTATAAGCCAGTGAACAGTGGGTTCTTATCTCACTAGCTAGTCCCCGGATGCTTGTGTTAATCTAATTGTTGCTGCTCATTATCCTGCATTTAAATCCTGCACCTCACTCCACCTCTCAGCCATATGTACTGTAAATACACTTAAAACCTTCAGATTGCATTCCACGGATCTGAGGAAGTAGGTTGTGTGTTCACTGAAAACATCACAATAGTTAAAGATTTTCTATGTCTTGGTTTGGTCATTAATCAGAATGGAGACGATAGTCAAGAAACCAGAAGAGATCTAGGACTTGGAAAAGCAGCTATGAAGGATATTAAAATCCACAAGACTAAAATATATATAATTAAATACCAAAGTCAGAATCATCCATGCCATGGTATTTCCAGTTTCTAGATATGGGTGTGAAAGCTGGACATTAAAGAAAGCTGTAGGGAGAGAATCAACTCATTTGAAATGTGGTGCTGGAGAAGAGTTCTATAATTACAGTGGATGGACAAAAAGAAAATGAATGATTCCTAGAACAAATCAGGCCTGAATTCTCATTAGAAGCCAAAATGCCTAAACTGAGGCTGTTGAATTTTAGATATGTAATGATGTGACTTACTGGAAGAGATAATAATGTTTGGTAAAGTAGAAGACAGTAAGAAGAGAAAAAGACTGCACTGCCAAAAGATTGATTTAATCAAGGAAGCCAACAGCCCTAAGTTTGTAAAACCTGAGCAGGGGAGTTGATGACCAGAGTTTTTGGAGGTCTCACACTCATACGGTTGCCATAAGTCAAAGTTCACACAACAAAAGCTGTGTGTTCACAAAACCTCATAGTATAATAAATCTTTTAGGGTTTAGAGAATTACTTTTTTAAAGTAATTCAACACAGTTATAGTTCTAAGGCTCCTAAAGGAATAATTGCTTGTTGTTATAGATACAGATATTTAAAAGTTTTCAGTCATTTTTGTTTTTAAAAAAATCAATGTCACAAGCCACTGGGTTGTGCTATAAAACACACCCTTCCGTGAGCTTTGTCATTGTCACCATAACACCCACAACGGAACATTAGGCAGCATCACAAGGCACCACTTGACCATGAGATTTTCCTCTTCTGCCATTTAATGAAGCCACACCCTCACAACTATAGATGTAGCTAAAAGTTCCAGCTATACAACAAAAGGAATGAGGTATCCTTCATTATGTTACAACTGTAATGTCATTTTATGCCTTTTTTTTTCCTTTGGAAAGGAAATTACACAGTAGTTATTTGTAACTACGTATTTAGTTTCAACCTTTGATATGGACAGTATTGCTCCTGTCTTTTCCTTCACTTCACTCTTAGAAACATCCTTCTGTGTTGAGTAGCCCAGAATACACTGTGGATCTTCATGGAGCAACACTTTCTTGGGCAGCCAAAGACAAATCAAGCAAAAAGAATGTCTTAGAGGTAAGGAATGGCCACCATCTCTGTTGAGCTGCTTGGGTGTCTGTAGCAGCTGGTGATGCTAGAATTCAGGAAGCAAGAAGCAAAACAGAGACCCATGCTGCTCATCAGAACCAGGATTATAAAGCATCTCTGCTTCTGGGCCCTTTCACACTATGCAGTGCTATGCTTTCACTTTAACTGCTATGGTTCCATTCTACAGAATCCTGAGATTTGCAGTTTAGGGAGAGATTTCTCAGCCAGAGTTCTAGTGCTTCTCCAAAATAGAAGTGCCATGATTCCCTAGGATGCAACCATGACAGTGGTATGAAAGTCCTCTATCTTTCTCTCTCTCTCTGCAAAAACCAGCTGAGGAGATTTATCTTTGGCCACCTTCAAGAAAGACAGAAGGGCCATAATTCTTCTGACTATTGCTTCACATGAAAATGATGAGCTACATCACTAACTTATGGCCTTTCTCCTTTTCTCCAAGGCAGCCAAAGAAAAGCTTCCTGAATGGATCTTTGAAAGAGGAAGGAGAGTGAATTTGACCATGTTTAGAGCCTATATGTGTTCCCACAGTGGGATTTAGAGAATGGAGAGGGAGATATTTTTGGGATTGCCAGGCCAGAGGGTCAGGTTTATAAATAAATTTGATGTCTGGCACGTATGGCTTTCACTATAGCTGGGACTCTAGAAATTATTGTAAACTGCAGTGAATCTTGGGGACAGCTTTCAAAGCTTTCGGGGTTGTGAAGAACATCTTCTCTCCAGGTGTCACATAATAATGCTTGCTCTGTTCTAGCTGAAAACACGGGATGGTTCTGAGTACCTGATCCAGCATGATTCGGAGACCATCATTGGCACATGGCAGAAGGCAATTGCTAACAGCATCAGCAAACTGGTGAGAGAGGAAGAGATGTCAGTATGACATACTACTGTGGGGCTTGTTTTTACTGTTAAATGGTAAAGCAGCAAAACATTGCCTGTGATTCTAACACCTTCACTTTTCTTCTCCTGCATGTTTTTTTTAACATCTTTACCTCATGAAGAAGGCTGTGAAGCTTTGGAAACTCACATAAATATATTTTGTGCATTTTAGTTTGCCCGTTAAAAATACCACTGTTTTGTGGATTTTGGATTTTGCTGCATGACCAACACAGCTACCACTGAATATGTTGCCCTCTACTGGTTCCTCTTGCATTTTAAAACCATTGGTACTCAATTTTCAATAGTAAAAAAGGACAGCCCTTATTATAAAGGATGTGCATCCAGGCAAAATCGTTCCTCATCCTTTTGTATCTGTTGCCTGATGTGCTTGTCCATTTTACCCATTGGTAGAGCTGGACTTGCTTTCCAGTACATTTAGGAATACAATCTTCATGTTGTTTAAAGTCAACCATATTCAGAAGCTTTCATTGGAAATTATTTTTAGTAGAGCACCTGTAAATACCTTCAGACCCAACAACTTAATAACATACACTCCCATTACATTATTAAAATATAAAAAATAAATAAAAATGAAAACTAAGGAACTGCAGAACTCTGTTTCTGAATATAACAGAAGTCTGTGGAACATGCTAAACATTAAACCGCCCAAATTAACTAGTACTATATCATTCATCCATTTATTAATAAACTTGTAATGCACACTATTAGAAAAGTGGATTTTCCCAGTTAAACAAATAGTTGTGAAATTTCTCATTACAGATATTTTTCCACTACTGTTTTTTAAATATTTTAATAAGTCAAAGTTCACACAACAAAAGCTGTGTGTTACAGTCTTAACTGATTGGTGCCTTTGCATGAACTCAGTGAGGCAACTCATTTGATGAGTTCTGTTTTGCTACCCAGTAGAATGAAAGAAACAGCTTTCTTGAAGAACACTGCACTCTGAAGATGCTTCCAGACAAAGCTCTTATTGTACAACTGCCTTATCTACCTTATTTATCAAATGCAAGGTGCAGACAATGGAGTCTTCCATTGCTGCCCCTCTTATGTTTGAACAGGGGTCTTCAACCTTTTTTGTTAACACACATACAAAAACCCACTTAGAAGCAAAAGATACCACAGCAACACAGTGCCTTTTAATGGGTAATGCTAGATGTGGTCCATCTGCAAGCACCCTTAGCCACTTCAGAAAGGCAAAGATAAACTATATGCTGGCATGACAAAAGATGCTCTGCATTTCTCTCAGCCCACAGACTTCCCTCTAGAAGAGAATGATGAAAACGCAGCAGATTTGAAATCCAAGGAGAATCTGGGAACCAACAAAGAGAGAGAGGGTGAAAAGAAGAGCCCAGGTCTGTGTCAGTATTAATAAATGTTACATTTATTGCTTGATTTGAGGGTGGAATTAAAAAAAGAAGTGGAGGTTGGATAAGCTGAAATGGAAATGTCATACACATCTGACACTTGGCAACAGTTCAAACGGGTCTTATATTTGTCCACAAATACATTATTATATTTACCTATAATTAAGCATATGTAACAGAGACTGTACGAGGATGAGTTTGGTTTGGTTGTTCCTTTTTTTTGACAATTTGGGCAATCCACGTGGCCCTGGAAAGTCCAGGAACAGAAAATTGGAGTGCCGAACACTCCAAATGTGCCTGTTTTTGTAAATTGCAGTCAAATTGACTTTAACCTATGGTGACCCTATGAGTGAGAGACCTCCAAGTCACTCTGTTATCGTTAGTCCTGCTCAGGTCTTGGAAACTCAGGGCTGTGACTTCCTTGATTAAGTCTAATCACCTGTAATGCTGTTGTCTTCTTTCCTGATTGACTTTCACTTCAACAAACATTATTGTCTTTTCTAATGAGTCATGTTAACTCACAATTTATCCAAAGTACAAATAACCTCAGTTTAGACATTCTGGCTTCTAGTGAGAGTTAAGTCTTGATTTGTTGTACAACCTATTCATCTTTCCTTTTGGCAGTCCATGTTATCTGTGGAATTGTCCTCCTAAATCACATTTAATACTGATGTCGATCTTCATCCTGTCAGAATTTGTCACTGTTCTACTTTCACATCCATACATAAAAACTGGAAATTCTATGGCCTGGATTATTCTGAATTTGGTGTTTGATATATAATTAAATAAAACACAATATAAATATTTATAAATAAAGGATAATAATAATAATAATAATAATAATAATAATAATAATAATAATA
>NC_056527.1:82599821-82620069 GCF_019175285.1 Sceloporus undulatus | reverse complement strand
ATAATAATAATAATAATAATAATAATAATAATAATAATAATAATATTTTTACACTTGAGGATCGTATCTAGTTCCTTCATGGCTACCATTCCAAGTCTTAGCTTTCTTCTAATTTCTTGATTACAGTCTCCATTTTGACTTATGTCTGAGCCAAGGTATAGAAAGGTGTGATCTATGCATTGGACCCAAAACAGCAGAGAACTGTTTTTGAACCAAATGCATTTTGCAGTTTAAAAAGAGTGTCTGTCAACCTCAAAGACACTGAGCAAAATTTCTAGCATTCTGCATGAAAAGGCCCTCTCTTTTCTTTATGCCCCCCACCCTCCTCCCTTTGAAACATGTGGGCAAGTTCAGTGGAACTATATAGTAACACCTTCTCCCTCTTCTGTACTAAAATGCCACATCTTCCCCTTCAGTCTCCTGGCATTCATCCAGTTCCCTCAACTCAGATTGTGATTCCAACAAAGTCCGTAATAAGCTCCGGAAGTTTCTGCAGAGGCGACCAACACTTCAGTCCCTGCGGGAAAGAGGCTACATCAAAGGTATAAAATCATATTGTGGGTGTACTACTAACTCCTTTCTTCACTTAGATGTTTTTTACCTTTTGTAATAGCTGGTTGAGTGCATCTTGTTTAAAAATACTTTTAACATATTCATAATTTACATTACTTGACAAAGTAGGCCATTTACTGTCAATGAGATAAACCTTTTAGTATATTAGCTTAGAATATGTGTGATCAAATTCTTAATTCGGTTTGATTTGTGTTTTGTTAACTCAGATCAGGTGTTTGGATGTGCTCTGCAAGTTCTGTGTGACCGTGAGAAGAGTACAGTGCCTCAGTTCGTTAAGCAGTGTATCGCCGCTGTGGAGAAGAGAGGTACACAATACTCTGTGCATCCACAACGTTGTGATTCTTTGCCCAGGCAATGCATATTCTGAGTGTTGTAATGGTATATGTGTGTGCCTTCAAGTCACCTGTCACCTTATGGTGACCCCATGAATTTTCCTAGGATTTTCTTAGGCAAGGAATGTTCAGAGATAATTTTGCACTTCCTTCCTCTGAAATATATCCTACTTCATGTGATATTTGTTGGCTGCCTCCCATCCAAGTACTAATCAGGGCATGCATTATGCAAATTGAGCAGAACTTGCATAATTGCTTTTGTTTAGTGTCATTCCTTCTAATTAGACACTTATAAGATGTTCCGGGAGTCACTGTATTTTTAAAAAACTTCTAATCCTTATGGCTATCAAGTTATGCTTCAGAACCTGTAGATCTGGTGATAGCTCAGTAAATTGCTGAGCAGCACTTCCAAAGATGCATAATTCCTTACCCCAGCCCACAGAAGCATCATACCTCATGCAAAGTAAGGAATGTATATGCAAGTCTCTTTAATTTGCATGATTTTCTTAGCATATATATGCTAGCATAAACCATGCATGGCAGTGCTTTTGCTCTTGTGGACCTCTGAAGGAAAAAGGTGTAATTTTTATTCTCTCTAGGTTTGGATATTGATGGACTCTACCGGATAAGTGGAAACCTAGCTACAGTTCAGAAACTACGCTACAAGGTCGACCATGGTAAGACCCTTGGCAGTTGTGACTTAGTGGGAGAAGTAACTTGGGGTACAATGAGCACTTTTATGAAGAAGGTAGAGGTTCAGTCACTAACAGCTCTCTACTAAAAAGCAAAAAAAATTGAATAACTAGGAAGGATATCTACCTAAGGCTTTAGCGAGCCATTGTTGATTTGTGTGGATACAACTGAGGGTAAAAAAAAATACAAAACTGGAAATGCTGTATTTGAGTAAGATAGACTAGGTAGAAACCAAAATACCTGGTATTAAGTTTAAAACATACATGCATGCTTAGAAAGGGCCAATCTATTGCCCAATATCACCCATGATAACTAAATAGAATTTCCAAATCCAGATGCAGGCTACCTGACTGCCAAGAACTGGGTCAAAATGCTGGGGACAGCACTTTTGCTTATGCCGTATTTATGAACTTTCCAGAGGCGTTTTGGTCTCACCCAGCTAAGCTTTTAGCAAATGTTCAAAACTTGAGCTTGTAAATCTGTGGAAGTCTCTCCCTCTCCTGCCTGGTGTTCAGTATCAGTATGCCAAATCCAGTACAGTATTGTACAGATGATTTATAAAAACTTTGGAATCTAGTAGTAACCTTTATTGAGAACACTGTAAATTCTTATACTGAGGATACAAATGCTTGAAAGCAGTTTTCAGTTGAAATACTTGGACCGAGTACTCCACCATCCAATTTAATTTCAGTTGTCAAAGACTGAAAACTGCCAAGGAGGCTCAAAGAATGTATTTCTGGATTCTTCCTGGGACTCTTGCTTGAATTCTCTTACATAACATTCAAAAAATAGCCAGTGTTTCTTGGTGACCCATTCTTTGAAGGGGGAAGTTCTGTTAGTTTCTCTACAGGCAGCATTCTGCTTTCAAAACTCAGAGCCAAAGAGAGAAATTTGGGGGGGAATGGAATAAGCATCACTTACTTTCCTTGGACTGACTGGCTGACTCCAGCTGCTAGCTTAATAGAACTTTTGGTACAATAGCTAGCCCTTTGCTTCTCCAAGATTAGAAGCAAGGAGGAAAATGTGACAGAAAAGATATGGAATAAAATGATTATATAGAAGAAGAGACAATTAATAAGGAAAAACAATCACACATAGTTATAATAAAAAAAACTAAAGCTTTGAAAGAATTTATCCATCACAAGCTTTGGGGAACAGATGGGATATAAGGAAATTGTAATAATATAGCAGAAGTATATAGAAGTATAGAAGTATATATTAATTTGTATATTGGTATTTTTCATGGAGATTACCGTATATACTCGACTATATAGTAAGTTGGCCTCATATATAAGTCAAGGGCAGGTCTTGGGGCCAAAATTGTAGATTTTGATATGACCCATGGATAAGTCAAGGGTAAAACCTAGGGGCATGTAACAAAGATCTAAAGGATGAAGCAAAGAAAAGCAATGCTGAAGAACTTACAAATTTCCAGCAGGCATAACTGTGCTCACACTAAAGGTTGAATGGATGAAAGAACAGAAGGGAATCAGTGCTTCCAGGACAGATTATGCTCTTGCCTTTCACCAGGGGATTGTTCCTTTTTTATAAGAGTAAAATAAAGTACAGGACTTACACTGACCTGTGGATAACTTGATCCAGGTTTTTGGGTCAATTTTGTGACTAAAATTTCTAGACTTATACAAGAGTATATAGTACATATCGTTTATATTGTTATGTAAAGAACTTTTATAAGGACTAGTATGCATTAGATGAATTAGAACAGAATAGATATTTTTGGAAGTTCTAATACCAATAAGTAATAGAGGATATTATAGGTTAGTGGAAAGACTTATGAAAATAGCCAATCTACATATTAGGAAGTCATGAATGCAATGGCAAACAATAAGCAACATGGGGAACATATCAGGCATTATGTGTTTATTTGTTAAGTTTGTTTAATCCATTGGTGTTATTTGAGGGTGGGTGTCCTTTCTTTGTAATAAGTTTATGTTTATATCCATATGCATTTTTTAAAAGATGTATTTTTGTAAAAAAATATCTAGCTCCCTTTATGTTTGCAGCCAGTACTGGCTGTCTGAGAGGTAGACTTGAACCTTTCGTCTTTGTAGTTTAGTCAGGATGACCAGATGGCCTACCCAAAAAGGAGGACAAGGCACCGCAAAATGTAGGACATTCAAGAAAACTGTGGGCCATTACAAAATAAAAGCTAAAAAACACTCATATAAATATAATTTTATTTCATATGCTTTATTTACTGCTATATTAAATATACAGTATTTTATTATATACTCAGCCGTATTTTTCTGATGAACTTATCTTCATTAAAATGCCTAGTTGGCTTGCAATATATTTAAAGAACTCTGAGCAAGACAGGTGCTGTCTCAGTGGTGGCTAGTGGTTGTCAGTGGGGCTACGAATCCATTCCAAGCTTTGGCTAGCTTTAAAAGAGTTGTCAAAGTGCTGAACCTATCCAGGGCCTTTTAAGGCCTGGGTAGAATGCTTGCAGTGGATTCAGTGATCCACTTACATGGGAACTGTCAGCCATCCCTGGGCTTGCTCTTCAGTACAACAGAGTAGGGATGGGACCATTGTCTCTGTACAGATGTTATTAAACTGCAGCTCCCAGAATTCTTCACCTTTGCTTATGCTGGTTAGAATTGTCCTTGGATGAGGTTGCTTCACCTGATGTTCTGCCAACTCTTTTACAGATGAGCGCTTGGATCTTGATGATGGCCGTTGGGATGATGTTCATGTTATCACTGGGGCACTCAAGCTTTTTTTCCGAGAGCTGCCGGAGCCACTCTTCCCCTTCAGCCATTTTGACAAATTCATTGCTGCCATTAGTAAGAAGAGATAATTGCTTTGAGGGAGAGATGATTGGGGAGTGATTCGCATGCACATATCAAAGCCTTGGTCTCTTTGACTGACTATAGTTGCTTTTATCAATATATATGATTTAAAGGTTTGTCTGTGGTGATATTTTAGGTTGATGGGAGAAAGGAAGACAAAATGAGAGAGAGAGAGACAAAAAAAATTCTACAGAAGGAAAAGTCAAATTATATTCTTCCTTCTGCTTTAAGGCTCTTAATCTATCAGGGTTTTGAAGTAGGGAACCCATTTGGAATTCTGTTTTGGAATCACAGAGTTAGGAGTTCTCAGCATCCCGACGCCTAAAATCACCCTCAGCTCTGCCTGCTTGAGACATAATTGTCTCCACCTAAAACACTGACTGTTAATACCTTTCTGGCATTTTCAGGAAAGTGCAGAAGGCACCAGTGGTTGAATGGTAAACTCTGAAGTGCAGGTGCTTATCATTCATATTGTAGCAACACACTTCATCTATAAACCAGATGCTGTCAGTTAACTCTTTCGCAGGTGCTTATCATGACAGTCCTCAGTTTTCTTCCTGATCCCAGGGAGGGTCCAAAATACAAGTAATTCCTCTGTGGATCCATTTCAGCAAACTAGTTCTAGCAGTATTCCACTCTACAAAAGCAGGTCTTTTGTAAAGCTAATAGATCTTAAATACCATTTAAGAGAAAGCTATCCCAAAACACTTAGCATTACAATAGTGAGAGCTTTCAACAAAAGGTTGCTAGCAAAATTCATCCTCCACACCACAGCTGCCTTGCCTAGCTACTGTGAGAATTACTGTATAGCTAAGCTCAGAGGAGCAAGAGAAACCTGAGTGTGTGGCACATAAAATGTCCTTGTTCCTGCTAATGAAGAAGTCCCAGCACTTCCACCTTCTAAGTCTTGGTTTGGCTAGACCAGTGGGAGGCAATGTATTTGTCACTCAGATTATGTATAGTAGAAAATGCACGCTTACTGGTGAAAAACTGAAATTGTGTGCCTTATTCGCCTCTTTGTGATAGTTGAGAAAATGTGTGCCATGACAACATGTTCTTCATTGCTGCAGTGGTGCAAAGTGGCAAGGAAAAGTATAGGAAAAGTTTCCTATACTGTACCATTTTTATTTATTTCAAGCATCTATAACATACGTTTTTTCTCTCAAAAAATAAAAGCAACACTAAGTGGCTTTGAGTTAAAATGTACTAGATGTTGCAACGTAGCAGCACAGCTGTTTCTCAATGGCAAGCATGCCCTAACTGAAATGCAAAGACCTGAACCTGAGATGTGCTTAGGTAGGGAGGAACATGTTGGCAAACAGGAGAATAGCAACTTTTATATCACTTCTTGGTTTTTCTATTAAAGAATTGAAAAAGTGAGCTGTCTTCTTTTTTTTTTTTTTTTTTTTGGTACTGTAGAAATTACAGACCACACCAGACGAAGCCACTGCTTATGGGAGCTGGTGAAGTCTCTACCTCCTCCGAACCACAACACGATGAGGGCTCTTTTCCAACACCTCTGCAGGTGAGCAGCTGCATCTCTCTGGACTCGGAGCTAGCTTGGATTGATGAATCCTTTGGAGATCCAGGCCATGTGCACAGTTGATTGCATGTCTTACTCCTCACCCTACCCTACAACTCACCTTTTGTCTTGCTATTACTCTGCCTTTTTTCTTCCTCTCCCCATTCCTTCAGTAGCTTGTAACATTTCCTGTCTTTCCGCTGCTGCCCGAAAGCAGGCTATTTTTTCCTTCTCTCCCCAAACAGCCAGAATACCCTTCTGCTTCAGGGATGGAAAAGGTGTTGTGTCTCCTGATGATGTTGGAGATGACACATCTTTCCCATCCCTCACCATTGGCAGTGCTGGCTAGAACTGGTGCAAATCAATAATATCAAGAGCGGGGACACCTTCCCTACTCATGCACTAGAGCAAGGGTGGGAATTGTGTAACCGTCTAGATGTTGTTGGACTGCCACTCCCACACTCCTCACCTGTGCTGGCTAAGGCTGCTGGAGACTGCAATCCAGCAACATTGGGAGGGCCACAAGATTCCCACCCTTGGTTATGTTTGCTGAATGGACAAGGAAGGGCTTGATATCCCCCCACACACACACACAAACCAGCTCTATGGGGCACATAAAGTAGTGATGGATGGCTTTCAGCTTGCACGCATAAGCATTCACTTCATGAAGGTAAGGCGCAAAAAGCAACTGAGGATTTGAACTTGAGGTATGTCCTCTGTGGCCTAGATGCATCGCCACTTGCAACATTTCAGTGTCTTTTGCTACATGGAGTCCTCGTTTCTCTTTTCTTCAGGGTTATAGAGTACCGGGAGGAGAACCGCATGTCAGTGCAAAGCATCGCAATTGTGTTTGGACCAACGTTACTGAAGCCAGAGAAAGAAGAAGGAAATATGACTATGCACATGGTTTTCCAGAACCAGATTGTGGAGCAAATCCTTACCCAGTTCAGCTACATATTCCCAGAGAGCTAAAACCTCCCAGCAGAGCATGGGACTCTAATGAAGGAATGGCCTCAATGCAAGGGCAGGTCCCTTTGCTACAAGAAAGGTGTTGCTGAGCAGTGCCAAGTGAAGAGACGGCAAAGCTGGCAAGAGAGTGCAAGGACATGGAATAAAAGTATTGATGTGGGATTCCTCATGGCTACTTGCCTCTTTCCAGTGCTGGGCATGTGGGAAATGAAACCCCTGTTGCACAGGAAGAAAATGGCTAATTGTTCAGCAAAGCATTCTGGATTAGCAAGGTTCAACTCCCATAATGGAGTGCCCTTTTGCTGAGGGATGGTGTGAGCTGGTTTGGATGAAGGTTTGGGAATGGGGAAGCTTTTATGGCGATGCCTATACCACAGCTGAGTTCAAATATAATGGCTTCCTGCTAAATAATTCTGGAATTGTAGTACTGCGAATGTATTGTGACTCTTTTGTGCGAAAAAGATATGGCTGAAGATGTTTCATTCTTTCAGTAGACATGAGACTCCCTGACTCTAAATCATCTAGTTAGTACCTACAAGATCTATGTTTGCTCACTTGAATCAGAAACCATCGCAAGATACCAGTGGTGACAGTTCAGTGAGAGAGGATGCTTAACAGCAGGCCTCTCATTCCAGTATACATGTGTGATTTGGCTGAGATCAGGGGAATTTATCACTCCACTAGAGTTTGGTATGTTTCTGTTATACAGTATTTCCTTCTAGACTATCCCTAGCCATGGATGACAGTGAAGTCTAAATTTCATGTAAGTCCAGTGAAATCCAGCATGGTTTAGAAGCTGTGCTGTACTCTCGATGCATCCAAGCTTGTTCGATTTTTTTCATGGCTTGTCATCTGCCCCTATACAATGAGTCCCATATCCTTTAAAAAAATTAGCTGTCTCAGTTGAGAAGTCCAGGAAGCCAAGAAGTTGTTCAATGTACATTCTCATGGAGAAAGATTGAATTTTGTGGCCTGGATTCTGCAGCATTCTATATGTCCACAGAGAAAGGATCTGATGGCAGTACATCTTACTATTGAGTGGCTGCTCCAGCATCATTACAGGGCAATAAAAGTACATTTTGGAATGTAAGTCCCAGAAGAATCCCTTAGCCAGCATTGCCAGTGGATATGCTGGCTGGGGAGTTCTTGGCATTCACAATCTCAAAAAGTAATATTTCCAAGCTCTGGAACATTCTACTCAGTTGTGTGAGGCAAGAATGTGTGGAAGCACTCCCATCTTCCAGGGCTGTCCTATTGCTAAATTCAGACTTCTGCAATGGCATACTAAGACAAGGATGGGGAAAGTGTGTCCCTGTAGAAATTATTGGATCATTGCTTAGCTAGCATAAACAATGATGGCGGTTGATGG
This sequence comes from Sceloporus undulatus, assembly GCF_019175285.1. NCBI lineage: Eukaryota > Metazoa > Chordata > Lepidosauria > Squamata > Phrynosomatidae > Sceloporus > Sceloporus undulatus. The sequence continues at coordinate 82,611,798 of NC_056527.1, read as the reverse complement.
GAGTGGCATTCAACTAACATCTTGAGGGTCACACATTCCCTATCCCTCCTTACAGGGGAATGTTTCAAAATGGCACTTGCCATACTGTGCATAAACTTAGAAGTTTGTGTGTCTGCTACTTTAGGTTTGACTTTGAGTTGGTGATCCTGCACAGACCATGCACATGAGACATGGAGGTATCAAATGCAGTATGTGGAAACACATTTTACAGAAGGGATGTTTCCTACCTACCTTGGGGCAGTGAGTGAGTAAGTAAAAAATTGCTGAATCTAGGACTTTAGTGGGAAGCGAAGGCCTCATCCATCACAGGAGACTTTCTTTATGCCTTTGCCTCCAGTCTAACCCAATACAAGCTGTCTGCTTTCCTTGCACTGTCCTGACTACTTCAGGATCCCTAAGATGCAACTGTACTGCCCCAAGAAGAACATGCCTCAGAAGGAGAAACTTGAGAAATCAGTACATCAGTGCGTTACCACCACAGCTTATAAAAGTTATTTTTGGATTACAGCTCCCAACATCCCCCAGCCAGAATGCCACTAGCTACACTAGCTGGGGATTCTGGGAGATACAGTTTGAAAATGAAATTTTTCCAAGGTCTGCCTACCACGTACTGCCTCCTATGCCAAGACAGCTAATGCTGCTGTGAACACATCATTGGCGATGAGCTGAAATCTCCTTTTCTCTCTCTTTATAAAATCATACTTTATTATTTGGTGTTCACAGGAGAATAATGTTGTAATGAATTATTGACAATGTGTATATTTCAAAATAGGAAACATAAATTATAGTGCAGACAACTACCCATCTGATAAACATCAGCTGAAAAAGGAATATGCTATACTAAAATACTTCCTGTTCCTGCAAAGGGCTGATGTGTGTCTGTTCTTTACCACAACAGAAATGTGTGGCTCAGATGTTTTAGTCTGGTAACAGACATTAGCACATACCCATTGTGGCATGGGCTTTGAGGAAATAGTGAATGATCGAACTCCTGCTACTTTATCTCATTTCCTGTGTTCAACAGGTGATGATTTAAAAAAACGGGGACTGTTTTACAAAGGCTGTAGCTGGAACTGAAGGAAATTTGTTGCTGAACAAATTAATGACATTTTATTTTTAAATAAACAGTAACCCTCGAGTAAAACAATTGTGTGCTTATTTGGTACTATTCAAGGTGGCAAACAATCATGAACAACAGTTTAAAAACAAGATTCTAATTAAAATCCCAATTTGGGGAGAAAGGTGGGGTATAAATCCAATAAAATGCAACATACAGATAAATAAATTAAAATACAATAAAGCTATTAAGATGATTTTGTTATATGTCCTGTAAGTGACCCAATTCAATAATTTGGCCTCAGCATCTTGAACTGGCTGAAAATTCAGAATCCTTTTCAAAGAAAACTTCACATGGAATAGTCATCTAAATGGAATGTAATAAGCATGTGCCACTGTGGAAAGAAGAGCAATGCACACTTGGCCACTGCCAAAACCTGAGCATCTGGATTCAAGGTGGAATCCAGGAACACACTCAAACTGTGATCACAAACTGGAGATTATGTTTCCATCCAGTACAGATCAAATCCCTGTTATCTGATCCGCCTTCCAACTGGCCAGAAACATCTCTAGTTTTTTGTGGGTTTTTCAAGCTGTCTGGCCATGTTTTGGAAGAATTTATTCCTGACATTTCACCAGCACCTGTGGCTGGCATCTTCAGAGGTTGGTGGCATGGAAGTGAGCGAGGTATATATACTGTGTGACCCTTGTTTGGAAGGAAGTGATTTACATGTTAATCTGTAGAGAGATCTTGTAGCACCTTTGAGACTAATTGAAAGACAGAAATTGGCAGCATGAGTTTTCATAGACTTCAGTTGACTTCCTCAGATGCATTTGGTGGAGTGGAAGCCAGGCACAGACATATATATGCCATTGGTATGTGAGGATGTCAATTTCAAATTACAAATCCTTTGTGTATGGAAATGAAGTCTGGGTGAATGGAAAGGCCTCAGGGTGGGAGGATATGAGAGGAAGATTTGTGTCTATTTAATTAGCAATCCATTGTTTGTGGGGAAACCCCCTGACCCTGGGTGATGGTCATTTGCATTTGCTGAGTCTTGATTTTGGTGTTTTTCAGGACTAGTAGCCAATTTTTGTTTACTTTCTGGGTTTCTTTTTTCCTGTTGAAGTTGTGTTTGCAGATTCAATGGCCTCCCTGTGCATTCTGACCCGATATTTCAGACCAGAAGCATCTCTGTTTTATTTGGATTAAGTGTCAATATGTTCATCCTCATCTAGTCCATTCCCAACATCAGACATAGCTTTCGAACCAGAACAGGTTCTTGAGGTTAAATGGAAAACAGAAAAAGAGTCAGGTAATGTTAGCAAGTTGGTGACACTGAAGAACTTCTTGAAAAGCAAACACACACCCCTCAAGTCTCCTCTGCTGCCTGGTTTTCTCCTGAGGAGGAAACTGGGCAGTGGAGGGGGGCGGCAAGAAGTGCGTCACTAAGGGGGTGCAGGGGATGCTGTCCACCCCAGGTGACACCTCAGAAGAGGGGTGACAGCCAGTCAGCCCTTCCCCACCTCGGTGCCATCGCCTCAATCTTCCCATGAGAACAGTATTACGAGGAGATTTTATTAATATGTTCTCTCCAGGAATATCTAAGTCCTCCAGTGCAACTCTATTGGTCAACTTTAACCAAAAGTCACACTAAGGCCTGTTACAGACAGCCAAAATAAAGCTGCTTCGAGTCACAGTAGAGATATGGTGTTTCAATGATGCATGTGTGCTAAGAGTCCAGAAGTCGCACCAAAGCCACACTCCAGCCCTAAGGACTAGAGCGTGGCTTTGGTGTGGCTTCTGGACTCTTAGGACGCATGCATCATTGAAACACCATACCTCCACTGTGACTCAAAGCAGTTTTATTTTGGCTGTCTGTAACAGGCCTAAAAGACCAAGAGATTCCCCGTGAATGATTTGTTGCTGGTTATTCTCTGGTTATACCCGGGATATGTCATCTTTAATCGCGATGGTATGGGAAAATATTTACCGTGATCGTGTAACTATCACTGGATAAAACTTCCGATTTTTCCTGATTTTCCCCATGTGATAAAGTCCTATGACACCGGAGACTAGGATTCAAGTCCCTACTTGGTCATGAACCCCCCCTGGCCACACACTCTCAGCCTCAGAAGATGGCCATGACAAACCCCTCTGAAGAAACATGCCAAGAAAACCTTATGATAGGTTCACCATAAGTTGGAAATGACTTGAAGGCACACAACAACAGTTCTGCAACATCATCTATGGAAATACTGCCTAATTTTAGAGGGGCACAAGATGCCCCCTGTCCCCTTTGCTAACTCCATCCCTCTGGGATATGTAGTGCAGACACTTTCTCCCAGGAAGAAGGCTGATCTCCACATCCCAGCTGAACATGCCCCCACCTCAAATCCCCCTTGCTTGGCCAGCCCACTTTCTAATCTCTCTCCTTTCCATCTGGCATCAGTTCAGTTCCTTCCTGCTCAGGAATGCAGGCAGGAGGTGGCTGGCAAGAGACCTTGAAAGGAGCTGGAGCTATTGGCAGCCTTGGAGGCCCATCTTAGCTTAAGCAAGAGAAACTTTTTCCTTGGTAGACTCTTGGCCAGGGGACACATTCCCCCAGGATTCCCAGGTAAAATTGCAAAGAGAAGAATTCTTTTAGCAACTACTCACCATGGCTGCTTCTACTTTAAGCATTTTTGCTTGCTTGTTTTTGCAGGGGTTTGGGAGGGTAGCTCTTCATGCACTTTGGTGTGTGTTTAATTCTTTTTCTTTTTCAAGATCTGCTGAAAAGGGGTGGCTCTCCTCCTCACCCTTGTTTTCAATTTTAGGAGAGAGAAACAGCCAGGGATTAATCCTCTTAAAAGAACCAGACATTCCTGGGAGGAGGCCACTGTTTGCTCTAGGAGGGAGCTGAAGCAACATTCCTAAGCAAAGAGGAGGAGCCATGACATTTTTCTTTGAGGAAGGGGGTTTCTTCAAAGTGGGTTTTGTTTCTAATTTGGGTACTTTCCAAGAAGCTTTTAAAAAATTGTTGATGATGGAGCTACTTTACTCACAAGCCATGATGTGTATTATAGGGAAGAAACAAAGGCAGACAGACATTTTGGAAGCAAAGAAAAGAGAGTGAGATCTTAGAAAATATAGCATTTGGTTCCTCAGTTAATATTCTGCAAATTACAGACTTTTCATCAAGTGGAGAACCACTTGAATTATCAGCAATGTACTAAAGGATCCAGCCCTAAGAAAGCTTAATAGTGGTGGAACTCAATGTGTTACTCTGGAAAATCAGTATGCAAAGAGATCTTGTAGTACCTTTGAGACTAACCCTGAAAATTATCTTTTTCATATAGAAAAATCACTAATTTCTAGTTAATAATTAAAGATGCAAAGACAAAAAAAGTGGGGAGGATTTCCAAGTAGCATGGTTTCTTCCTTTGTTGTTGTGATGTGCCTTCCAGTCATTTCCGATTTATGGCCACCCTAAGGCAACCGTATCTTTGGATTTTTTGGCAAATTTCTTCAGAGTGGCCCTTGTTATCCTCTGAGGCCGAGAAAGTATGACTTGCCTAAGTTCACCCAGTGGGTTTCCATGGCTGAGCAGGGATTCGAACCCTGGTCTCTGACATTGTAGTCCAACACTCAAACCACTATGCTATGCTGCCTCCATACCACTTTATAAGCAGAATAAATTGTGCCAAACAAGGAAATCCATATGTGCATTTATTTAATTTGTGCAATTACTTTATATAGGCAGAAGACTCATACTTTTCCCTGGTTCAGACTTTCAGAGAGTTTTTACATGCAGAAAAGACATTTGGCTGTAGATAGAACAGATCCATAGATAGAGGGCCAGCATAATGTAGTGGTTTGAGTGTTGGACTAAGACACTGGGAGACCAGGGTTCAAGTCCCCGGTCAGCCATGGAAACCCACTGGGTGACCTTGGGAGAGTCACAGTCTCTCAGCTTCATAGAGAAGCTATAGTAAACTCCCTCTGAAGTAACTTGCCAAGAAACCCCTATGATAGGTTTGTCTTAGGATTGCCGTAAGTCAGAAACAACTTGAAGGCACACAACAACAAAGGAGAGAACACACAGATATCCACCTGATGCACATCCTGCCCTCCTGGTTTGGCATCGTAAACTGTGCCAGCCTTTGGCGCTCCCGAGGACGCCAGTGCAGCCCAGTGGCTGCAAAGCCAGAAGTGGTTCCAAGGAAGTAAACTTTCCCATGCTGTGTTCCTTGCACTGTTTACTTTGGGTTGGGATGGGAGGGGGGGATAAAGGTCACCAGCACTAAAGCTGTTTGCTGTGTGGCTCTCCTTAGGCGGAAGTTCCAGTGGCGGTGACAGCAGCAGCAGGTGTGTACCTTCAGAGATCAGGTGAGACTTCATTTTACCCTGCTGTCAACAGGTAGAGTTCCCAAATGGTTGGCTTGTTTCCTAGGATAACCTCCCACCACCACCACCTTGCTCTGGCTCTCCTCCTTGTGCATCTTATAAGGTTACCAAATTAGTCCCATCACTGCTTGTTTGCCACTACCACTGGGATGGACATCATGTGGCCCTGCAGACTCAATTGGACTACAAGCCCCAGTGGTCTTGCTAGCATAAACAATAGCAAGCAATGCTGGGAGTTGTCTAACTCTTGAATCCCTTCCCTGTTCTAAAAGCAGAGAATGTGACCATCATAGTATGAATTTGTCACTCTTTTGAGTTCATTTGTGTCACAGTGACAGAAATCCAGGCAGTGACGTGTAGTCCCTAAAGATTTCAGTTCCACATGCCCGAAGGGTCCCAAGGCACCTCACAGATTTAAAAAACATTGCCTGTACAATAAAATTTAAAAGTTAAAATCACCTAAAAACAATATAAAATTACATTAGAAATATAATGGAAGTTAAAAGGCAACATGCATGCTCAATCTAAAAACCACTGTGGCATGCTTATATTTTAAACACTTGCTTAAATAAAAATATCTTGGCCAGCTTTCAAAAGGCAAGCAGGGAGGGGACCAGTCTAGCTTTCTGCAGAATGGAGTTCCAAAGAGTGGGGCAGCCACTGAGAAGGCTTTCTCATGTCCTAACCAAACGAGCCTGAGATGGTGGTGTGACCAAGAGAAAGCCTTCCCCTGATGATCTTAGTGTTCTGGCAGATTCATATGGGGAGATACAGTTCTTCAAATAATCTGGACCCAAGCCATATAGGTCTAAGTTTCCAGATGACTGTTATTAATAAATAATAATAATAATAATAATAATAATAATAATAATAATAATAATAAGTATTTCTATGCCACATCTCCAATAAGTTTGAGGCAGCTTACATCAATAAAATCCATACGATACAATGAAATAAATCCCACTATCCCCTCCCTCCTTAAACCAAATCAACATAATAATTACAACATAACAGTAACTAATAAAATATAATTTAAAAACCATTAAAACAATCATAATCGGGAACAGGACATTGCTAGGACTATCCATATCAGACTACCGTAAATCAATTATTCAGGGAAGGGATTGTTATAAGGAATGTCTCCTGTTTGATGGTTGGAAAGCTCTATAGACTGAACAAGATGCAAAACAAAAAAAATAAAATAAGTCCTATATTTTTTAGTGGGGGGGCTTCATAAAGACAGAAATGTAATTTATGTATGTGGACAATATGTTACTTTTCAAGAAAACACATGGCTAAATTAACTGAAATCATTTATTTTGGTATTTAGGTAGAACACAAACTCACTTATATGTGTGTATGTGCCTTCAATTCACCTGTCAACATATGGTGACCCATGAATTTAATGGGTTTTTAAGAGCTACTTTCTAATTGTCAATCCTTCATGTCATTGATTTTGACTGCCCTTTTTTGTTGTTTTGAAAACCTGGCAACACTAATCTAGGGATAAAGGAAAGGAATTATTTGCATTCATTCACGTTAAGGCTACCAAGTTTTTGCCTCAGTTCTGCCTTTTCTGTGTGGTTTGGCCTTAGAGAATGTTTGGCCTGGGTAACACAAAAGATGTTTTAACTTATGTACAATAAGCTCCTTGATGAGTGGTGCTCTAGAATAAAAATAACTTTTTCTGATCTTGTGCTTCCAATGACAGCTTACTTCTTCAGAGAGTGAAACTCCATATCTGAACCTGAAGCTATTGTTAAAAACATAGCTACATAAGATGTTTAAAAAGCTACCTCCCCCCATCCAACTACAGATGGTAGCTCTAAAATAAGTATTAGACAACAAACAGTTATTATTCAGGTTGGCCTGTTTTAGGAATATCTGCTTACAAGCTCTTAGTGATGCATTTTTTTTATTTTAAGAGTATAGCTAAGATTTGTCCTCTGCTGAACTGTTGACACATGTTCTGTAAAGCTTATTTATGCTTACTGTACAACAATAAGCATCTACCAGTAGTTTGCTAACTGAAAGCTAACTGAAAGTGCAAAAGTAGTTTGCCCTTTAACTCAGGAGGCAGGAAAGGAAAAGTGGGGTGGAATCTCCCCCTTCCCTGCAGACCCAGGCAAAAGCATACTGCTGCATCCTCTCCTGTTTTGTGCATTGTTTCTCATTAATAACTTTTTCCATCTTGACCATACTCTGATGTTGCTTAGCCATGCATGTCCCAGTTTTCATCTGCAGAATGTTGGAGGGCATACACAAGTATACTTCTTACTTCATAAAAGTATTTCGCAAGAAGCACCAACTAAAATTTCCTGGAAGGCACATGGAAATAACTTGTTGCAAATAACAATCAAACCACTAACCTGTTTGCAAGGCAATGAGAGTGCAATGACATTTTTGTAAAAACAGCAATGACAGATACCATTGTAATTTATGTGTGCCGGATGAGTAATGTTTACCCATTGGCCAAAATCCTGTTGGAGCACTACACTAGCATAAAAAATAGTTATTCAAGCACTTGTGTTTTCTCAGTGGTTGTGAAGTGTGGTTCCTAGCATGGCATAGTATTCTTCAAGAACACACTTGGCCCTCTTTGGACTTGGTGGGTGGAATGGGCCACTGTGAAATGGATGAACTCTAAGCTATGGTGCTCACTCAGGGTGACCAGACATCCTCCTTTTTCAGGATATAACTTATATTTCAAACTTCTGTCTAGGAAGAATTTCAAAATGTCCTCTATTTTGAGCATGACTAAGAAGAATGAATTTACATTTATGCTAGTGTTTTTAGCTTTTATTTGGTAATGTCCTACATTTTTTTGAATGCCCTACATTTTATGGTGCCTTGTCCTCCATTGTGATTAGGACAACTGGTCACCCTGTACTCACTGCACAATTAGTGATGCATCATAGCTGTAACTGCTGGGCATATATTTACTTTATAAAAGTATAAAGGATCTTTACCAATATTTCTGAAACTGGAGAAGTTGGTCGGAAGGAACCTGCTCCTGGCCTTACATATTCTATCCCCCAAGCCATACTTTAAAATGCTGTGTGAGAGAGGACATGTGTTCAGTGATGTAACTGTAAGACACTCCTATATCTCATTTTCTCAGTCTCGTTTCAGGTAGAAATACCGCTGAAGTGGCCCAAAGTGACGTGTTCTTTCATCATCCTCTTCCCCAAGGACACAGTGAGGACTCAATGGAGACAGTTGTGATTGTGGCCATTGGCGTTCTGGCGACCATCTTTCTGGCTTCTTTTGTAGCCCTAGTTGTGGTTTGTAGGCAGCGTTACTGTCGACCCAAGGACTTCTTAAACCACTATGATACCAGGTGAGTAGAACTTCAAATTCTGGGGGGGGGGGGGAATTACTGTATATATTCATGTATAAGTCTAGAAATTTAAGTCCAAAAGTCGATCCAAAAAAACTTGAATTGACTTATCCACAGGTCAGTGTGAGTACTGTACTTTAACTCTTATTTTTTTAAAAAGAACCATCATCCACGGGTGAAAGGCAAGAATATAATCTGTACTGGAAGCACTGATCCCCTCTATTGTCTCATTCATTCAGCCCTTAGTGTGAACACAAGCAGTTATGATAGCTGGAATTTTGTAAGTTCTTTGGCATTGTTTTCCTTTGCTTCGTCCTTTACATCATTTGTTAGTTGCCCCTAAATTTTACTCTCAACATATACATGAGGTCACTTTATAGTCGAGTATATATGATATTAGTACACAATACCCTTTCCAACTGAGACACTCCAGTTTAGAATATGTTGTAGTTTGGCAAAGGACCTCTATGCATCCTTGTTAGTTACCTACAGATCAAGTTGTGCTTTCTTATGGATTTAAAGAACATTTACAGAGTTTCTAATTAATGACGAGAAAAAATGTCTCAGTATATCAAGACTCTCTTTTGAAAAAAAATGAATCATCATAACATTTTTCACTCCTGAGAAAAAGCAAAAATAGCACTGCTTCCTTGTTTTGTGCCCACAGCATCAGTAGTGGAAAGCTTTGGGCTTTGTGTAAGATAATGTAGGTTTTTGTGCAAGAAAAATTTGGAAAGTATTTTCCAAAAAAAATTCAAAATACCCCCCCCCCCCCCAAAAAAAAAAAAAAATCCAAAAATAAGCACAAGCTCATAATCTTTCCCAGTGGTGAAAAAACCTTTTTCCCCAATGGTGACAATGTTAAATTCTCAGGTAGAAGAAAGAAACAAGTGACAGTTAACATCCCTAGGAACTTGGTGTAGATTCGTCACCATCATCACCATCTTTATTTATGCAAAGGTATTTTCCCAGAACCAGGATTCAAGGCAGCTTTAAAGAGGGAACAGATCCTACAAACATGCAGCACCTTTTGAAAGAGTAATAAAGTAATTTGTATACACTCTAGGGAACCAAAGATTGTTGTTAATAATAATTCATACGATGGTATTTGATCAACTTTTCAGTCCTTCTTCAATTTTGATCTGAAACAAGCTCAGGTAATGAGCCCAACAGATGATTGAAAAGGCACTCCACAAGTTCTTAGGAGCATCATCTTTATCCATTTTCAAAGGCCTGTTACAGACTACCAAAATAAAGCTGCTTCGGGTCTCTTTGGAGGTATGCTGTTTAAATGATGCATGCATCCTAAGAATCCAGAAGCTGCACCAAAGCTGCACTCCAGTGCTTAGGAATGGAGTGTGGCTTTGGCACGACCTCCGGACTCCTAGGACCCATGCATCATTTAAACAGCATACCTCCAAAGAGACCTGAAGCAGCTTTATTTTGGCAGTCTGTAACAGGCCAAAGATTACACAGGCCTTGGCTGGTATTATAAAAGTATAAAAGGATATAGAAATTATGATTTAAAATATAATAACGTGTTTTTTAACTGACATTCAAAAACATTTTGAAGTGAGGGCACAGATTATCTCTCATCACTATAAACAGGAATGCTCAGGGGATTATGGTAAATAAATGTTCTTTTGTTGTTGTTATGTACCTTCAAGTTGTATCCAACGTTTGGCAACTCTAAGGCAAACCTATCATGGGTTTTCTTGGCAAGATTTGTTCATAGGGGGTTCACCATTGCTTTCCCCTGAGGCTGAGAACATGTGACTTGCCCTTATTTTCCCCTTTCCCAAGCTGGAAAAGGGGAAAATAAGAGGAAAACAGAAATATTGTCCTTTAAAAATCACAAAACCCAAATTGTAATGGGGAAAATTTATAATCAGTGAAGCAAAATCTCCATAATTTCAAACTCTCTGATTTTTTAAAAAATGGTTACCATCTTTTTTGTTTATTTCTGCTCTCATGCCTTTAATATCAGTTGGATCTTCAGCTAGTGGATGATCACTTCTTATCTCTGATTCCCAGTAATATGTATTTCCCCATGCTGATTTCTGTAAACTGAATTGTAAAAAGCTCAAGTACATGTTTGGATATATTTTTCTTCACAGCTAGTAACTGTATTCAGTTGTGGCTTCCAAAGCCTTCAGCAAAGGCCTGAGTAGGCTTGTTGGGGTAGTAAATGCTCATTCTCTTTCCCCCCATCCCTTCTGTACTCCCCTCTCAGGCCCATTGTTGACCTTATGGGCACGACAGAGACACAATCAGAACCCTCAGAACTAGAGTTGGATGATGTGGTGATAACAAACCCTCATATTGAAGCAATTCTGGAGAATGAAGACTGGATTGAAGACGCTTCGTAAGTTGGGCAACATGGCCTCTCAGACAGCATAGCGACTTAATGCAGAGTGGCATTTAAAAATCTGTGGATGCTCAAGTCCTGTTATATGCAATGGCATAGTTAAAATGATGCGCCATATATCAATGGTAAATCAAGGTTTGTTTTTTCAAATTATATATATATATATATATTTGAAATATTTTCAGCCATGGATGGTTGACTGTGGATAAAGAATCTGTGGATATCGAGGGACAACTGTACCATTAGAGGCTTTGAAACATGTTACATGCCACTTTTCTGTCCTCCCCTCCCATAGATATTGTGAAATTCAAGCATGTTCATTCCATTCTAATGCTGTAGGGGAAAGTGCAATCAGTGGAAAGTTTAGAAACAGCCTTCCAGTGTGTCAAAAAGAAAGTTACCAAAGTGGTTGGGAGACTAAGGGAAATGAGGAGCACTGCACTCTGGCCAAGAACGTAAAGACTGGACAACTGAATTGTAGGCAGTGGTCCTGAATGCAAGATCCCTTTTTCATGTTTAAGCTGATAGTAACAATGGAGGAGGAATTGCGCTATGAAAGTGTGGGTGAACCTGTTAAAATGTCACTAATGTGATGCTTCCTTTTTGTCTTCCTCCCTCAGGGGCCTGGTCTCCCACTGCATCGCTATTCTAAAGGTAAATCCTTGCTTTGGGGACATCACAATGAGCTTTATCACACTAGCGGGCAAACAGGATTTAAACAAGAGTTTAACTAGAGAAAACCAGGAAATGTTGTGTGATAAACTTCAGGCATTTCCTGGTTTTCTCTAGTTTAACTCTCGTTTAAATCCCCTACTAGTGTGATAAA
>NC_056527.1:82588123-82599811 GCF_019175285.1 Sceloporus undulatus | reverse complement strand
GATCAGTGTCAGTGTACCAAGTCCTAAAACAGTGAACTTTATCATACAGGAGGCAAGCATGCTCCTCCCGTTATTAAAACGTCATTAAATCATGTTAATCATGCAATCAGGAGGAAGATTATTACACACACCCCGCACTTATCCCATTCTTGTCCCGTCTGTAGACAGTAATGGACGTGTCACTTGATATTAATGGAAACTCCCGTTAAGACCAAATGACACATCCATTACTGTTTACAGATGGGACAAGAAAGGGATAAATGCGCAGGGATGTGATAATCTTCTTTCTGATTGCATGATTAACATGATTTTATGACAATTTAATGACGGGAGGAGGATCCTTGTGATAATCTCCAGTGTAAAATAAAATAAAGTGCAAAAAACACAAGCCAGAATCCTGTTGAGCAGTTACGAATGCATAACTTAGTCCTAGAGTTATGCACTTGTGCCTGTTTCGTATTCACAGTCCCCATGTATTCCCTAGTTTAGGAGATAAATAGGGACTGAAAGTCCCATAAGCCTCAGTTGCCAGGCAGTAGCAACTGTAATTGATGGGGGTCTGCTTCCCTGTCCTTTGGGAAATTGCTCGCAGTAGGGGATGGAAATGTCAGTTAGCTGCTCCCCAATTGAGCAAGGAACAGACATTTGATGAATGGTGATATAAGGCCCATCTCACACAATGCACTGGATATTGCTAATTGTTGTGCTAGTGTGTGTCTGTGTCTATGTCTCTCTGTGTGTGTTTTAATGATACATGTTTTAACTTGATTTGAAATTTTCCCCCCGATTATTTAATTGTGTTTCAACTTTCGTATTTTGTGGATTTTTAACTATGTTTTTTTAATTGTTGCAAGCCTCTTTGAGTCTCAGTTTTGGAAAAAGGTGGGATAGAAAAGTTTCATCATGATCAGCATTGCTGCAGCTGCTGCCTGCTAAGTGGTGGTAGGGGAGATTGGGATGTAACTATGGTACTTACACCTTCCTAAGTCCACAGTAGGATTCTGAACATGGTTGTGATACTATTCTTAGGCCGACCAAAAGTTGCAAAATATATTACACAAGTTTTTGAAGCTCACAATTTTTCATCAGGTGTAGATGTTAAAAGTCTTTTTAAAGGGGAGGTCCTCAAACTGTGCTCTTTAAGAGATTTTGGGCTTCACCTCCCAGAATCCCAGTCTATTGGCCAACAAGGCTGAGGCTTCTCGGAGTTGAAGTCCAAAAGCTCTTAAAAGGCACAGTTTGGGGACCACAGTTTTAGAGGAAGAAATGTGACAATGGAGGATCACGGAGGTTTGTCTTTTTTGAAATGCTAAAGCTGTGCTTAATATGGTGAGGAGGGAAGGTCTGATGCAGGTAAAGGCTGCACACCTTGTTGCCCATGAGACAATTGGAACACAAAGGCAATGCATCTCTATTTTTGGAAATAAAGCATTTCTATTGAGATCTAGCTTGTCAGCTTCAAAAATTTGTGCAATGCATTTTATACCTTTCAATTGACCTAATAAAAGTATCACCACAGTATGGTTTTGGATTTCTCTGCATGGCCAACATGCCTTTCCCTGAATATACAGTTGCCCCTCCTTTTTCATGGGGGATCTGTTCTGGACCTCCTCACGAAAACAAAGTTTCGCCAATATTCAAACACCATTGGCTTGAATATAGGAGCAGGCGCGCGTCGCGAGCACATGCCCCATTCATTCTCTCTCTGTTCATCCCTGGAACATAAGTGAGGGCTGCAGATCTGAAGACTGCGAGAACGGAGGGAGGACTGTATATTTTATTAGAATGGTGGACGTGTTTATGCATGCATGCATGTATGTTCTTCCTAAAAGGTGCACCGTACTTTATGTAGCAAAAAATAGTTGGGGCAAATAATAAGCACACCCCCAGCCTCTGCATCAAGCAGCACTGATACTTGAATCACTCTTTGCACAGATCTGTCACACCCTCACAGAGAAGCTTGTTGCCATGACAATGGGTTCTGGGGCTCAGATGAAGTCTCCAGCAAGCCTCAACGACATCATTGTGGTTGCCAAGCGAATCAGTCCCAGGTGAGAGTTGCTGGGCCATATGCCAAACTTGAGAGAAAAGATTATTAGAGGGTGGGTTGGTTAACGGCTCTTCCATCAGTGCAGAGGTTTGAGATGGGAGCAGATTGAACTAGGGATAGTGGTGTACTGGTTTGAGCACTGGACTATGACCCTGGAGAGCAGGATTCAAATCCCTGCTCAGCCATGGAAACCCCCTGGGTGATCTTGGGCAAGTCATTCTCTCTCAGCCTCAGAGGATGGCAATCTCAAACCCTCTCTGAAGAAACATGCCAAGAAAAACCAATGATAGGGTTATTAGGATTGCCATCAGTCAGAAACAACTTGAAGGCACACAACAGCAACAACAGACAGCCCAGATAAGGATGAAAAAAAATCTGCATACATCTTAGAAGCAATTTAATAGACAGCAAAATGCCTGTATCTGATGTAATGGTCTTTTTATATCTAATGAACACTCCAGAATATTTTGTGCATGAAGCAGAGAATACATCCATTTCCCTACTCCACATTGCAACATACAAGCCATCCTTCAACTGCTATCTGAATCTTCATCATGAGTGATAGGATGCTGCATTTCTGCTGTACTTGAGCCACAGCAGGACAACATAGGGAGTGTAGGGCAGTTTTTTAGTAAGCTTAAAAATCATCAGTAATAACTAACAAACAAACTGAGAGGGAGGGGAAAATAAACCTGGTGCCAACAGCGTAATGACTATGGGGGTCTTATATGTTTATTTTTTAATCAAAATATTAATATGCACTGATATGATTTTCTCTGTAGGGGCTTGTGTCTGTGCATAGGAATTTGGGCACTAATTAGAAAAGTGGTTAAAAATAATAGCACACTGGTAAAATGGTGCTGACAGGAAACAGTGAAGTGTCATCTACCCACACAATGTTACATGTTATTACATACATGAAAGTCATGCCTTTTTAAAAAATAATAATAATGGTAGTTATAAATTGGGTAGCTGGTGGATCTCATGTCAGTGGTGTAGTGAATCCATGCTACATTTCAATCCAGCCTTTAACGGAGGTCTCCAAGGTGCTGAACCTGATTCCTAAATAAGCACCATGGATAGCTCCCTTAAAGTAGTCACAATTTGGAAGAGGTTCACTGCCCCATCAGCTGGTGCTGGTGGTAAAGGAACCTGAAGCTATACAGCTTGTGCTACTCTTCCACGGAACCCCTAAAAATCAGATTTTATGCTGTCTGAAAGAGAAAAAAAGCAGAGAAAGAATACAAGAGAATCACAATTTAACCTTGGTGTCACATGGATGCCTTATGAAAGATGAGCAAACAAAGTGTGGCACTTCTAGAGAACACCTATGTGGAAGCATAGTAATAAGTACATGATCTGTCTGTCTTGCCCCATTTTTCCTCTCTTTATTTGTCATTAGTTTGTTTATTTATTTATTTATTTACACACTACTTGTTAGAAAGACATTGAAGGAGGCATACCTGCACCTTATTTTTGTTGTTGTTGTTTTAAATCCCAGGGTGGATGATGTGGTCCGATCCATGTACCCCCCATTGGACCCTAAGCTTTTGGATGCCAGGTGAGTATATTATGTTTAGATTACCCATACATGATGGCAATGGGAATTTTACATGCAAAAAAGGGGGGCAGATTCCAAAAAAAGTGCAACAGAGATAGAATAACCCCTTCATTCATGTTCCAGGGATCTCATCTAATTAGTAGAGCAGGTATTGGATGACACTGAAAACTCTTAGAATTACAGTATCGTAGAAAGGATTTGAAGGACCTACATTCCCTAAAGGCACCAGATCCTGTCTGATCTTGGAAGTTAAGCAGTCAGGTCTAGTTAGTACTTGGATGGGAGACCTCCAAAAATATGAGGTGCTGTTCATTATATTTCAGAGGAAGAAACTGGCAAAACCACCTCTGAGTATTCCTTGCCTAAGAAAACTCTATGAAATTCCTGTGGTCATCATAAATTGACCGGTGACTTTAAGAGGAAAGGTCTGACTTGTACAGCATGTTCTCAGAGTTTAGAATAGTTTTGAACTACAAATCCCATAATCCCACAGATTATGCTGTCCAAATATGTCTCCCCACACACACACAGGTTTCACATATTCTGGAGGTGGCTCCCTGTGAGCTCTGTAACATGTTTGTGCAAATGTGGCCTGAAAAAATCATCTCATCAGTTTAGAATTGGATGCAAGAAGAGAGTGGGGCTCATGGTTGAACTGGAAATACTTTGCCTTGCTCCTGTTTTGATCAACCCACTTTCCTTTCTAGGACCACAGCACTGCTGCTCTCAGTGAGCCATTTGGTCTTGATCACACGGAATGCCTGCCACTCTCCCAGCCGTATGGACTGGATTGACCAATCCCTCTCTGCAGCAGAGGAGCACATGGCTGTGTTGCACGAGGCAGCCCTTGCCTCCGAACCAGAGCGTGGTGTGCCCAGTGCTGAGGGCTTCCTGCAGGAGCAGTCTACTATTTGAGGCAGGCATCTGAAGCCATCATCGCAGTTCCTCCATCATTGCAGCATCATCTCCATCATTACAGCTTCTCTGCCCTCACCTGGCATCACTGGCATAAATGCAGAGTTTACACATAGCCTCCTGCAGAGCATAGTTTGGCTGAATAGGTCATATTCCAGAGCTGAATTTCTACTCTGCTGCTGCTTTCTGCCATTTTATAACTTGGTGCTCCTCTCTCAGATACAGCCTAGTGGTATCAAAACAACTTAAATTTTAGAGTGGGGCTGAGTGGGAGAGAAGCAGGGTAATTTCTTGACGATGAGAATAATGTAGTTGTGGCAGTTGTTGCTCTAAAAGTAAACCAGGAAAATGGGACATGTTGAATTCTGAAAATCATGTGAATAGGTGAGGCCTATTTTTGGTATAGCTGAGAATTTGATCACATACTCGGTGGCATTGTTGACTTTAAATAACTGATCCCTTCTGCCACTATCACAAGATGCTTTTGAAATTCTCCTGTGCTTCTTGGCATGCAAAACAAAATGTGTAGTTCTTTGGATTCTGGTCTATATTCCTAATGTTCTATTTATATATTTTGTGATCCACTTACAGTCTAAACTGGTGATTGTAGACAGCAGAAAAGTTGCAGGAGAATTTCATCTTAACCCAAAGCTTTAAAAAAATATAGTATTACTTAGTTCACTTTCATACTACATAGTTATAACACTTTCGTACCATTTCAACTGCCGTGTCTGTATCCTACCGAGTCCTGGGATCTGTAGTGTCATGTGCATGAGAGCTTTCCTTCAGAGAATCCTAAATACTGTACCTCACAAAACTACACAACCCAGCATTCCACAGGAAAGAGCTGTGACAGTTAAAGCAGGATCAAAGTGTTTTATTTGTGTGGGTTGGATGAAACCTCCTGCGCAAAAACCCTGCATGATTTCTCTCCCTTTGGTATACAAATTTTGTAACTTTAGATAGCAGATTGTCTTTTCCATCCCACCTCCTGGCCATCCAATCTATATATGATTTCCGCATGAGTACATTCTGCACATCTGTTCCTTACCTTTTCTTAAACTTGGGTAGCTCAGGCCCAACCTTTAGGGCCCAAAGTTGAACTGCAAAAACCACCCCCATCTCCCAAGTCAAGGCTGGGCAGGTTATATTGGCAAACCTCCGCTGAACAAAAGCTTGCCAAGAAAACCCTATGTTAGAGCCACCATAAGTTGGAAACTATTTGAGGTTAAAAAAAAAAAACAATCCCATGTCCCTAAAAATCTGATGGTGGTCAATAATTTGCTGGTCTTTCATGACCCCTAAAGTCACCTGCCTGAGATAGCTATTTCAAATCCTTGAGAGAGCCAGCACTGCATAGTGGTTTAAGCACTGGACTATGACTCTGGAGAACAGGGTTCTATTCCTGTTCAGCCATGGAAACCCACTGAGTGCCTTGGGCAAGTCACTTACTCTCAGCCTCAGGGCAAGGCTATGGCAAGCCTCCTCTGAACAAAGCTTGGCAAGAAAATCCCATGTTAGGGCCACCATAAGTCGGAAACTATTTGAAGGCACACAACGCACACAATAATAGGTCTGGCCCTCCCTCCCTTAATTAAACCCATGCTTGATGCTAAAGTTAAAGAACAAGAGGGTCAGTTCAACTCTATCTCTTACCATCAGACACGGAAGTCTCTTCATACCAAAGTCTGGGTATATGATCCCATTGTGACTACCCAGTGGCACTCTGTACCACTTCAAAAAATACTGTGTTACTAACACTATTTATGATTCTGTGATTATTCCAGACATGTTACTATAAAGCAGGGTTTCTTAACCGGGGTTCCCTGGAACTTGAGGGTTGTCTAAGAAGATAGGGATTCTATGAGAGATTGTGATGGGGGAAATGTTAAGGGGTTTTTGTTTTGTTTTTTAGCTGTAGATGTAATACTTTTTATGCAGGGCTTCCCTGAGATCTGGAAATAGTTTCAAGGATACCTGTACCTCCAGTAAAAAGGTTTTGTCTGAAATCTTAGCCAGCTTCAGCGGAATGGTTGTGACTCATGCACTTGTTTGCAAGACAATACATCTTTCTACCTTGGTCTTTGCACAGATGTTTCACCTGTTGACCACTCCTATCACCTCCCTCCCTCCTCAAGTTGCTGCCTTAAAATAAAAATTGTGTTTACTATAATGTCAGTTGTGATTGAGTGTTTGTTGAAAAAAACAGGTTCATAGCAAAACTTGAAAAACTGTAACATAGTAGTATATAATATAAAGGATTGTATTATCTCATTCAAGGAATCTTAACATGCTCAGGCATTATTTAATAAAAGTGTGCAAAGAAATTTCAAAGGTTTTGGGGTGCGGATCATCAGGAAGGGTTGCATACTATTATGGTAATCTATAAACTCCAGTTCTTTGAGCACATACCTGAAATTTTAAAACTTATTTCCAGGAAAAACACGTACAGCATTGCACAGTTAAATATTGGGGCTTTTTAAAAATTTAATATTTTAATAATAATTTTGAATATTTGAATCCAGTAATGTCCACTAAATAAATATAAATGTTCACAGCACAAAGCCGCTAGAAGAATTTTCAGAAGGGGCTCTTTCACACGGGAGAGTCAAGCATCATTAAATCGTGCTAATAGTGCGATGGGATGGAAAATTATCACACCCCCGCGCACTTCTCCCATTTGTGACCCATATATAAACAGTAATGGGCGTATCATTGGGTAATAATGTAAGTTTCCATTATTACCCAATGACGTATCCATTACTGTTTATGCATGGGACATGAACAGGAGAAGCGCACAGGGGTATGATAATCTCCCCCTTGATCATGCTATTATTACGATTTAATCACGATTTAATGATGGTTGTCTCCCGTGTAAAAATGTCCACAAGGTGGATCAACGCTGTTAAAGTTGTTAAAGCTTTGCTTTATGAGCTGGGGTTTACTTCATTTTGAAAAGGCAAATAAGCTCCAGCAAGTTGCTTGTTTGTTTTTTACTCCAACTTTCAGAATCACCAGGCATCATGAGTAGTAACTTCTTCAAGCACTGGGGGGGGGGGGGGGGAGCATAAGATTTACAACATGGGTGAGCAAAGTACAGCCTGTGGGCCCCATATTGCTCCCCAGGGCCATTTTTGTGGTCCAAGAATGTACAATACCAAAAAATGCCAATTTTATAAATATTAGATGACAGCAAAGAGCGGCACAAATCAATTTCACTACACAAAACAGAGTATGTCAAATCCTGCATGAGATTAAGCCTGAAATTTAGGAGAAGGAATTCCACTCTCATCTTGTTTCAAAATAAATATCTGACTGCATCTACACTGCAGAATTGATGCAGTTTGACACCTCTTTAGCTGCCATGACTTTAGGATGCAAAATAAGTGATAAGGAATGGGGTAAAATTTGGGAACAAAGTCACTTGAAGAACTTATTGGTACAGATTAAGGAAAATTATTATAAATTGGTTTGGAAATGGCATTTGACGCCAGTTAGATTACATAATATTGATAAGAATAAATTTAAAAAATTGCTGGAGAGGATGTCAAAAAGTAGGGTCATATATGCATATGTGGTGGCAATGTAAATATGTACAAACATTTTGGGGGAAAGTGATAATAGAAATAGGATTATGATATAGAAATAGGTAGAAGTCCAAATATATTATTATTATTATTATTATTATTATTATTATTATTATTATTATTATTATTATTATTTTATTATATACCTCAGAGAAATGGGGAAAAAAAGAAGAAACTGCCCTCAGTGCAAGGGAATTCTGGGAACTGTAGTTTTGTGAGCTATTTAGCCTTCTCTGTGAGGGTGAGTAAGTTTAAAAGCATGAGAAATAAATGAGAAGCGAATGAAATGGATGAGAAAAAATAAAATAAAAATGCAAGCACAGAATTTAAAGGATTAATTAATTGTTCAATTGATTATTAAAACTCAAAGGATTAATTATTTCCCTTGTTTATGGATGGCCCAAACAGGGACCTTTAACTTGTGATCGTGGCAGCAAAATCTAGATCAGAAAGGAGTTAAAAAGGTCCAGTCCACACTGCAGAAATAATCCAGTTTGAGACTGCTCTAACTGCCCTGGATGAGTGCTAGGGAATCCTGGGAGTTGTAGTTTATATTGTGGCACCAGAACTCTCTGACAAAGGTTAAATGTCTCACAAAACTACAATTCCCAGAATTCCCTAGCACTGAGGGCAGTTAAAGTCGTCTCAAACTGGATTATTTCTGCAGTGTGGACTGGCTCAATAACTTCAGTTCCTATAGTCCAAAGGACTGGATTCTTCTGAACTAGTCATTTTGGCATATTATTATTATTATTATTATTATTATTATTTCCCGCCTCTCCTCACATAAAACCAACAGGTAAAATAGAAGACTATGGTACAAAACACACTGCAGAAATAATCCAGTTTGAGACTGCTTTAACAGCCCTAGGGAATTCTGGGAATTGTAGTTTTGTGAAACATTTCACCTCTGTCAGAGAGCTCTGGTGCCACAATAAACTCCATTTCCCATGATTCCCTAGAACTGAGCCAGGGCAGTTAAAGCAATCTCAAACTGGATTATTTCTGCAGTGTGGACCTTAAGAAACCATTAAAATACACTCATACAAGTGCATTTGTAAAAACTGACTGCATTTGTTCCTAAATTCCACACATCTAGGAATTACTGCAATGTTAATAATTAGTGATCTTTTAAAAAAATATTGCTGCAATTTTAATCATTACAGCAATTTTATTGCAGTTTTTAATTATTACTGCAATTTTAATAAGTAGTGATCTTTATTTTAAAAAATAAAAATCTTATGAGGGGGCACCCGGATTTGAACCAGGGACCTCTTGATCTGCAGTCAAATGCTCTACCACTGAGCTATACCCCCTTCGCCGGAAAACTACGTCTCCTGCCTCCCTTTCAAGGCGATTCGGCAGCAGCCTAATCAAGGAGACAACCGAGGCTGCAATCCTGTACATCGAATCATTCTATCATTAAACCAGACACTGACCCGTCGTTTCGTTCCTTTCTCAAACTTGCGTTGTTACTCATTGGGATGCATTTAGTTCATTTCCAAGTACTAGATTTCATTTTTACAGAGTTTTATTTCAATGTTATGCATTTTTTTACTTGGGAATAAATCCCTCTGCCTCTGAGGACCATTTAAAGTGGAGTCAAACTGCATTATTTCTACAGTGTAGATGCACCCCTAGTCATAGGCAGAGCAACCCCGTGTAAATCAATGGGTTTAAGAGAGTCTAGTCTTGATACTCAGGATTAGGATTAGGGTTCAATACAGTACTCTAGATTAGGATTAGGGTTCGATACTTTGGATTAGGATTAGAGTTCGATACTCTGGATTAGGATTAGGGTTCGAATCTGTCAGGAACCTCACTAGGTGACCTTAGGCAATAAGTCACACTCTCTCAGTCTTAGGGGAAGGCAGTGGCAAACCCTCTCTGAACAAATCTTGTCAAGAAAAACCCATGATTGATTGATTGATTGATAGTATTTATACCCTGCTCTTCATCCAGAAGGCTATCAGAGCGCCTTACATTTTTTATCAATTAGATATTTTCCTGCCCTCAGGCTTACAATCTAAAAAGACAAATCAGAAAGGACTTGAGGGCACACACCAACATATTTAAATCCCTCAAGACCTCCTGGTTTTTATTCATGGAAAAGCTTCACAGGAGGGGCCTCGTTCCCATTATCTTTTAAACAGGATCATGAATCGGTTTAAATGACCGTGGTTCACACTTGAATTGATTCTGCGCAAGTGTGAAAAACCAGATGCGGATCAGAATCGATTTAAATTTGCCCTTCAGCTGGCTGGGGACATTTCCATTTTGAATCAATTCGTTCGTCAATATAAACCATAAGTGGGTTCTTTTATGCGATTTAATGACACTGACACAAACAGCATTGAAAGATGTGAGGTTTGTTGGTCTGTCTTTGTTGTTTTGTGCCTTCCTTTTCGGTTTATGGCAACCCTAAGGGCTTGTCAAGGGGTTTTCTTGACAAGATTTGTTCAGAGAGGGTTTGCCATGGCTTTCGCTTGAGGCTGAGAGACTGTGACTTGCCCATATTCACCCAATGGGTTTCGTGGATGAGTGAGGAATCGAACCCTGGTCTCCAGAGTTGTACCCTGAGTCCATACAGCAGAAAAAATCCAGTTTGAGATCGCTTTAACTGCCCTGGCTCAATGCTAGGGACTTCTGAGGATTGTAGTTTTGTGAGACATTTGGCCTTCTCTGTCAGAGAACTCTGGTGCCACAATAAACTACAACTCCCAAGATTCCCTAGCGCTGAACCAAGACAGTTAAAGCGGTCTCAAACTGGATTATTCCTGCAGTGTGTTCTGGACTAGAGTTGGAAGAGACTTCAAGGGCCACTCTTTTTTAAAAAATAATTTTTATTTGAACTTTAATTTAACATAAAATAAATAAACAATAAACATTCTTTCATTATACATTCTGCATCATCTCTTCTGTTGCGAATTCGATTAGGTTTCAAATAAGTTCTTACATTCTTGTATCCCCCATAATCTTGACACTTCCTTCCATTTCTCTCCATATTGTTGGAATGTCTATTTGTTCATATTATTGGAATGTCTTTCTATTTGTATACACTAATAAGCTATCTAATACATCTAGATCATTTAATTTTATTATCGATTCATCCATTGATGGTATTATGTTTAATTTCCAATACTTCACATATATCATACGGGCAGCAGGTTCTGGTTTAAAGGGTTATCCTGAAGGGGTTTGCCATGGCCTTCCCCTGAGGCTGAGAGAGTGT
The DNA here is from genome assembly GCF_019175285.1 of Sceloporus undulatus. Taxonomy (NCBI): domain Eukaryota; kingdom Metazoa; phylum Chordata; class Lepidosauria; order Squamata; family Phrynosomatidae; genus Sceloporus; species Sceloporus undulatus. Next base: position 82,588,466 of record NC_056527.1, on the reverse strand, counting down.
GACTTGCTGCCCAAAGACTCCCAATGTGTTTCATACCTGAATGGGGGAATCGAACCCTGGTCTCCAGAGTCATACCCTGCATCCACACTGCAGAAATAACCCGGTTTGACTCCACTTTAACTGCCATGGATCAATGTTATTATTATTAAGCTTTATTTATAAAGTGCTGTACATTCACAGTCCTGTACATACAATGAATTAAAACAGATAAAATAAACCTGCCTATCACATACATTCTATGAAAAGTTTATTGTATTATGTGTATTATTGTTTGAATGTTAAGATGTATTAATACATATTAATACATCTTAACATTCAAACAATAATACACAGAGGGGTGGGG
>NC_056527.1:82577439-82588113 GCF_019175285.1 Sceloporus undulatus | reverse complement strand
TAATAATAATAATAATAATAATAATAATAATAATAATAATAATAATAATAATAATAATAATAATAATAATAATAATAATAAATGCTATGGAATCCTGGGGACTGTAGTTTTGTGAGACATTTATTAGCCTTTTTTCTGGTGCCACAACTACAGTTCCCAGAATTCCATAGAACACTGAGCCAGGGCAGTTAAAAGTGGAGTCAATCTGGATGCAGTGACATGATGGGGCTAATTCTAGTTTAAAACAGGGACAAACATTAATAAAAAATGGCGCCTCAGTGAGGAAACAGTGGCTGTTCCTCCACTGGAGCGATAGGTGGCGCTGTAGCCAGAGCCAGTCCTGACGTCACGCGGCCGAGTCTTTGCCACGTCACGTGGTTCCTCAGGAAGCTTCTTAGTCTCCCGGCAGGCTTTGCGCCTCCTTTTTTTTTCCCCCTCCGCTTGGCCCGGCGTCCAAGATGTCGAAGCGAGGTGAGGCCTGAAGGGAATCGGTAGCCATCCGTCCATCTTGGCCCGGACTCGGCGCCATCTCATGCCGGGTTGATAGTGGTGGGAGTTTAGCTGTCGATTGGCCCAAGGGGAAGGGGGTTCTGCGGGGCAGGGGAGCTTGAGGGCCGCAGTCAACCCGCACCCTCTACTTGCCTTGGATCCTGCTGGGTCCTTCATCATAACTTTTAGGTGTCTATGCAGAATGCCTTGCAAGAAGTTTCTCTTAAATCCCATCCAGACAGCAGTCTGTGCTCCAATAGTACAGTTATGGAACAGGCTCAGGAGTTATCTAGGCCAGGCCTCAGGGTGGCAATGTGTGGACTGTGCAGAAATGAACCCAGTTTGACATCACTTTAACTTTATTGGCTCAGTGCTGTGGAATTCTGGGATTTGTAGTTTTGTGAGATTTTTAGCCTTCCCTATCAGAGAGCTCTGGGGGTCCCATTAAAAGACAAATGTATTGATTTAGAGCAGTGGTTCCCAGAAGTTTGGGCCTCCTGGTGTTTTTGGATTTCAGCTGCCAGAATTCCTGACTGCTGACCAAGCTTTCTAGGGCTTCTGGAAGATAATCATAATCATAATAAACAATAATTTCTGAACCACTTTTAATTTTGTACATCTCCATATACCTGTTTTCTGAAGAATGTGTTTAGCTCCTATTTCCTACTGTAGGGATGGGCAAAGGTTGGGGAATTCGCAGTACTATCAAGGATTGCTTAGTAGTGACAATGATGAAACTTGTAGTTTAGTGGCTTGCATTAGTGGATGGCAGGGAAACAGTGCATCCTACTGAAAGCAGACAGAAGTGACAGGTACTGCAACATTGGGGTGCCATGGCTAACTGTTTTCCATCTCTGTTTTAATAGGACGTGGTGGTTCGTCCGGTGCGAAGTTCCGCATCTCACTTGGTCTTCCTGTGGGAGCTGTTATCAACTGCGCAGATAACACAGGTATATCACATTTACCATATCTACTCAACTATAAGTCAGCCTCATGTATAAGTTGAGGGTAGGTTTGGGGGCCAAAATTATGGCTGCCATCTTGTTAAGCAGAGATTTTGTGATCTTATCAGGTGCATAACAAAAAGAGCTTTTATTGGCAATAGGATACTCTCTTTGTATGTTTGGCAACTGAAAAAGCACAAACATTTTATCCTTGGGAACTGAGTGGCAGAGCACTCTCCAGGTTCATTTTCCTGGAGATGCTGGGAAATACCCTGGAGAGCTTACTGCCTGTCAAAGTAGAAAGTACAGAACTAGATGGAGGAGTGGTCTGATATGCTGTATGCAGTTTCTTATGTTCCTTGAAGGACATGAAAGTTTAAGCTCTAGCAGCAACCTTGCAAAGGGATACTTAGCCAAGCATTACAACCTTTAGTATAAATAACAGTTACCGCAAGAGAAGGGAATTGATTAGGCTTTATGCATTTTTTCCATATCTGAATTTGAATTTGCTTGGAAATAGGTTTTGGAACTCAGGAAACATCTTTGTTCACCATGTAATATTTGGAGGGAGGGGATGAAAAATGAAGTAAGTATTTATAAAATCAGAAAAAAGCCAGCACAGATTCCACTTGTTTGTGTCTTCTGACTGAATCATCTGTGTTGCCTCACTTTTCTTAGGTTGGATTAGGGCATGGGGGAAGTGTAACCCCTCAAGACTGCTTTTGAGGCCTCCTGATGGGTTTTTCTGGCAAAAAGGTGTTAATTACCTCAGTTGGACACCTCCAGGAGCAAATTGCAGAATCCTAACACTGTTAAAATGAAAGAATGTCATTTGTATTGGATTTCTGACCATTTCTGCTTTTGTTTGGATTGGTGAGGGTCATGTATTTTTACCAATATATGTGCTCTCTAGAAGGTCCTAAGAACAGAAAATTGCTAGATTAGCTGCTCCAATTACCTACCTTGGTGTAGGGCTTTACAGAGATCTTTAATTTTTATGGGGCCTTTAGCAGAAGGGTAGCGGTCTGCAGTCTGGATTCTGTGAAGCTCTTTCTGGATTATTGTTACTCTTGGGAGGGAAAGGGCCATTGCTTTCATTTCTTCTAAAAGCTACAGTGTTCTAAATTCTGTTTTAAGCCTCAGTTGTAGTAACAGGGAAAAGGTAATGGTGTGCCTAGAAACAGTAGACTTTCCCCTTCTCTAAAGCACTTGCTGGGTCTGTGTCTCCATGGCCCAGGGAGTTGTCGTGGAAGGGTACATTAATGCACTGCTTTTGGGTGAGGTGACAGCTTGTGCTTGTTTGTCTCAATCGGTGGTGCAACACATATCTGGAGTCCCTTTGCCTGGCATGGAAGGTTAATAGAATGATGATTCCTTTGTTTTACAGGGGCCAAAAATTTGTACATCATCTCTGTGAAAGGGATTAAAGGGCGCCTGAACAGACTGCCAGCTGCTGGTGTGGGGGACATGGTAATGGCTACTGTTAAGAAAGGCAAACCAGAACTCAGGAAGAAGGGTAAGTGGCGGAAGATGCTGGATTTGTGAGTTGAAGAACTCTTTGTGTTGATTGCCATAGAACACAAGTAGTGGGGAAATGGTTTGGGTAGAGACTGAAATTACATCATATCAGTAAGACAGTTCCTGTCTAGGCAACGGTTTTCTGGGGTCTGTGTGTGTGCCTTCAAGTTTCTTGTCAACATATGGTGACTGCATGAATTTCATAGGGTTTTCTTAGGCAAAGGGTATTTAGAGGTCATTTGCCAATTCTTCCCTCTAAAATACAGCCAACAGCACCAGATATTTGTTGGTGGACTCCCTTCCAAGATAAACTGCTTAGTTTCCAAGATAAGACAGGATCTGATGTTTCCCTCATACAGGGGCCTAAATTCATTTGTTTGTCCTAACTAGAGTAAATCTGTTGAATCAGTGGAGCTTACAGAAGTGTTGATTTACCGGATTCTCATTGACTCAGTGGATCTACTTTAGTTGAAACTAACAATTGGATTCAGTGTCATGACTGTCATCCTGTTCAATAATTATGAGATTATAACCTGGATTTACCATCTCATAACATTTGGGATTCGTGTTTTTATTTATTAATGACCAAACATGATTCCAGAAACCTACCAAAGCAAAACATGATTTGTTGTGTTCTCTTGGCTTTGACTGAAAATCTCAATAAAATCTATCATACAACAGCTCCAGGGATAGGGCAGCATTGACAGAAGTTCAGATGTAATACCAAACTGTAGCTTGGAAAGGAACTTCACCCCATTGTTTTAGGTTCTGGTTCGGTGACGACTTGTAAGCTGGTTGCTCAGATAGTTTTGGTAGTGACTTTAGAACAAACCATGATTTGGTATTAACTTGCCAGTTTTCATTTTAGAGACAATACAGAGAACAGTCCAGAAGCAATGGCCAATAGTTAACCGAACATAACACTACTTATCCATAGTATAGTCCATGCTACTTGGTCAGTAAATACTCATACTTTGTACAACAATGAACGTAACACATAGCCTGATACTTCTGATCTACAAATACACCTTTAGTTTATTTGCCAAGTCTGTATCAGTCCTCACTATCAATTCCACTCCTACTCCTCTGGCATGTGCAGAAAACTTGAGTCTTGTCTCTTTTTTCCTCCTCAGGCTAGGATAAAAAATGGTGGATTTAAAAGGGAATTTGTGAGAACCATGTTCCTCCCAGCAGAGACTGAGGGTTTTAAGAGAGAATCTTAATTTTTTTACTGAGGCTTGCTTGGATAAGGACAGGAAAGGCCTGGGTATCAGGATTTTTGCACTCACTTAGGTTACATGTATTTTTTTATCCTTAACAGGTTTATGTCTCATAGGGGGCATCTAGAATCTCATGTACCTAGTATACCATGGAGTATATGGAACATTTAATAACAATTTTGAACCCAAGAAAATATAAGTTGTGCTTTGCATTAAGTGAAAGGATGTGCCATGCATTGAAGTCCTGCCCACTAGAACTTCGATGACTTCTGATTTGGCTTCAATATTAGGGGTAATTTCTTGTGGTTTAATGCAATCAGAATTTGTTTATATGTTCATATCCCGAGAGTCTCAGCTTTTGAATTCTGTACACAACTTTTGTTTTGGACTATAACTCCCAAAACTGGCTATGCTGTTAAAGGACTTCAAGGATTTGTAGCGCAAAGGTTACTTGTGAGCTCTGAATCTCTGTGTATAACACAAAACTAACATTTCCTGATTGGATAAGAGCCAAACCTTTGAAGTTTTGATAGCATTTCTGTCTCTCTTGGGGCCCTGAAGACATTGATGCTTAGGAGACTGTATTTAATATTTTATTTCAGACTGAAGGATTGCATAGCTATGTTTGTTGTTATTTATTTGCCTGTTGATTTTGAATTTCTCTTACTGTCCTGTAGTGCATCCAGCAGTAGTGATTCGGCAGCGGAAGTCATATAGGAGAAAAGACGGGGTGTTCTTGTACTTTGAAGACAATGCAGGGGTGATAGTAAACAACAAAGGGGAAATGAAAGGTATAGATGCTGAGAGATGGGCCAATCAATAGAGAGCAGTTAATAAATTTCATTTTCAACTAATCAACTGAATAATTGCTTATGTAATGGATTTGCCCAAATAGTCTAGAGCCATGCTTCTTAACCTTTTCTTTCCAAGGGATCCCTTGAAATACCTTTTGTTGCTGCAGGCCCCCAAGACTTAACCAAGATTTTAAAACCTGAAGTGCATCAAATACTGTGCTTGCTATACATCTTGACTTGGTACAGCTGGGGTTGCCTTTTGCTTCACATGTGTTCCAGTGCAGGAGAAAGAGGCAGGGAGGGAGGATGGGCAAACCTCTGGAGATTGTAGTGCGCAGCAGAGGAGGGATCTAGAATTGTTTCATGGGGCAGTCTCATACCACTCCTTAGTAACAAGCGTTTCCATTTATTTTTCTAGGTTCTGCTATCACAGGCCCTGTAGCCAAGGAATGCGCAGATCTGTGGCCCAGGATTGCCTCCAATGCTGGAAGCATTGCATGAAATCTATCGTGCTCTTTCTAAAAAATTCAATAAAAGTGGTTGTACCAAACAGGCTGGCTATTCTTGCAGTTCAATGTAACAACTTTCCATTTGGCTGGGAAGTAGTAAAGTATGTGAAATGGCGTCTTGGCTCCTATTGACAGAATACTGGAATAGAAGAGTTTGCCACCAAGCTGTAAGGTTTAACATTGGTACAAGAACTGTGGGATTGTGGTTCAAATATTTATTTACATTTGATTGAGTGATTATTTATTCAGTCATGAAGCTTCAATCTTTATCTCAGAGTTGTTGTCAGGATTAAAATGGGAGAGAAGACAAACGCTGCCTTGAACTTTTTTAAAATTAAGATGGGAATTTAAATTAGTTGAGATTTTCACAAGGCCAGCTTTCCTCATCTGAGCAGTAAAGAAGATGAACTTGGCAGTAATCCTGTTTTGGGGTAATCTCTTTCAGATATTTTAATTTTGTGCTCTGTATTTGTAACAATTGTGATCGATGTTATTGTGAGAAACCTTTTTACCACATATTTATGGTGGTAGCAACATTGGTGTGACCCATATTAGGTGATGATGCAACTTATTTGTGGGTCCTGACCCAACAAGACAAGATGTGAGCTCAAAGTGTGTTCCTAACTTATCCAGATGCTGGCAATTAAATCACTCTGGAACACATACAAGGGGATGGTCATAAATCTGGGGAGCAACTGCCAGGTTTAAGGAAAGGGGGGGTGGAGGCTGTATTCTTATGGGGCTGCAAACGACATTTGCTGAATTGTAAATAAAAAACCTAATGGATTTGTCCCTTCCTGTCCCTAAAACAGTAAAGAGAGCCAGAACCATGGTAGAATTCCCTCATGCCCCTTGGGCAGCATGGGAGTATTTTTAGCCAGAGGGCTTGGGGCCTCCCGAGTAGCCTTCCAAGACTGTATCCAGCCCACACTTTACCCATCCATCATTAATGTTTTGCTCAACAATTCTTCAACTTTTATAAATAAACATTGAACAACCTGGCTTCCTTTGCTTGTCCTATATGAGCAATCTTAGGCACTCACCAGAGTTCTTTGGAAAGAATTTGTGAAGATGCTTTAAATCTCTCTATGCTGTTTATACTGTGCGCTGCAACTTCCAGAACCTGAAAAATACAAGCAGATCATGGAAGAGCTGGTATGTATGTCGAAGGGTATCCAATACACTGAGAAATAGTCTCTAGCATGAAAAGATGATCAGTGATTGGAAAGAGTAGGAATTCAATTTCATGCTGTCAGTCATCCATAGAGAATTTGGCTGAGAGTATTTTGTTTCCCTTCTCTATTAACAGAACAGCACAGGGAGTGAAACCTGGCTCCCACCAGAAGTACCATGTGGGAAAGGATCTATCTGGTGCTTCACCTGCAAACATAGTGACTGGGTGTTCGTCCTTGCATCATATGCAAGAGTGGGCAAAGTGCAGCTCGTGGTCAGCACCTGGCCCCAAAATACTTTTATTTATCAGAGGGAATGCTCCCAAATTGCACTTGGGATGTGGAGGGTATTTCCTATGTGTGTCTCCAGGTAAAAATCAATTCTTGTAAAAAAATTCCAAAAAGTGCACTTCCACTACATTTTGTATGCCCCTGGGCCAATTTAGGTTAAAGAAGGACCTTGTTTAAAACTGGAAACATGATGAAAATGCCCCCATAATTTCTAGAGGTGTTTGGAAGCAAGGAATTATGTTTTTGTTTGTGGGAGCAGGTGTTGCCCTCCCAGGGGGCTAATGTGACCTCCACAATTGTCCACTTCTGATCTAGAGGCTTAAACAATCTTGCCAATGGAGGGATGCAGGGGAGACATGACAATATTGAAATACTTTGTTTTTCATATGGACCTTGGGACTAAAATAGTACAATTAATTACTAAATTCAGAATATGATCTCTGGTTGTAAGAAAATAAGCTAATAAGGACAAGACAGAAATACCTTTAAAATTGCAAGAATGTGACTGAGATGATTTTAATTGTTTCAAAATAGAGACAAAAGTTCTGCCCCCTTTTTGCTTTTGGAGATTTGGTAACAATCAGATGGTACAAAACAGAACAGTGTTTGTGACACTGGAAAGTAGGGTCCAAGTCCTAAAGCACCCCTGGTCCTTTTGAATAAAGTAGCTTTAGTGTATTAGCAACCTCTTCCCTTGGTTGTTAGGGAGCAATTGTCTGCTGATAGCATCACAGTGACACTCTGGTAAGGCAATAATTGTCAATGTTAGGGTTGCTAGGGAGATGATGGAAAGGGGAGGCTAGTGTGTTTGGAGTGGTGGCTGGTGGTTTTTACTCTTCCCTGAACCAGGCATGACGTGTGTTACACGAAAATGCCTACAGAGAGAGAGAGAATTCATCCTTGATGGAGTGGCAGTGGACACCATCGCTAGTAGCTACACCAACATTTTGCCCAAGCTGTGGTCTGCCTTGCCACCTTATAATGCTCAGCTGGACATCCATGCGGCCAGCTACTTTTCATCCCCAGTGGTCAAATCTGTGCTGAAAAAAACAGAACAGGTAATGGCATGTGAAAATCAAGACAGATAGCAGTATAGCTGTGGGCTAGAGAATTTGCTGGCTTCTGTTCCTACAAGACAGTATTTTTATAGAGTTCTGTTCTTTGCAATTCACAGACTATTTGTAGTTTACTGAACATGTCCAGCCTAATCCAACTTTGCCATATCACAGTTGCAGCCACATTTTTCTTGACTGCGTATATACTATGATTGGTACTGCCTCAATTTTAGTCAGTGAAAAAGTTACCTGCACTAGACAGTGTATGGTAGCCTTTGGCATTGAAAGTGGAGAATGTGTTGGCCTATTCTGCAATGTATTTAACCTTTATAAATTGATTATATTTTTCATAGTACTATATTGGGACATTACTTGATCTCAACCACACTAGAATGGAACATGTATGAAATATTTTTCCACTTCCATGTCAGAAGACACATCAATGTTTCTAATGAAAGTGCTGTATTTGGACATTTTGAATGCCTCTAGACCACTTAGCTATAAAAGTTCATGTCTTGGGAATAAGACAATTCACTCCACGGTTTGTTCCATTTTGTCTTATGTTTCTAAATACAGTGGTTTTAAGAGCATTTACTAATTTGATTAGTAAAACAAAAATATGTTGTGTCATTTTACCCTTCCATGGAAAAAAATCTGTTCCAGATGTTAGATTTCTAATCTACCTGATCTCCCATTGTTTAGACAAATACCAGCCTATGCAGAAAAGGGTAGAGAAAAGTCCAGATCACTGTTGGCCAACAAAATCCAGCCCATTTCAAAAGTACTTATAATACTTTCAAAATATGTTTAGACATTGAGTCATCTATTGTTCTGAAGCAGTCATATAAAGCTCCTTCCTGTGTGTCTTTCCTCTTTGAACATGGTGCAGGGATGCTCAGAAAGAATTATGTGAATCTGTTGGGGCATTCAAATAGAATATCTCTTATGTCAGTTGGCCATAAGTTGGTGATCCACTTTTTTAGATGTGGTGTCCTTCAGATTTGGTGGGCAAAATCTCCCATTGGTTGGGGATGATAGGAGCTGTAGTCAAACACATTTGGATGGTTTTTGGCTGGGATAGGCTGCATTAGTTCATATACACAAACAGTGAAGAACGTGGGAATATCTGGCTCGCCTGACGTTGTTGGACAGCAACTCCCATAAGACCTAACCAGGATAGTTAATAGTGTGGTATGATAGTTAATAGTGAGGAAGATGACTTGAAGGCATACAACAACAAATTGTGGGAGGTAAAGTAAGACAACTTTTGGAGCGCCATACAATTTTGTTTTGGCATTGTAATTCTCTTGCACTTTTCTTTCTTCCTTCAATGATGATCCTTTTGTGATCTTTCTTCCCCTGTTTGGAATGTTTTTGGCCTTCATTGTTTGATGTCACAGATGTCTCTATGATCTCACTATACATATTACTCCATCCATCAATCCAGTTGCTTAGATTTCTCATGTCTCTATAAGTGAAACTGTCCAAGAACATTCAGTTTGCAGCACCTTAAAGCCCAATAAATACATTTTGCTATATGCATTTGTGAATTCCTTCATGCAGAGTTCTCTTATATTGCAGCAGGTCAGGGTGGCATTTTTCTGCCCTCTGAGGACCACATGGACTGCTGTAAAAATAAAACTAAACTGGAAGTGGTCAGATGTTCACTTTTCTGTTGTTTTGACAAATTGGTATTTTTAATGTTAAAACAGGGCCCCTGCAACTTATTTAAAAGATTAATCACCATTTCTAGTGGGAGCTGCATGTAGGCCCAGGCCACAATTTGCCCACTTTTGCTTTTGTGGTTGGTGTATATAATATAGATGAAGAATGGAGCTAAGTGAGATCACAGTGAAGATAATTGTGAAGAGTGCCAAAATATTTAACAGCTGTGTCATCTATTTTGTTTTTATGTAATTATCATAAAACCTGTGCTCTTGGTGACAGGATGGGGTTCATCCACCACTTTAAGATAAGGTAATATCTGCTTGGACTATGGGCCATTGTGCTTTTTGCATTTTGTTTCTGGCTTTTATTGTGTGCCTTCAGATCAATCCTGACCTAATGTCAATCTTAAGGCAAAATCCTCATGGGGTTTTCCTGGCAAGATTTTTTCAGAGGGGGTTTGCCTTTGCGTTCCTCTGGGGCTAAGAGAATGTGACTGACCCAAGGTCCCCAAGTGGGCTTCCATGGCCAAATGGAAATTTTAATCCAGACTCCTAGTCCAACACTCAAACCACTACGTCACATTGATTAACCACACTTTTATGGCCACTTGCCTATTTAGGATTATGCCTCATGCTTCATAGGGAAATTTGATTACCTGGTTACTTCTTAGGAGATGGAAAATATTAAATATAATTAAGTTAAGAATTAATGTCTTGTTGATACTAAATATGAGGCTGAATAGGGCATCTGTGTTTTTCTTTGTCTTGTTATAGACTCGTGGAGGGACCTCCAGAGATGGCTGGATAGTGGATTATTTCCACATCTATGGACCAGGGCAGAGGTACTTGAACAGGAGAAACTGGGCAGGAGCTGGTAAGCAAAGTATTCTATGCATCTTTTTGCTGTGTTCAAATTTCACTTGCAATTGTTTTTCTTGTTATTATGCGTTTTATCAGGCTTAGGAATGTTTGGCTTACCAGAAGCTCACAGCTTCTGCCCAACCCACACAGCATA
>NC_056527.1:82512362-82577429 GCF_019175285.1 Sceloporus undulatus | reverse complement strand
GCCAATAGTATGGGGTTGTGAGAATCATAGTCCAAAATATCTAGAGCAGTGGTTCCCAACCTTCCTAATGCTGCAACCCTTTAATACAGTTCCTCATCTTGTGGTGACCCAAACCCATTAAATTATTTTCATTGCTACTTCATAACTGTAATTAAATAGGTATTTTCTAATGGTCTTAGGCGACCCCCATGAAAGGGTAATTTGACCCCCCAAAGGGGTCCCAACCCACAGGTTGGGAACCACTATCTAGAGAGAAGAGCATTCACCTTTCCCATATATACCAATTAAAAATCATAATTTCTTAGTATGCTTTTCAAGTTAATAGTGATACGAGTGGAATGATTGCTCTAAAATATGACCCAGAATCCTCTGCAACACTTGGGCTGTCCCTTCTTACACAAAAGCAGATTTAGAAAGGGTTGCTTCAAGGTGGAAAGAAAACTTTTATGTATTATTCAGATGGGGTTTAATGGCCAAGTGTCTCTCTCAGTGCCATGTAAAATTCTAGGAAGCCAGTTTTACACCATGAACTTACAAAGTTTATTCAATAGTCCTGCGTATATTGAAATAAATGTTGAAGGCCCACTGCAAATTGTTCTTCGGTGGTTGAATACTCAAAGGGGCTAAACCTTTTTAGTCCCTTTTCATCTGCTGCAGGTGGAAGATCATTTAATTTCCAAGGCAATTCCCTTAGATGCTCAAAAATCTGCCCCAAATAACAATTTATATTAAAGGAACCCACTTCTAGGGCTCTTTTGCACTGCACAATTATTACACTGTGGTTTTACATTAACTATCATGGGTCCATCCTATGGGATTATGGGATTTTCAGTTCAGGGAGAGGTGTTTAGAATTCTCAATCATAGAGTTCTAGTATGTCTGTAAATGACAAACCCCAGGATTCCATAGAAGGCAGACAATGCAGTTAAAGTGGAATACAGTACTATAATGGGGTCATGGGAAAGGGTGTCTGTTTTTGAGAAAGCTATATTTATGTTAAACAGTACAGGGATCCTAGAATTTATTAAAAGGCAAACTGCAACTCTTTTGAGGCTTCCAAAAGAGGCAGTTCATCTTTTGTTGACAAGTAGGCCACAAAAAGAGAGATGTGGGTTGCATGTAGTACTGGGGCTCCACTTAGCCCACCTTGACCTAGAGTCCAGTGCATGTGTAGGCAGCTTTGGGCTTCCCAATGCTTTTGAACTGCAACTCCCATAATATTTCAATATTGGCTAGGCTGGCTAGCCTAAGCCTGATAGCAGTTGGTGACAACCAGAGGCCAAAAACATCTGGAGATCCACAGTTGTCTACCCATGATTTAGATACTACTCAGATACGACCAAAGAAAAAGAATATTGAGTAAAGTGATAAAAAGAGGGTAGTGGGAACTTAGTATCTGTTGGAGATTGGTTCCAACTTCCAGGCCATTCATTCATTCAGAGTTTTTATACCCCAAACAACGGTTTACAAATTATTACACATTTCCCTGTCCTCAGGCTTACAGTCTAAAAAAAAGGACATGAAATAGAAGGAGAAGGGAATGGCAGTGGGGAAGGGGCTCAAGTCTAGTGGTTCTTCTCTCCCTCTGAGAGAATGCCTTCCATAAATACCAAAATCTACGGATGCTCCAGTCCCATTAAATACAATGGCACAGTAAATTGGTATCTCTTATATAAAATGGCAAAGTCAAAGTTTACTTTTTGCTTATTTACTTTCTGTACAATACTTGTTTTTCTTTATGCACAGGTCATTCTCCACAGCAAGTGGCTGGTCATCATTTATACTTGATGAATGTGAAGCCTATCAATGGATTCAATGGCCGTTATGGTTACCGCCGTAACACTCCTGATCTCCGCACACGCTCTTCTTGCTTTGGCGAAGTCACATGGTTCCCCATCCATTGAGGAATAATATGGCATATCTTCTGTGCCTTCCTTTGATGCGTTTTGGTTTTGATTTTCCCATAATAATAAAATACGCTTAATTTTCACATACCTAAATTAATCTCTGATCACCACCATCACTAGAAAGTTAAGATGGTGAAGAGGCACCCAGGTCAAATCTTTCATGTGGTGAAAAATGGTTTTGACCGCACATACACCTGGATTGTGTTTTCAATGAAGAGAATGTATGTCTTCTGAACCCACAGTGAATGTAGACAGGATACTGTCCATTCTTCAAAAAGGAAGACCACAGTAAATTTGCTGGGTCTGTTCAATCAGCCTTCAAAGTTTCTTCTCCTACTACTGCCGTTGCTCTTTCCACACGTACTTTGACCTGGAAATGTTAGTGGGCATAGTCAAAAATACGGAAGACCCACAGGACAACTGGTGCCCCGGTGTGACAATTTAAGATAGGCTATGACAGGTGTGTAGCTGTGGGGGTGCAGAAACGAAAGGAGTACATGACTCCTAAAGAATTCAACACACACCGCATGAAATTTTACTGACTTTCCAAATTTCTAGCATTCCAGAGAGAGAGAGAGAGACTGAAAAATCTTCATATCTAAAATTCATATTTTCTGTGTTCACATTTCCTTGGTAACACTGCCTGCCACTTTTCTTTGCACAGCTATAAAGTAGGGCCTTAGTATCCACTGGAGTTTGGTTCCAGGACCTCTGTGGATACCAAAATCCATGGATGCTCAGGTCCCATATGAAATACAATGGCACAGTAAAATGGTGTCCCTTATATAACATGGCAAAATCAAGGAATTTTTATATATATTAAATATTTTCAAGCTGTGGATGCTTAAATTCATGGGTAAAGAATCTGTGGATACAGAGGGCCAACTGTACTCTGAATTCCCAAATGCTGGACTGTAGTTTTAAGTTACTGCAGTACTACAGTTTTGGGGACTGAACGAAAATGTAATTTGACAGGCAGGATTCTTATCTGGGGTCAATAATCTCACCCTCGGAGCCCTCCTGCCACAACAAAAAAAAAAAAATATCCCATAATTCCATAGAATGGAGCTGCAGCAGTTAGAGTAGTTTTTGGTGGGTTTTTCGGGCTATGAGGCCTGTTCAGGAAGAGTTTCTTCCTGATGTTTCGCCATCGTCTTCAGGGAATGGTGGCATGGACAAGAGTGGGTATATATGCTGTTGGTTGAGGGGAAGTGATTTGCATGTTGATCTGTGTATTGTTCTGTTGTTGAATGGCAAGCCCTCCGGGTGTCTATTTAATTAATGATCCATTGTCTGCTGGGAAACCCTCCTCACCCTGGGTAGTGTTCATTTGCATTTGCTGGGTCTTGATTTGGGTGTTTTGTTTTTCAGGACTGGTAGCCAAACTTTGTTTTCTTTAAGGGTTTCTTCTTTCCTGTTGAAGTTGTCCATGTGTTTATGGCTTTCAATGGCTTCCCTGTGCGGGAGGTTAAAGCGGTTTCAAAGCATATTATGTCTCCTGTGAGGATGCAACCAGGGTTGCAGTCCAATGTGTAAACCACAACACAATGCTGACTCCATACTAGGAGCACTGGTGGCACAATGGTTAAATGCTAGTACTGCAGCCACTGACAGCCACAAGGTTGTGAGTTCGATCCCAGGCAGGGCTCCAGGGTTCACTCAGCCTTCATCCTTGGTAAAATGAGTCCCCAGCTTGCTGGGAGCAATTGGCTTACACATTACAAACCGCTTAGATCGGTCCTCAAACTGTGCTCTTTAAGGGATTTTGGACTTCAGCTCCCAGAATCTCAGACTAATCGCCAATATGGCTGAGGCTATGGGGAGCTGAAGTCCAAAATCTTTTAAAGGGCACTGTTTGGGAACCACTGCTTTAGAGAGTGGTGAGTTCACTATAAAGCAGTACAGAAATGTAAATGATATTGCTATTCAGTGCTATTGCTGTACTACACCATACCACTAAAGAAAGACATCATGGGCTTGGCACATTTACTAAGGAAAGTATGCACTCGTGCATCTCCACAATTCAAAAAGGATGTTGAGAAGCTGGAGCGTGTCCAAAGGAGGGCGACTAAAATGGAGAAGGGTCTGGAAGCCATGTCTTATGAGGACTGGAGAGACTTAGGGAGCTGGGGATGTTTAGCCTGGAGAAGAGAAGGTTAAGAGCTGATATGACAATCTGGTTTAAATATTTGAAGGGGTTTCATTTTAAAAAAATTTAATTTGCTTGAAAACAAAAAGATAAAATACAGTTTAGCTGTACAATAATCCATCCATCATTTTTCTTCCACTGAAGTCTCTTTTTCTATTTTCTATTATATTTTTATACCTCTATCTATCAATCTATCATTTTGTATTACTATTTGTCTTAGTCCCGGATAAGTCTTTCCCATTTCTTTTTAAATTGCTGATCTGTTTTTCCACGAATAACCATCAGTTTATCCATTAATGCTAGTTCGTTTAATTTAAATACCCTTTTAATCATAATAACATAAACTATTTCTTCTCGGTTGAATTTATCTTTTAGTCCCTCAGTTATATTTAACAAAAAATAGTTCTGGACTCATCCTGAATCCAATTTGGAAAATGTTTTGTATCTTTTTATGAAGTGTTTCCCAATTTTATTTATTTATTTTCTCTTTCTTTCTTTCTTTCCTTCTTTCTTTTGTGCTTCCACCACATATGATAAAGGAAGGGGTTTCATATTGAGGATGGAGCAAGCTTGTTTTCTGCTGCTCTAGAGAATAGGATGCAAAGTGGAGGAAAAGAGATTCCTCCTCAACATTAGGAGGAACTTCCTGACAGTAAGAGCTGTTTGACATGGAACACACTCCTTCCTCAGAGTGTTGTGGAGTATCCTTCCTTGGAGGTTTTTAAACAGAGGATGGATGTCTGTCTTTTGGGGGTGCTTTGATTGAGAATTCCTGCATGGCAGAATGGGGCTGGACTGGATGGCTCTGTCTTGTGCTCTCTTCCAAGATTGTATTTCAATGGTCCCCAAACTGTGCCCCTTAAGATTGTGGACTTCATCTCCCAGAAGCCTCGGCCATGTTGGCCAATACTCTGGGATTCCGGGAGCTGAAGTCTACAAAACCCCTTAAAGAGCACAGTTTGGGGACTACTGTGACTCTGTACACATGCGGACGCTGCTTACATGTTTAAACTTGCAATATTCCCTCACACTTTCAATCCGAGTGAACTGAAAGAGTGCTCTAGACTTTCTATCTCTACACACCCGGGTGTCCGCGCAGGCGCAGTCAACCCTCACAGGCCGCGGACGGAAATGGTTGATCCTGAAGTTTGGGAAAAGCGGCAACCACAGAGACTGACGTCATCATCCTGCGACCACCGCAGGGGCGTTGAAAGGAGCGTTTACGTCATCATCCTGCGACCGCCGCCGAGCGTTTAAGGGAGCCTTGACGTCATCGTCCTGCGACCTCTGGACGTTGAAAGGAAGGAAGGGAGCAACTGAGAAGAAGCCGGCAGAGGCTCCTCGGGCAAGATGGGGGGCGGCGACTTGGTGAGGAGAAGGAGGGGGCTTTCGAGCTTTGTTGTCCGGGATCAAGCGGGGAAAGGAGGGAGGGAACCCTTGGGGAGCTGCGGGTTGTGGGTAAGAAGGATTTCCCCGCCGCAACGGCTGCTGGAGTTCCTGGCGAAGGGAGGACAACAGATGGACTGGGAGTAAAGTTGAAGGGGAGGATTGTGGCGCCTTTGGAGTATTAGGCCCCAACACACTGCAATCCAGTTTGAGACCGCTTTGACTGCCCTGGCTCAGTGCTAGGGAATCCTGGGAATTGTAGTTTTGTGAGACATTTAGCCTTGTGTCATACAGAGCTCTGGTGCCACAATGAACTACAATTCCCAAGATTTCCCTAGCACTGAGTCAGGGCAGTTAAAGCGGTCTCAAACTGGATTAGTTCTGGAGTACATCTTGGATCTTAGAATCATTGCTCAGTGGCATTGATGGAGTTGACAACCCCTCCCTTTCAGAGTGTCTACACTGTAGAAATGCATCCCTCCCTCCACAATTGCGCCTTTGGCTTTTGCAGATGTTATTATTCACGGATTTTATTAATATGTTCTCCTCTAGGAATATCTAGGTCCTCCGTTGCAACTCTGTAGTCAGCTTTAACCAAAACGCACACTGAAAGACCTAGAGAGAACGCTCCGCTGGGCATTTGTAGCTCCTCCAGTGCAATTCTGTTGCCAGTGTCTGGCTGAGGTCAACCGCAGAGTTGAACTTGAGGACCTAGAAGTTCTTAGAGAGGTGTTTTTCTACATTCAGGGGGGTCTGCCATGGCTCCCTGCTCCAGGATCCTGGGATTTGTAGTTTTGTGAGGCACCAGCACTCTTCGGCAGAGAAGGCTTAAAGACCTTGTAAAACTACAAATCCCAGGACTCCATAGGAAGGAGCTACAGCACTTAAAGTGATATCAAACCACAATATAGTATTTTTACCTAACGTGGCTAAAACATGGGGAAGCCAGGCATGTTTTTTTCTGGCTGGCTGTGTCCTTGCTTTAAGGGAGAGACAACCAGCCTGATCATTTATTATTTAATTCATTAGGTATGTTGATATTCCACTCTTCCTCTAATGTGTTTATTTAGTTAGAATATTGGACTTCAGCTCCCAGAATCCTAGATTATTGGCCAACATGGCTTACAGTTTACGTCCAGAATGTCTTAAAGGGCACAATTTGGGGACCACTGGTTTAGAGTATTAATATCCTGCTCTTCAGTCACAAAGGTCGTCAGAGCAGTTTACAGGTTGCAAATTTGACAGTTCCCTGCCCTCAGGTTTACAATCTTAAAAGACTCAGTTTTTCTAATGTGTTCATATGGGCGTAGTTAGCACTTATTTCCCCTACTTTATTCTCACAACAAACCTGTGAGGTAAGTGAAGCTGAGAGGAACAGACTAAGGTCATCCTGTCAATGCTCTGGTGAAATATTAGTTTTCCAGGGTCAGGTCCTGTATATTGATTTGCCAGGGTCAGGTCCAAAATACTAGCCATTACACCACATTGGCTCTTAAATTGTCAGGTTAAAACATAATAATAATAATATTAATAATAATAATAATAATACGTTTTATTTATAGACCGCTATTCCAAATAGATCTCTCCTCCTGAGCACTCTGTATGTGCTGTTGCATTACACTGAGACTATCTTTCCATTTGCTTTCCCCTCCCTTGGTACAGAAGTTGTAGGAGAATATTAATTCAGTTGCACATTCTTGTCAATAGAACCTGAAGAAGAGCTGGCATCCGCAAACCTTGCGTAATGTGGAAAAGGTTTGGAAGGCAGAACAGAAACATGAAGCTGAACGGAAGAAAATTGAGGAGCTCCAGCGGGAGCTGCATGAGGAGCGAGCGCGAGAAGAAATGCAGCGTTACGCAGAGGATGTGGGCGCTGTCAAGTATGTTGGAAGCAATTTTATTTGTGGATGGTCTTGCCTAGGCCTTTAATGCAGCTAAATCTTCTCCAAGGCTACATAACAGAAGCAGAATAGTTCAAGAGACAGAACAGATATGATATGATAACAAAAATCATACAGTATATTATACATACCTACATATACACTCTTTTCAGGATTCTCCTAAGTCATGCTATAGGTTTAAGAATTAAATATTTCAAATATTTTAGTCTAAACCTTCTCTCTGGCCTCCTAGATTTCTTTATGTTGGGAGAACCAGTTTGAGAAGCTTCTTAGTGGGATAATTGCCTTATGTTTGCCTTGGTCTGAAAATCTTGTTTTGTGTCATTCTCCCCCTCCCCATACATTAGGAAAAAAGATGAGAAGCTAGAATGGATGTACCAAGGACCAGGAGGCATGGTGAACAGAGATGAATACCTTATGGGCCGTCCAGTTGACAAGTTTGTCTTTGAGTCAATGGAGGACAAGGAGGCAGGCTGTTCTTCTGAGACTGGCCTTCTGCCAGGCTCTATCTTTGCCCCGACAGGTGCCAACTCTGCCTTAGATATGGCCAGCAAGATCCGAGAAGATCCACTTTTTATGATAAGGTAACAATGATGAATATCTTTCTATGGAAAGTACCTGTAAATATATATTATTGACTTTATTGGAGAAATGATGGTAAAATATGGATATGTAATTTATATATAATATATGTAATAAGGTAAGGATCAGTTGGGAGGCGATAAGAGTATTAAATGTTGGGAGCGGCTGGCAATTGGCTTAATGTCTGAAGAGATGAAAAGTGTGTAGGACGGTCGAGGAGAGATAAGAATTTAGTTGAGGTAAGATTATGATGACACGGGAAGAATTAGTAGAGTCAATTAGGATTTAGATAATTTAAATATTTAATTATATGTTGTACTGTTTAATACATTATTTTTATATTATATGTCTCTCTGGGAATGTTACAGTAGTGTTATGTGTTGAGTTCAGACACATTGTGTCAGCTGTGGCTCAAGGGTAGTGGTGGGATTATACAAAGAAAGGGTGTCACTCAGGAACCACAAGAACATTTAGAAGGTGCCTATAAGTGGTGTTGGCAACAGCAGGACAATTGGGGGGGGGGCACATTTGGTGCTAGTGTAGGATAAGTAGAAATCTTCACATACAGCACAATAAAATATGAGATAAAATTAAGCAGAGAGAATAAAAACACTGTGACCATATAAAACTAAACAGAATCCACCAGCAATTATAAAGAGTTCTAGAATATTAAAAAATACCAAAAATAGTTCTTAGGATATCTGAGAAAATAAAAATATCTTAATGTAATGTTGGAAACACATAATTTGATGTTGAAAACATAGATGCCAAGTGAGTTTATGTGAAGAAGGCTTTCCACAAACAGGATTCCACCTCTGAAAAATCCCCTTTTCTTGTAGCCAGATGCTTCTCCTTATTTAGGCTGCAAGTTCAAACTTTTTTTAATACTACATTAGAGGTCAGAATCACATGGACCTCAGATGTTGTTGAGCTGCAACTCCCAGTAACCATAGCCAGCATAGTCATTGGTGAGGAACTCTGAAGTTGCAGACCAAAATTTGGAGGATCACATGAATTCCTACCTCTGGTCTTCAATCTGCATAGGAATTTCATATCAGCATTATTACTTTTTATTTAGGAAGAGGGAGGAGGAAAAGAAACGTGAAGTTCTGAACAATCCTGTAAAAATGAAGAAGATCAAAGAATTGGTGAGTTAACGCAGAATGTTTTGAGAATAAATAAAGTAAGAACAGTATGAAAGTGAACTCTAGGACTTATATTCTTTCCATGCTTCTTCCAAGTAAGCATGTTAAGTAAATTTCATCATGTTGGAAAGGGATCAGAAATAAAGCTGTCGATATTCCATATTTGCTTTTTGCAAATTCTAGTTCAGACACACTTGAAATGTTACGTATATTGTTCAATTCTGTACCTCAGAAATGATAATGTAGAGCTGAAGGGGTTATAGAACATGACAGCTGTGTGAACGGGAGCATCTTTCTATGACGAAAGGATGTGTTTTCAGCTTTATAGCTTTAAAAAAAGTTAGTGAGCAATGATAGAGGTATATAAAGTTAAACATGGTGTGGAGAAAATGTATAGGAGACGGTTTATTCCCTCTTTCCTAATACTAGAGTCCAAGGTCACCCAATGAAGGTGAGTGGTGGGAGACATGGGTCAGCAGAGTGCATAGTTAAACTGGAAGCTATTCCCAAAATGGGTAGCTACTAACTTGATTTTTTAAAAAGGCTAGAGATTCGGGTGGCTATGTATTTTTAGCATCAGAAGAAGTATGTCTCTGAGCACCAACTTGTTGTTGTTCATAAAATTAGGAATATGCTGGTGCTCTTGTGTCTTACTTATGGTCTTCTCAGAAGTGTTTGGTGGGCCATTATGGGAGGAGACTGCTGACTAGATAGGCCTGTGATCAGATTAAGCAAAGTTCTTAAAGTCTTGGGATAAATGGGTTAAAAAATTACTTAGAACTATTACCATGAATAATGTGGAATTGCTCTCTCCCTCTCTTTGTATCTTTTTCCTTTTTCAATTACAGTTGCAAAGCAGTTTGGATAAGAAGAAAAAGAAGAAGAAAAAGGAGAAGAAAAAGAAGCACAAGAAGCATAGACACCACAGTCCTAGCAGCAGTGACAATGAACAGAATAAAACAAAGTACATATATGCACCACAGACTGACAGCACTACTTAACATTTATTTCACCCTCTTTATTTTACAAAGTACTTTACAGTCTTTGTTGTCTTGGCCTTGCCAAATAGGGTTGTCCTGTTCCTTTTTTAGAGATAAGTAAAATAGACCAGGAGAGAATAAATTTCCTAAAGCTGCAGAAGTAGTATTTAAACAGAGGGCTGAGCCATATCATCTATGTAATTATACTAGCTCTGTGGAAATTAATAGCTGTTACGTGGGATCTGGTTATCTTCTTGTCTACACTACCCACAGGTTACCTTGGTCTCTTATCTCTGTAGCTCAAAAGAACACTTGTACCTCCCCATCTAGAAATTTATCAGAATCCCTCAATATATCCTGATCTGCTTGTCATTATTTAGTCCTTTTCTGTCAGTTAGGTTGGAAGCTGGGCAAGGACATGGCTTGGTGATTATAGGATCCAAGGGGGTTTAGAATTAGAGTGTCTTAGAATAATTGGGGAATCTGGGTGCATCTGGCAGCATAATGGTTGTCATTCTGACAGGCATTGAATTTCAATATACTTTTGCCTTAGATCACGAGAGAAAATGGACAAAATGGAGCCAGTTCATCCCAGAATGCCAGAATATGGCTTGCAGGTATGTACAGCTGTCTGCAGATTGTCTATGAGATGATTTTTACAGTGAGTGGAAGTGAAAGAGTTTAGTAGTATGGCTGCCATTGGTCCTACAGTTGCTCCCACAAAAAATCTCCCAAGAGGAGAATTTATGTATGAATGACTGATGTTTATTTGTTATATGTTTGCTTTGTGACAATAGCATCTTTGTCTAGCTCTAGCACTTATAACAGAAGCATCTCTCTCATTCTAGATTCGAGGTAATGGCCATGACAAGATGTCTTCCCACAAGCTACAACAGAACTCTATGTCAAGGAGCCAATGCCTAACACCAGAGAGGCACTCAAGCAAGAAAAGCACATATGAGGTGGAGCAGAGCAGTCACAGAAGGTCAAGATCACCTAGAGATAATAAACAGTAAGCAGGGGCAAAGCAACTGTTGTTGGTTATCTGTTGTATTATAGAGTACAAGCTGCTTAACAATCATTTGAAGTCATTTGTATATGGTGGGATGTCTTAAAGCAGAGCAGGAACTGAGTGTACTTGAACAGCAGTTATTGTGCCATCCAACACACACTGAAGTCATAATGCAAGATAGTGAGTTGGCAAGGACGTGGAATAAATCCAGTAGTTTTAATTTCATTGGGATCAGGTGGCCATTCTTGTGGTGGAAAGAAATTTCTTCCTGAATTGCAGGCACAACAGCAAGGACCAGAAGACAAAAACAGGAAGCAGGAGCATTTCTCCCAAAAAAGAAAGTTACAGAAGACAACAAACCTCAAGGTATGCTGGGTGGCTATAGTAACAATGGATATTAGATGATTTGTGTTATAAGAGAGGTGAGGAGAACAGTTTTATAGAGCTGTGCAATCCATGCAGGAAGCATGAAAACTGAATGGGAAAAAAATGGAAATACATTCATAGGCCCATTTTGTTTCAGTGTGTCGACTGAAAACAGCCAAACACAATTCACACTTTTAAAAAGCTACCTTCCTAGATGCTGAGGATTAGAAATATGTTCTTAATTTTGGAATTAGCAGAGTATAATAGGAGTGAAGGATCCCATCATACACGGGTTACTATTCAGTGCTCCCAAAGTTATTCCTTCATGCAGGCCAATGCAAAAGTGAACATTCAGCTTTCAAATAAAAGAACATTGTCCAGTGTTACGTGATTTATCTCTGTTAAAATCACATAACATCAGTGACACAGTTCCTGCCTCTGCACTGGTTTTCTGGTTTGTGTGCGTGCCTTTTAGTCACCTGCTGCACACACAAACTAGCACTAAACACGAGTGCCCCTGTTTATCTTCCAAGACCAGACAGGATTTGGTGCCTTTAGTCTATTTAGGTTTTCTATTAATTACTAGATAAAACTATGCTGCAGGCACCTGTTTGATTTAGAATATTCTAAACAACTTGGAACACTGCATATTGCCACAGAAGCATGTTACAGGAATGAGTCCTGGTGCTGCAAGGCAGTTTCCAGGATAAATCCTTGCTGCAATTAATTATAATTGATCTGTTAGAGCCTTTTTATCGATAATCTTTGATTCCCTGTGCTTTATAACCTAGTGGTGATGGTGGTCCCTGTTTCTCTTTATAATAGCTGGGAGAAATTTACTTGGTGCTCAGCTGGTGGCTGGGTAGAGATGTGATTTTGAACCTTGACAGTCTATTGTTGAGCTTCCAGCTCAGAAAGCCTGGGTGACTAAAACCATGCATGCTTGATTTAAGCAGAAAACTCTCAGCAGAAGAGTTGGAAAGAAGACGGCAAGAAATGATGGAGAATGCCAAGTGGCGGGAAGAGGAAAGGATGAACAATGTAAAAAGACATAGAAAAGAAGAGGAACGAGAGCGAGCACTGGAGAAGTTTGGCCGTAGTGATGGGAAGTTCATACAGTAAGTGTCCTGCTTCCCCTATCCTCTAAACCTGGGGAGAAGCTGCAGCTTATTAATAGAGCATATGTTTTCACATGCAGAATGCAACAGCTCCACCAGTCAAAAGGTGTGAAAGATCTCTTGCTTGAGATCTTGAAGAGCCACTGCCTGTCAGAGTAGAGCCCTGGTGGCGCAGTGGTTAAGGAGCCCTGGTGGCGCAGTGGTTAAATGCCTGTACTGCAGCCATTCACTCGAAACCACAAGGTGGCGAGTTCAAGACCAGCAAAAGGGCCCAAGCTCGACTCAGGCTTGCATCCTTCCGAGGTCGCTAAAATGAGTACCCAGACTGTTGGGGGCAAATTAGCTTACTTGCTAATTAGCTTACTTGCTGTTCACCGCTATGATCTTTAGAATAGCGGTATATAAATAAAACAAATTAATTAATTAAAAATTAGACAATACTCTTGACGAACAAATTCTTTAACTCAGTATAAAGCACCTCATGTGCAACCAAAAGAATAATGTCTGTATTAGTGGACTGTGGCTTGGAGTGCTTGCTGCCAGCTTCAACTGGTGCACCAGCTACAGCTTTTCCTGGACAGAGATAATGTAGCCCCAGTGGTCTGTCCATGCCCCACCATTGAGGTTCTCTCTTTCAGGACATGCAAGAGGGGCTTCTCAGCTGTGGCACCCCACCTGTGGAATGTTCTCCTCTGGAGGCTTGATTGGCATCAACACTCTTATCATTTAGGCACCAATTTAAAGCTTGGCTGTTAGTCAAAGTCTTTGGGCCTCAATAATTCAACTGTTATACAGTGGTCCCTCCACATTCGTTGGGTTAAGGGCACAGGACCCCCATGAAAGTGGAAAAACAGCAAATGTCTTTTTTACCTGACCATCTTTCTAGGAATTTCTAGGTCCTCCAGCATAATTCTGTGCTCAACATCAAACAGAGGTTGACCATAGAATTATGCTGGATGGCCTACAAATGTCCAGAGAAGTGTTTTCTCTAGGAATATTTAGGTCCTCCACCATGACTTTCATGGTCAGCTTTCAGCCAAGCCTCACTGGAGGACCTAGAGATTCCTAGAGATAACATATCAATTAAGTCCATGAATAATCAAATCCACAAAAATCAAAACCACCGATATGGAGGGACTGACTGTATAAAGTTTTTAAAATGTTTAACATTTTAAAATCTGTTTTTAACTCATTATGTCGCTTAATACGATTTTACCTTCTTTAAACTGTCTTACTGTTTTTAGCCTATTTAACTGGTTTTAATGCTACTGTAACCTGCCCTCAGATCTCTAGATACAGGGCAGGATATAAATATTTTAATAAATACATAAATTAGATGAGCAAGAGCTGAGATTGATTAATAGGGAAAAGTGAGTGGCTCAGCAGCAAGTGAGGTGTGACTCTTGTTATCCAGAAAAGGATTAACTAAAGCAGGTATTGAGGAGAAGCTCCAGGAATGGTGAGAACTGAATATGAAAGTGGAAGCTGCATTAAACATTAGTAGTCGCATAGAAAGGAATAGCTGGGTAAAAGAGGCAAAGAGCACACCTTATTTTTACTGAGATGTTCTATACATCATCATCATATGATCTAGAGACTCAAGCCAGCTAACAACAAATTTAAAACAGTACAAGTTAAAAGCATTAAAATGTAGATATAACATTAAAAATATTTTTAAAACTCACAAATAACACATTAAAAATTAAAATGTATTGAAAATTCTATACAAACTCTATAGAAAAATTTACGCATCCTGATCACTCAGATATTATTGTGCATATAGTGGAGGGAGCATTGCTCAAGATTTGTATGCCCACCATTTCTACTTCATATTCTCCTTTCATTAACGTATTTCCTTCTGTTCCCTTCCCATCAGTTTCCTTTTGGGGAAGGAAATGTGACTTTTCTAGTCTTAATCATATGTCTTCCTCTCTCTCTGTAGCCACATGAAGCTGGAGAGTGCATCTACCTCCTCTCTTGAAGACCGGGTCAAAAGGAACATTCATTCCATTCAAAGGACAGCAGCAGCCCTGGAAAAAAACTTCATGCAAAGATGAGATTCTCATGAGATGAGAGACCACTGAGGACTTGCACTTGCGGGGTGCTTTTTAACCTCAAAGGAACGGGGATGAGGAAAACAGAAAACTATGAGGCTTTCACAGCCTTGCATCAGCTCTTTCCTCCATGTGCGAGAGGTTTTGTGTCTGAACAATGAATTGAAGTTTACTGTGATGTATTGTTACAAACACAGTTCTAAAATACCAAACTAAAGTATTTTAAAATTCTGTAGGTTCAACATTTTTGAACTTGATGTACTCCATGCAAGCCATTTCAGCAGTAGCCCCTGACCTTTATTTGATGCTCTATAATTTCACTACATTGTGGAAGGGCTATAAGTTGTAGACAGGAGGGCATGAGTTAACAGAGGATGCTACCTCATAAGTTCACATCTACAGTGGGCAGGACTGGTAAGCAGCAGGGGAACAACAGAAGCAGAATACTGTACCAAATATCCAAAGCCCCCAAAAAAGCACTGGCATTTCATTGGTTAACAGTATTTTCATTCAGGAAGACCTTAAGGCATCTGGAGTTTGAACAGGTCCAGACATATAGTGAGATCTAATGGACTGTGCAAGGTTCAGTTTGACAGTTTCTGCCTTGTTTACTTGTTTTTCTTTGCTCTTCAAGACTGTTGTGTTCCCTTCAGCCAAGTCACAGCTTGTGCCTTTTATGTGGATTAGCAGACTTCTAAGTGTAGGTACAAAACAGATTTTGAAATGTGCAAGTAAAAAGTAACCTTTGGCCAAATAGAACTTTAATACGACATCCTTCTGTACATTACATTCTTCCTTGGTAATATGTAAATATTGAACTTTGTATATCTGGATGGCATTTAATATACTTATAATTCTCGTAAGTGGCTAATGTTTGGATTTTTTAATAAGCTGCTCATGTTATATATAGGTCAGTGAAGATATTGTGGGTTTCCTTTGAAACTGGAAGAAAATGTGCAACAGTTGCGAAAAAACATTAGTATTTCCCACCCACAGCAACTAGTTTTGATGTGGGGCCTTTCTGTAATGGGGAAGAAGGTTAAGTCTGCCCACGAAGTGCTCTCCTTGTTCTCTCCTCATACTGGTGCTCTCTCAAATCCCTCTGGGCTACACACTGAGAAGTGGCCACATGGAGGGGTATTATAATAACCACTGAGCTAGATCAAAGTGAATACCTAAGTAATCCAGCATTTTGGTTGCACAGTAAGCCAAATGGCTATGGAAAGCCTGCACTAGGGCATGTATGCAATAGCACCCTCCCTCTTGTGGGGCATACTGCCTTTGATACTGGAGATAATGTCACCATTATGACTGGTTGCCATTGAGTGCTTACTGGGATAGCTTGTAATAATATTTTAGTCTACGAGAAACGGTCTTGGTTTGCCACAAGGCAAAGGTGACTTTTCTTAGACCAGGGCCTTCAATGCTAGAGACACTCTTCAGAGCTGTCTTTACGAAGGTGTCAGGGAAGAGTGGGTTAAACCTGCCACAGTACACCTAAATTCTATGTCTGATAAGCTTTATCATTTATCTTGACAGGTAATGGCAAAACTATAAATCTAATCAATGGATGACTCAGTGCAAGACCTGGTTTTCTCCCATTTATACTGAAGGCGGAGAAGACACACACATTCCCTCTCTCTTTCACACACATACATATATACATGTATATATACATACACTGATGATGATTGCCACACTACCCTCTTATGGTGCTGCTATTCCACATTTACTGCTCTGGCTGCCTCCTGTTGCATTCTGGGATTTGTAGTTCAGTGGTGCCTAAGAGCTCTGGCTGAGAATTCTAAAGGCCTCCTCCTTCAACTGCAAATCCCAGAATGCAACAGGAGGCAGCCGGAGCAGTAAAACTGGAATAACAGTGCTATAAGAGTGTAGTGCAGTATTTTAGCAACCCTAGTGATGCCATTGCCTAGGCCTCTACATTGTACATTTATCATATGTATGCCAGCATGGAGTAGTGGTTTGAATGTTGGGGTTAGGACCTCAGGAGACGGGTTCAAATGTTTCTCAGCCACAATGGAAGGTGCTGGGTTATATCACGTGCCGTCCCTAAAAAAAAATAACCCCACCTGAGAGAATTCAAAGATATAGCCATGTTAGTCTCTGGAGTCAGTATGTAGAGAGATTTTGCAGCGCATTTGAGACTTAACTGAAAGAAGTGAGTTGGCAGCATGAGCTTTCCTAGTCTTCAGTCTACTTCCTCAGATATATTTATTATTACTTAGATCTTGCAGCACCTTTGAGACTGACTGAAAGAAGTAAGTTGGCAGCATGAGTTTTCCTAGTCTTCAGTCTACTTCCTCAGATGCATTTACTGTAGTGGAGTGCAAACCAGGGACAGCTATCTATATGCCATGAGAATGTCAATTCAAATTCAAACTCCTTTGTGTCTGGAAAGAGGTGAATAAGCAGCCAGACGCTGAATAAACGCAGAAGCTCAGCATCGCTTCCCCCAAAGCGCCGCTGTTGCTTCTGTTTCTCTTAGGGCTGAGACCCGCTCCGGCCAGAGGGGGCGCTGTCCGCAAACAAGAGCGCCGCGGGAGACCCCGCCGTAATCGTCCATTCATAATTCCAGGTGCCTAGTCGCCGCTGATTGGCTCCCGAGCTTGTATTGGCGCAGCCCTGCCTCTTACGTCACGTTATTACGGAACGTACCATTATCGAAAGGAGGGGAGCGAGGGGGAAATAATCCCTGACTCCTAAGTCTGTGCCTTCCCTTTTGGTTAGTCTCGCCAGCTTCTTCACTAGTTAAATTTCCCCGCCTTTACCACCAACCCTTCTTACAGGTATCCCTCCACAATTTCCCCCCCGAGCAGAAATGGTACGTCCCTTCTCCGCCCCCTCCCTCCCCTCCGACCGCCGCCATCTTGGCGCCTCCTTTGCGCAGGAGCCGAGCTTTTGGAGCTCGTTCCGCGGCGGAGCGAACCAACGAGTCCGAAACGCGGGGGGGGGAGCGAGTAGGCGGGGCGAAGCGACGTATTGTGGCAGCGGACTGAACCATTCCATGGTCGCTGTGAGAGAAAAAGGGGTGTATGTGTGAGAGGATAGTTCCACTTCGGGAGAGGGCACTACTATTTGGCAGCTGACAGGGGGGTGGGGCTGGGACCCAACCATTTATAGAAAGAGGGGTGCAGGGTGGCTGAGCTGAACCATTGCGCCTACGGAGGGGGAAAGGGGTCTGTATAGATGAGTGGCGCTGTTGTTAAACGCGGTGTGACGGGTAACGGAAGAGAGACGTAGCGGGGCGTAGACGGTACCATTGTGTTTCTGCAGAGGGGAGTGTGCACCCCTGCTTTGGTTGGAATGGTGCCGTCCCAAGCGTAGGCGGGAGGGGCCGGGCTGTACCATTTTGGGACCATACAGGGGAGGCTGCCACAGATTGAATGGGGCAGTCCATTGTGAGTGGGTGAGAGGGGGTGTCCATGTGGTTATCACTGGAAGGCTCTATTTTATGGGAGAAACCACTGTCTTTCGCAGAGAGGGGGGGACAAGGGGTGGTGCCACTCAGTGGCCTTGTGCTCATATTGGCCTCAAGGGTGGCACTCCTGGAAGGCCAGGCGAGGAGGCGCTAAGCAGAGGCGGCACATGGAGCCAAGGGTGCCATTTTGAGCACTGACAGGGGCCAAAAAGGCTGGCCCCATTGACATGAGAGACAGTTGCCCGAGTCGGATGGGTACAAGGGGTACCATGCCAAGCCCTGACTATTAGGACGGCGAAGAGGAGGAGGAGGAAGAGATTTGTCATCAGGGCAGGGAGTCCGGAGCGTCCTCTCTTGCCGCCATGGCTTCCAACTGCACCAGCAGCAGCACGGCAGCTGCAAGCGTGGGCGCGGCGCTGGGCAGCGCCCTCAGCGCCTCCAAGACCAAGACCAAGAAGAAGCATTTCGTCTGCCAGAAAGTGAAGCTCTTCCGTGCCTCGGAGCCACTCCTCAGCGTCCTCATGTGGGGAGTCAACCACACGGTGAGCGAGAGATGCACCTCCCCCTTTCCCATCCCACCTCTCTATTTGCAAACGTAGGTGCAGGCTTGTGGCGTCCATCCCAGCACAATACATACATGCGCTTCCATATTCGCTAGGGTTAGGGGCACAAGGCCCCCATGAATATGGAAAAACCACAAATAACAAAAACACCATGCTTTTACCTGAGAGGACACCTCTCTAGGGATCGCTAGGTCCTCCAGTGCAACTCTGTTCTAGAAGAGTTTATTCCTGATGTTTCGCCAGCATCCGTGGCTGGCACCTTCAGAGAATGCTGGCATGGAAGAGAGTGGGGTATATATACTCCTGGTTGAGGTGAAGTGATTTGCATGTTGATCTGCGTATACTTCTGTTCATTCTACCAGTCCTGAAAAACACCCAAATCAAGACCCAGCAAATGCAAATGAAAACCACCCAGAGTAAGGGGGTTTTCCAGCCGACAATGGATCGTTAATTAAATAGACACCCTGAGGCTTTGCCATTCACCAAAGAACAATACACAGATCAACATGCATATCACTTCCCCTCAATCAACAGTGTATATATATATATATATCCATCTCTCTTCCATGCCAGCTTTCTCTGAAGATACCAGCCACAGATGCCGGCAAAACGTCAAGAATAAACTCTTCTAGAACATGGGCACATAGCCTGAAAAAAAAAACACAAAAAATTAATTAAAGCATCTATATATAAAAATGCATAAAATATAGTTAAGTTAAAGACAGACTAAAAACCAACCTGCTATGCGTTATGTACCCAAAGCCTGTTTTTACCTGGCAGCGAAAGGCCAGCAGGGAGGGGGACAGCCTAGCCTTCCAAGGAAGCAGAGATGTCCAACAAGCCACCCGCCAAATGTAAAGCTGAAGGCTTTCATGGCCAGCATCTATTGGTTTTTGTGGGGGGTTTTGTGGGCTATGAGGCCGTCTTCTAGAAGAGTTTTATTCCTGGCAGTTGTGGCTGGCATCTTCATTTCTGGCGAAACGTGAGGAATCAACTCTTCTCATATCCCGAAAAACCCACAAAAAACGTAAAGCCACCAAATGTTTCTGCTCTTCAGTACTTCTTCTTCTGGGGACAGGTGCAAAACTGTCAGTTTGGTGGATAGCTGTAGCCGGAATAACCAGCCCTGACATAGTGGTTTGCTATAAATTGACACCGATTATGTACCTTTTGGGAAGCTCTTCCTCATATTCATGTATCATGCATGCATGGTGCTGGAGACTTGAAAAAGGATAATTCCCTCTCTCTTGGGTAGTTTTAGTGGCTTTCTCTACAGACATTTTACAACTGCTGCAGAAGGTATCACTTCCTTTTTGTGGCTAACCTTTCTGTAGCTAATCACATCTTTCCTCAGAAGTGAGACCTATTGACCTCATTGCAACATAGTTCCATCAAAGTGCATGTGGGGTTGAAGCCTTGTTTAAACTCTTACCCAACAAATCCCAGGTCTTTTATCAGCTGTATTTTATCAATTTAGCACAACTGATCTTTCCTACAACCCACCCACTATTTTGTTTTTGTTTTTATCTATAATGAATTTGGATTTCTTGGATTTACTGTTTCACAGTTTAAAGGAAAAGCACAAATATAAAGCATATTTTTGAATGGCTGTTGAAAGCTCATGAAATCTGAAATATTTCAAATTCTCTATAATGTCATGTCTTCAATTGGAATTTTATAATTGTGCTGGCCAAATGGCTGTAATAAAGTTTGTCTATAATGTACACTCATCCCTCCACATTTGAGGCTTTGACATTTGCGGATTTGATTATTCACTGATTTTATTAATATATTCTCTCTAGGAATATGTAGGTCCTTCAGCACAACTCTATGGTCTACTTTAACCAATAGTCACACTATTAAAAAACGCTCCTTTTATACTGTATCAGTTAACAGAAATGAATGGCATATTCTCTTGTCAAGGCAGAACTAACCAGTTGGGGCTAGGTTTTAATTTCATGTCATCTTTACCTCATCCTCAGATGTCTAGAGCAAATGGTTGCATTACTGCCTCAGTTACCTGTGTAAAATTAAAATAATTGTCTCTCAAAGTTGCCGAAAAGTGGGGAAAGCGATGTAAAAAATTTCAGCTTGCAGCAGAGTGCCATATAAATGCTACATAAATATTTATGAATTATCATAATGATTTCTGCTTTTGTTATATGCTCATGCATATTTGTGGTTCCTTCCCAGAGTTGTAGAAAGCACTGTCTTGGGAATTCTGTGACAACCTGTAAAGGCTTTCACAGTGAACTTCTGAAAATCTCATTAGCTCTTGTTGTTAAGATGATCCACAGAGAACTTGGAGAGGCACATTTTTGAGTCGCAGCCACTCCTTCCTTCTGTGGGTTGGGGCTGAGTTCTATTTATGCCAGAGTCTTAAGACTGATGTGTGTCAACATGTCCATGTTATCAGTGGAAATGGCATCTGCCACTTCAAATTATGGGAGGATGAACTAAGTGGAGTGTATACCTGCCCTGCCTATAATACAGATGACCAAAGTACCACCCCCAAACAACTGTCACCTTCTCTGTGGCAAACAGAGCAGTGTTATAGGCATGTTCTGTGTTTGTGTAATCGGACCTTCTTTTCAGCTGTACTAGATATTCTGCTCAAGCCTAGAAATAAGGCAGAAAGTTTTCTCCCACCCTCTGCCGAACCTTAAACAGAATACACTATGAAGCAAAAGGAATATCGGTTTGGGTAATATATGTTCCACGAAAGCAACTGTAGGGAGCAAGGGAGAACTGGACTTTTGATATACAGGACCTGAGTAAAGAAGTGTGGTGGGATCTCAAATTAATGCTTTTGCTTTCTGTGGCTGCTCTGTAAGTTTGTATATTTTAATGTTTATTTTTTATTTGAATTTTGGGTACGTTTTGGGAAATATCAGACCAGTAGAGTAAATAAAGAGGCTGTAGTAATCCTTTAAAATTTATTGACGTAGGCTTGGGAGGGACCAAAGGGTCATACAATTAATCTTTAACACTTCTTGCCACAGGAGATTGTTATAATCACCAGCATAAAAGGCACTGGTTTATTAGAAGATATTAGCCACAGCAGATCCATGTGTAGAAGCAGGATGTCTCTGATGGATAGACACTGACGGCACACAACAATATAAAGTTGTTGCCTCCTGGGAGGCGTCAGTGGCCAGACACTGTTAGAGGCAGAGTGCTATGCTGCGTTTCCTTCATCATAACTTGGAGCTGGTAGTTCATAGGTTTTTAAAGAGTGGGCTTGGTTTCTCGGTCATTTGGCTGCTCTTAGTAATCAGATTGTGTAGATTGCTTTACTTTCTGTTTATATGAGCTAATTGGTACTTAAAATCAATTTTTCTTTTTGAATAAACTCATCCCTCCACATTTGCCTTTTGTGGATTTGATTATTCACAGATTTTATTAATATGTTCTCTCTAGATCCTCCAGCACAACTCTATGGTCAACCTCAACCAAAAGTTGTACTGAAGGACCTAGCGATTCCTAGAGAGAACACTCCACTAGACATTTGTGGCTACTCCAGCACAATTCTAGGCTCAATGTTTGGCAGATGTTGACCACAGAGTTGCACTGGAGGACCTAGCGATTCCTAGAGAGATGTTCTCTCAAGTAAAAAGATAGTGTTTAGTTATTTGTGGTTTTCCCCACATTCACAGGGACCCCGTGTCCCTAACACCAGTGAATGTGGAGGGACAAGTGTAATTTGAGTTCTCCCTCTGCCAGATAATAATTTAATAATAATTTGTTTTATTTATATACCGCTATTCCAAAGATCATAGCGGTGAACAGCAAGTAAGCTAATTTGCCCCCAACAGTCTGGGTACTCATTTTAGTGACCTCGGAAGGATGCAAGCCTGAGTCGAGCTTGGGCCCTTTTGCTGGTCTTAAACTCGCAACCTTGTGGTTTTGAGTGAATGGCTGCAGTACAGGCATTTAACCACTGCGCCACCAGATAGTTGACAATGCCTTCCAAAACTGTGCTCCTCTCTTCACTGCCCTGTGGAATATTGGCAGCTTCTGCTTAGGAATAAAGTTAAAACTGGCAGAGTGTAATGACTTGACTGTGACTTGCTTACAGTGAATAAAGAGACAAAAACGTGATGATGACAGAAAGGGTTTGGGGACAGAGGATGGTTGTTTGCTTCCCATAGACATTTGACTGGCTGTTTTGAGGAACCGTGTGCAAGAACCCAGTGTCCCTACTTCTCATTAATCAGGCTTTCTTTTCATTCTTACATATGTGATGAAGAAATGAGAGGTGGTCACTGCCAAATTGCCTGCCATGAGCAAACAGTCTGCTGTGAAAGGCTAATTAAATATCGTGAACACTTCTATGTTAACCACTCACACATGAAGCCACAGGACTTGATAGCTTTGGCAGGGTGTCTTCTCAGGTTCTCCTCTGCAGGAAATCCTGCTATATTGCTGCATTAGGTCTGTTTGGTTCATATAAGTAACAACATTGCTTTACCCTTCTTGAAGCAACAGAACAGTTTGGGGAGGCTGCCCACTGTGTTTCTGTATCAGTATGGTTATATTGCTGCCTCTGATCACATAGATTACTCCATTCAGCAAAGGGGCTTGAGTAGTGATCTGCAAATTTTGAGTATCACACATTCTTAAAGTAACGTAAGCTGCCTTGTATTAAGTCAGACCACTATTGCAGTGCTTCTCAAATGGCGGGATGGGACCCCTGGGGGTGGTGGCGGTGGCAGTGACAGTTGCTCAAGGGTTAGACTTGGAGGCCCTAATCTCTACTCCTCCTCCTTCTGCTTTCCAACCAGTGTGGCGTAGTGGTTTGATTATGACTCTGGAGACCAGGATTCAATTCACAGATTGGCCATGAAACCTAGTGGGTGACCTTGGGCAACAACACATGCTCTCTGCCTCATGGAAAGGCTCTTGGAAACCACCTCTGAACAAATCCTGCCAAGAAAACTCCATGACAGGTTTGCTTTAGAGTTGGCATAAGTAGGAAATCTGCACTGCAGAAATAATGCTGACTTGAAGGCACACAGCAACAAGGGGAAGAGAAAGGCAAGAACACTTGGAGCAGCTGCCTCTGCCTGAAGGAGAAGGAGGCAAAGAGTGGTGAAGTGGTTCATGGTTTCTGGCAGGGCCCATCCCAGACCACCACTTGTCCTACCTGTCCCATCACTGCCTTGAGAATTAATGTTTCTGTGTGATTTTGTGTGTATAAGAGTAAATGAATATGTCTTTGAGTGGAAGAAAGAATGAATCTGCTGAATATGCACTGGAGAAATAATACAGGTTGACATCACATTAACTGTTATGGCTTAATGCCAAGGGATTCTGGGATTTGTAGTTTTGTGAGCCATTTTGCCTTGTCTGTCAAAGAGCTCTGGTGCCACAACAAACTACAGTACAGGATTCCATGGGATGGAGCCATGAAGGTTAAAGCGGAGTCAAACTGCATTACTTCTGCAGTGCAGATTCAGCCTGGATGTGTAAACATCTGTAAGCACTGGTGCATCTAAGTGTGGCTGTATTTGAGACAGTTTTTTTAAAAAGTGCACGTATTAAGTATTGAATTTATTTAAATAATACTATCTTAATTTGAACAGTGTTATTAGCCTATAAAATGCTAAAATACTAATAATATACATGAATGTGTAAACAAAATTACTCACACTAAACAAATACAGTATTTTGATTGATCTACTATGTGGGGTGGGGACATCTGAATGTAGATTTAAACGGGGTCATAAGGGGAAAAAGGTAGGGAACCACTGCATTTTTTGGTTTATGTAGCCCAGAACTGGCCAGCAGCTGCTCTCCAGAGATTTCTGTAATGGCACTTCCTACTTCTGATGCCTAAAATCCTCTGCAGTGGAAATGCCAAGGCATAGACTAGGTCCTGCGTAAAAACAGGCACCCCATCAGTGAGCAATAGTGCGACTTCTTACTTTTTCGACGTAAGAATGAAATGTACCACAGGTTTTAATTTGAGGAGGAAATGATCCCGATCAGATTAGTGAACATTGGCTGTAAAGGGGATATAAGCTTACACTGAGGAACTGAGGAAGTTGTTATTGGGTTTTCTCTGTTCAGAAGAAGCAAACTTACAGGCTTCTTTATGCAAAGATTGGTTCTCAAAAGAGGATTTGCTTTGGCAAGCAGCTGGTTCTTACATGTGCTTGAGCCTGGGAAGGAAATCCCATTCCACCTCCTAGAGTTTAGTGAGCTTTTATTTTTGTTTTCCCCTGCAGTCTGTGTCTCAGTTGCTTTCTTGAACCATATGGATTGTAGGCAAGTTTTGGCAGCTCACCTGCTCTCTGTGCTGATCAGATGTATTGAATGGCTTCTTCCATCTTCTACCGAGAGGAAAAAGTTCTTTTGAAACTCTGTAATTCTGAGTGTCAACCCACTCAAGTCCACCAGTTAAATTGAGCGTGACACTGATGGTATAAGCCAGAATGGCCCTTCAAATGTTGGATTTCATATTATCCCTTTCCAATGGTTATGTTAGCTAGGACGGATGGGAGTTATTGTCCAAAAGTATCTTGGAGGTCCTACTTTCCCATCTCTGTCCTAAGCAAAGCAATATGTTGTTGTCCTGCTGCATTGTAAGAATGGTTGAAATACACCTCAAAGAATTCATATTTAATGAACCTACCATTCCCTGCATGTTTGGAGTAGGCAAGCTTTTTTGTTGTTGTTGTTCATAAAAAATTACATCATCCCAAAAGAGGGAGAAAAAGTGCACAAGGTTTCCATGATATATCGTTTATACCCGTGTACAGTATAAGTCAACTTTACGTATAAGTTGAGGGAAGCTTTAGGGTCAGAATTCTGGATTTTGATATGACCCATGGATAAGTTGAGGGTAAAACCTAAGGGGCTATAAGGAAGGATAGAAAGGGGGAAATGCTACTTCTGTTACTCCTTCTCCTTCTCTGGACCTGTCCCAACCAATTCCCAGGTGCTGGAGGAGAGGTTTTAACATCGGATTGAGAAAGGAAGCAAAGGCTTGCAAAACAGACCAGACAGAGAAGCAAGTGGATTTAAATGGGGAGTTTTTCTGATATGAAGCAAAGGCTTGCAAAACAGACTGTAGGGGGGAGGAATTGGTGTTCAATGGATATTGAAGCATCAGGCTTGCTTGCTTTAGGACCTTTCTAAGCACTACTGATGTAGTCATCCTTATATAAGTCTACCCCAAATTTTAGGGTCAGTTTTGGGGCATAAATTTTTCGACTTATAGTCGAGTATATACGGTAGCTTGTGTAACTGTTTGCAGCATGGTGAAACCTCATAAACATGATCATTACCCTGAAATCAAGACCCTATGCATGAGCAAAAAAGAAGGCGGACATAGGAAATAACGGTCAGTTCCCTGTTCTACAGATGTAGGACAAATGAATGCCTGTGGATCGGGAAGCTGATCAAGGGAATATAGGTCTTCTCTTTAACTGATACAATCAGAGTGATGTTGTTACAAAGTGATGTTGTAATAGTGTAAGAACATGTAATTTCTAATTTCCATCTACCCAATGCAGTTACGTTTTTGCATAAAGAACTTGTCAAGCATTGCAAAACTAAACCATCAAATTATCCAATAAGAGCTGGTACTTTTCTTTTTCTTTTTTAATTTTTAATTTTATTGATTAAAAACAACATACATTGAGCTGGTACTTTTCACAGTAGCAACTAGGCCATGTTCGCTGAGGATGATGGGAGTTGTAATTCAATCCAACTGGAGATTGCCAGGTTGAAGAAAGCTGTACTGGAGTAGATGGGATTGCTCATGACTAAATATACAGTGTAATTCAAAAATAATAGTTCAAAACCAAATAAGAACAGCTTTACTTTAGCACCATTCTTTTAAAATCACCTATATATGGTTGCTTCCCTATGGTGGGAGAATCATCAGCTTTGGGATATTTGGATGTATTTCTGAGTCTTTGCTACATAAAGTAGAAAGATTTCATCACTGGTGACATTATTTTTATACACATTGTGAGTTGCACAATTTCTCTTTCAATTTTAAGTACATCTTTTCAGCCAATTTAACTCTCACAAAGGCCTGGGAGGAATGTGAGAAGTTGTCCTTTAAGACTTATCTCATTAATGGAAATGTTTCCAAATCTAGTTCCTGTGTGGGGGAAAATGCCAGGTGAAAAGTGTGTGTGCAGGGGGTTGTCCCTATATAAATATTCATTTAGTGGCACAGAAAGATGAAAGACTAGACTGAGGCTTTGTCTGCACTGATCAGGATGCTCCCC
The DNA here is from genome assembly GCF_019175285.1 of Sceloporus undulatus. Classification (NCBI taxonomy): domain Eukaryota; kingdom Metazoa; phylum Chordata; class Lepidosauria; order Squamata; family Phrynosomatidae; genus Sceloporus; species Sceloporus undulatus. The sequence goes on along the minus strand of NC_056527.1, from coordinate 82,550,581 downwards.
TGCACCATGGCAGCTATTTGCACAAGTATTCCACTGGGCTACCCACCACTGTCATGGGTCACTTGCTTCTGAGGTCAGAATGGGGTGCCCAGTGGTGGTCACATGCTGGGTCCTCATTCTGACCTCAGAACATACAACCCACTATGGTGGCAGACAAGCCACCCAGAAGATCCATAGCAACAAGGTTTTAAAAAATCAATTTTAACCTTATTATGTCCTGGCTCTGATTTTGTCTGCTTGTTATTACTCCAAAACACCTTTTCAGAGTATCCACAGTTAACACTTGGGCCCCATTCAGACTAAACAATTAAAGAGCTATTATTTCACTTTAACCACCATGGTTCCATTAATCCTGGGGTTTGTAGTTTGGCACTAGAGCACTATGGCTGAGTATTTTAAATACCTCTCTCTAAATTGCAAATCCCAGAATTCCATGGGGCGAAGCCATGGTAGTTAAAGTAGTATAATAACTCTCTAATTGTTTAGTGTGAATGAAATTTTACTAAGAGGTAACACAGGTCTCAACAAGGCCACAATCCCTATGCTGCTGTAGAGGTCATCCACCACACTAGGGCTGCATCCACACTGCAGAAATAATCCAGTTTGACACCATTTTAGTTGGCATGGCTTAATACTATGGAATTATGGGAATTGTAGTTGTGTGAGACGTTTAATCTTCTCTGACGGAGAACTGTGGTGCCACAACAAACTACAAGTTCCAGAATTCCATAGCATTGAGCCATGGCAATTAAAGTGGTGTTGAACTGGATTATTTCTGCAGTGCAGATGCAGCCTAGAATGATTTTTGTTAGAAATCGAGGGTGAAGTTCAGCCTGAAATTGTTGAGAAACTGAGGATCCATAGGTAGAGGATACCAATTGATTAGTGCCTACGCTGCCCCAAAGTAGACTTGTAACTGGACAGTAGTTCAGTAGTTGAATAAATTGTTTGGATGCAGTGAAGAGAGTTTAAGAAAGGGCCTCATGATCTCTTCCTTCAAGGCAACTGACTAGGCCCCTTCTTTCAGCAAAGTATTAACTGCCTCCTGGATCTCAACTGGTCATTCTCAGCTAATTTTTAACTTTTGTCAGCTATAGAAGACAAAGGCTGGGTGAGCACCCATCCACATCCTTAGCTTGCAATAACTGAATTTAATCCAAAAAAACTGATTAACTAACAGTGTAGCAATTCTCTGTCCAGTATTGTGTCACTGGAGTCCCACATTGATGTAGATATCAACAATTTTATGAGTAAAGTGGATAAAACTTGCAGTGGATTTCTGAGAGCATAGAAGAATCCATGTGAGGAATAAACTAGAGGTTCTTAAACTACTTTAGGCACATTGTACAGGTGCACTGGTGATAGTGGGATATGATGGTACTGCTATCACCACTGTTAAATAGGCCTTCAAATGGGTTGTAGCTAGGATCTGGCCAGCTTTCCTATGATTTCATTATTATCATTTGTTTGAGATGACTTGGGGACATGGTTGCAAGGATGTCCTGAGGCCTTAGCATGGCTGTTGAAACCCTTGCAGGATTAGCATCCTGGAAGATTTCAACACCAATCTTTAAGGTTACATCACTCAGCTGTGGGACAGTGAAGTATAGTAGATAGTATAATAACAGACTCCCATACCGTGTCCTGTAATGTGATGCTAAATGTCAACACTCCAAATGTGGTCACGTTTGAATGGGAAACCTGATGAGGGACATAGTACAGTCGGCCCTTCTTATACGCGGATTTTTTATACACAGGTTCAAGCATCCACAGTTTGAAAATGTTCAAAAAAAGTATAAATTTCAAATATCAAACCTTGATTTCCCATTTTTTATAAGGTACACCATTTTACTGTGTCATTATATTTAATGGGACTTGAGCATCCATAGATTTTGTTATCCACGGGAGGTCTTGGAACCAAACCCCAGCGTATAACAAGGGTCTGCTGTATTGTGATAGACCAAGGTGATACTGCGGCCATGGGGACTGAGCTTGTACTGGTGCTGCAACAAAAAAGGAGTGGACCCAATGACCTCAGTGAGACTTACCTACTTTATTTGAAGTGTATGAGAGAGTGTACAACTTCGGACCCGCACTGTACAAACCAGAACTGGAAGTGGAATGTTTCACTTTCCATTCTTGGACTGGCGTCCTGTTAGGTATAAGTCCCTTTTACACCTGCATATGTCTTTTTGGTTGTTACAGAGATTGGTACAGTATTCTGTTTCACGCACTGTAATAATGAAAACACCTCCTCCCGAACGTATTGTTTAGTCACTGCAGCCACATACACATATGACCATATGACTCTAGCTGATGGAGAGCAGGGGTGAATCAGAGAAGCATATAGCTATGTCCCTGTAGACTAGCAGCATGATGTTTGAGCTTTGGACAAGGAACCTGGTGTGACTCGCTGCTCAGCCACAGAAACCCACCAGGTGACTTTGAGCAAGTCACATTCTCTCAGCCTCAGAAAAAGGCAAGGACAACCCTGCTTTGAGCAAATTCTGCCAAGAAAACCCCATGATAGGTTTACCTTTGGGTTACCACAAGTCAGAAATGACTTGAAGGCATTCAACAACAGCAACATGTCTCCATAGCCAGACACCGAATGATTACATAATCCATCAAGACCTCTGGAATCTGTCAGCAGATCTCAGTAAATGAAGTAATGATTCAGTGTCTGACTATGGGACTTAGCCAGATGCCTTACTCACCACCAGTGACATAATGGCTGTGGGAAAAGACTCCAACAGCTTAATTGCGACTGTGGGAGTGTTGAGTGTACATAGCTGTAGCATAGTTCTGCATGTAGAACTATTACACATTGCTGTGCCATGCAAGAACTTGACCATTGTGTTCCTACACTGTAAAACGTGTTTCTAGTTTTAATCCAGAACAAAACTGCCCTTTGCTCCACACCCTAAATATCAACATTTGCAAGTCACTGCAGAGTAAGTAGATAAAGATTTTCTAAAGCAATCTCTCTCTCTAAAGAATGTCTGGATGTCCCCCCCCAGTTTTTTATTACAGTCTTTGTACTTGTAATTTTTACTTACAATTTCTTCCCCCTCCTTTGGAAATTGACAAAGGTTTTGGCAAGACCTGTGTTTGGTAGTTATTCTTTGCCCTCACAAACATCAGTTATGTGAGATCATACACAATTCTTGGTGAGCACAGGAAAAAGTGATTTTCCTTGAAAAATAAGGACAAGATTTTCTCCCTAATGGTTACAGAAATAGGCTTGAAAATGTGTGGTTAATACTTTATAAAACCCAATAAGCTTTCTTGTAGCCAAGCAGGACTTTGGTGGCATTGTTTTTCCCTATGCCTGTTATGTAGAGAGGAAAAAATAACTCTTTGTAAGAATGCAAGTTTGTACAACCTGTAGAATTTATCTTTTATTGACACCAAACTTGATTGCCTGTTAATTTTTCCCCCCAAAGCATGGCCTGTTCATGCCCCTGAAATCCTAGTGATTTCATGAGAGAAGAAATGGGACTTGCTCCCACCTTCCCCAGATACTTTGCCAACTCTAACCTCAGGATCTCTCTCTCTCTCTCTGAATACCAAATGGATTACTCGGTGGGAATGCCCTAGCTAAGTGGTTGAATATAAATTTCTTTTCTGGACTGTACAACTGCAAGTCATCCACTTAGTGTTGAAATTGCCAATTAAAGTTTAATAAGGTTTATTGGCTCTGCGGTCACAAATGCCAGCAGTACAGATGGTTTCCTTTTCTCCTTTGCTCAGATTTTACATTTCTTTTTCAGATTAATGAGTTGAGTAATGTCCCTGTCCCTGTTATGTTGATGCCAGATGACTTTAAGGCCTACAGCAAGATTAAAGTGGACAATCATCTTTTCAACAAGTGAGTAATTAATTTAATATCAGATTTAAAGCAGTGTCAGCCTGCAGATAGCTGGTTTTTGTTTGCCTGTGATATGGTTAATTTTTTTTTCCATGGGAGTGAAACAAAGCAAGAAGTATGGGCTACAGAGGAGCTAATTTAACATGTAGTTTTCCATGTACCTTTCCATGCGCTCTGAGGAGTTTGTCACACCACTTCCATTCTTGCCACAAACATGCTAATTTAGGGAAATGCATACATACCGGTTTGAGAGCACTTCCTCCCTCAAGTCCCTCCATTAGCATGACTGGGCTGTTGCTGCATTTACTTCCACCCTCGTCTTTAACCTCATTTCCCTGCCCTATGCCCTACCCGTGTGCCTTGCCTTTGTAAGTGTGTGTGGTTTTTGTTTATTTGTTTAAATGCAATTCTGGAGATATGTGAATGTGATTTTACACCACCAACAACAGGACTGAAAAAAATAAAATAAAAAACCACCTGGAATAGTTAAGTGGGGAGGGAGAAGAAGAGACAACGACACCATATTACTATGCAATCCCAGAACTGCTACTGGAGTAACTTACTGCACCTGAGGACTAGCATTATACCAGCACTATTGAGATCTTATTGACTGGATTTTCCATCAGTGGCAAAGTGTAAGCTAACTATGCTTCAAGGCCAAGGCAGCAATGAGAGGGAAATGGTGTCATGAACTAGGCACTATTGTCAAGCATTTATGGTGTGTGTGATAATGTCCTGAGCCACTTCATGAATATGATTTGAGTGGTGAATATAATTTTCTGATAGGAATAATATTGCTCCAGTTTTGGTTCAACTACATTGGTCGCTTATATTCCTGCAGACCCAATAAGAAGAATTGATGAGATCACCATAAGAAGCACCTATGTTCATAGGTGTCTCCCTGCTAGGGATGTTGTTCTATGTCCAAGGTTTTATACATTTTAAATCTAAGAGGAAATAACATTGCAGGTCCTTTTTTGGTGGTGTCACCCATTTCTCTAGAATTCTGTTATCATGGAAATGTGCCTGAACACATTCCTCTTAGCATGTTGATCGGTGGTTAAAATGTAACATAACTGTTTTGGAAATGGTTTTAAGTCTTGTGGATCCTTTTCTGGACATTTACTTCTGTACTGATGTTTTCACAGTGCATTGTAGGGATTTGATTGTGTTTTAAATTTCAGAGCATTAAGATTTTGTGATCTATTTTATCCATTTATTCTGATATTTGTCTTTATTCTCGTTGGTTGTTTCTGCTATTGCTGTCAGTGGCAAAATAGCAGCATGGAAATGCTAACTAATAAAATAAATAAAACTTTAAATGACAGCAGGGCCAAGTATTTTATGCTGGTGGAAGAGTAAGAAGAATGGGATTCTAAGTTGGGTAAGGTGACTAAAGGTGGAGAAATTGTGTTGAGAATTGTGGGCCTTGACAAGTTCTCAATCATGCTAACACCAGAAGGGCTGAACCTGGAGAAACTGGACATGTAGAGGTCAACTTCATATGCCCATCCATTATTACCACCGTTTGAAATACGACAGCCTCTCCCCACTCTGGATCTGTCAAGCTACTTGCCATCACTCACAATCAGCATGGCCATACTGGAAGGGGATGTTAGAAGTTGTAGTCTCCCATGTCTGAAGAGTGCCAGTTTGGGGTAGGCTAAGATAGGCACTTTAAAGATCACCTATCAAAAGTTAAATTTTCTTCCAAGTAAGCAGATGGGCTAGCTTGTATTAACTGGGAGACTATTGCTTCTTTTTTCTTTTCTTTTCTTTTTAATGCCATTGGTAGGCTTGTGGACTAGCTAGCAAACCTCTTTTTTCTCTGATTTGGGCAGGCAAGTAACCTTTGTGAATTTTTTCTTCCTCCTTTTCCGTACTTCACCTGCTCCATCTTCTTTGGAGCCCCTGTTTCAATTTAAATTAACGTTTTCTCAGCTTTGCATGCCACCACCTTCCAGACACACAAGGAAAGAGAATTTTGCCATATTTCAGCTGCACAGCCTGCAGTGTGCAAGTTTACAGGTAGTTATTGTCCAAGTTGCAAAGCTCGGGACATTTCAATTTTGTGGGAGACAAATGTACTCCTTATAAACACATTTTCAATACAGTTTCGTCAGACAAAACACTAGCTGTATAATATTAAGTTAAAATAAATAAATTCTCTCTGTTTTCCACTCTGCCACTGCAGGATTTGCTTTTTCAAATTTGGGAACACTTCAGAGATATGTTTCATTTTCTCTTGACATTTACTGACTTAAATCAATCTGACTTAAGAGAGAGAGGGAGAGAGAGATTGGCAGAGTTGGGGAGAGATTTGTATACACTGCAAACAGGAGTGCTTATCTCTCTGGTTCAAGAGTAGCTGGCTAGCAATCTTTCCTTCCCTACCTCAGAAGGTCTATTACCAAACCACATAATTCCTTTCTGTAGTCCATGCTGTGTTTGAGTAACATTGTTTTTATTGATTTTTTAAAAATTGATTTTCCAGTTGTGGCTACACCATTCATTTCATCCAGTAGCTGCACTCAGCTTCTGTCTCTAAACTTGCAGTTATTGGTGTGTAGTGCTTTTGAAAATGATGTGTATCTTGGCCATGCTGATTCAGAATCTTATTGATGCTATCTTGTCACTTTTCAAGAAAGTATATATATTTCAGCTGGCATCTACTTTCTTTCCTGAAAAAGAAAAAGAACCTAAATACATTTCTACAAGAGACGGTACAGTCATTATTTCTGACTGAATGTGAGATCTGGGGTTCTGGTAGCCCATCTGTATAGCCTGTCAACATAGGTGGGTGGACCTATGTTGGTGAAGTGGGTAATATATTTTAATATTGCTGGAAGTATTACTAATCGTAGCTGGCTGCCACCATCATGTGTGTATCTTTTATATCTTTATATTAGCCATGTGTTTTGTGAGAACAGAAAAGAAAGGAGAATTTCCATTTTACTTTTCAACTGTTCAGGAGATTCCCGCACTGATGTGGATTGGTGGAATTTAACCGCCCTATCCAAGGAAAAGGAGGTGTTTGCTAGTGGTCAAACTCCCTACTGAGTAATATAAAGCCAACCATATGTAGTCCAAACATTGTTATAATGGGTGGTTTGTTACCTTCTTGGACATATGTTCATCAGTAATGTCAAACCTATGGCATGCATGCCAGAGGTGGCACTCAGAGCCCTCTCTGTGGGCACACATGCTGTCGCCCTAGCACAGAGTTTGCCAGAGTTTCTTACTAGAAAGCCAGAGGGACGTAATACTTTGCAATAAATAAGTGGAGTCTGGGTGCAGTTTGGGCACTTGATCTGTAAAAGGTTCACTATCACTATTAGATGCTGCCAAAAATCAAATTATCTGATTGTTATTCTCACATGCTAATCTGTGTGAGAACAAGTGACATATCCAGAGGCAAGGTTGAATGCTCTCCAAAGAGTGTAGAAACGGGCCCCATAGATGGTGTTCTCAGGAAATATTTTATTTCCAGGGCCATAGCCAACAGTGTAAAAGACTCCTTGTAGACTGAACTTCACAGACCTCAACGTTTCAAATCTGATAATGAGATGAGGGGAGGGGGGGAGTTCAGAGCTGTCTGTTGAGACAAATATATGGGGCAAAATATAAAGAAGGAGGCATGACTAAGGGTGGAGGACAAAAATTTTAGGGGCATTAGGAAGGCATAACACATTGAAATTGAGGTTAGTTAGGCGCGTACCATGGACTTGAGAAAAGCTAGTTTTGAAAAGCTAGAGAAAAATCATGTAAGGGTGCATGGAGGATATTTTGAAGGGAAGAATGAGCTCAGTAAGGATGGGACATCCTAAAAACTGAATACTAAAGGCACAATTGCAAATTCTTCCTATGAGATGAAAAAAATATGGCTATTTTAAATGTAACTCATATGGCTGGAGCCAAGGAGCTCTCTGATGAGCTGAGATTCAAAAGGAAAGTGTATACAGCATAGTAGAAGGGCATAACCTGTGAAAGTAATTAAAACTATAACTAGTAAACTTCAGTTTCTAAGGACGCTGTCAAGAAAGTGAAAGTCCAGAATTAAAAAAATGAAAGATGATCAAGAGAGAGGTAGGACAGCTGCTTAGAGAAGATAGTGAATTGTTCACAAGTGACAAAAAGAAGATAGAACTACTGAGCTCCTACTTTGCACCAGTCATCTTCTACAATGAAGGATGTATTAAACCTGGTACAAGTAAAACAAATGATATAAGGAGGGACTGATTAGAGGGCATTTAGCTACTTTTTGAAATTTCAAGTCTCTAGGTAAGATTAATTATTCTTCGTGGTGCTGAGGGATATTATTTCAGAGCCTTTGTCTGTAGTCTTCGGGAATTCTTGGAGAACAGGTAAGATGCTGGAGACTTGGAAAGATACCAGTCTTCAAGAATTGGGGGTGGGTGGGGAATGGATCCAGGTACTGGGAAACCAGTCAGCCTAGTGTCTATAATAGAAAACATTCTAGGATTGATTATTAAATTGCAATTCTATAAGCATCTAAAAAGCATTTCATTGATTACTAGGAGTCATGTGCAGTTTTCAAAATTAATCATGCCAGACTGTTGTTATCTCTTTTTCCCATAGTTTAGTAAATCATAGGAATGCTATCAACTTGTTTTATACATTTCAGCAAAGCCTTTGACAACACTTCCCACAATATCCTTGTTGATGAGATGTAAACTGTGGGCTAAATGATGCTACTGTAGGTCCATTGCTGGTTGAACAACCATACTCAGTCAGTGCTAATTAATAGATCATCATCATTATGGAAGAAGTTCTCAAGTGGAGTGCTACAGGACTCCATGCTAGGCCTGTAGGTGTGGAGGAGTTCCTTAACAGTTTTGCAGATGACATGATGCAAGACAACACAGAAGACAGGCTGAAGATTCAAAATCATTTAGAATCCTGGAACATTGGCCTGAAACTAACAAGATAAAATCCAGCTGTACTAAACTGTTGGAAATAAATGCAAACAAAACAAGCCCTGTGAAATTACAGTTAGATTGGCTGTGTTTAATCTGAAAACGGTTATGGAAACTTGGTAGTAGGTTTCAAATATTTGAAAGGCTGTCAAAGGCTGATAGAGCAAATTATGGTCTGGAGTGCTAGAGCCAATGAATAAAAATGGTAAGGAAGCAAATCTTAGCTGAACATGGGGAGAAATGTCTTAATACTGTAGTGGGAACATGTCAGCAGTGGAAGAGGTTGCCTCAGGTGGTGATATGTACTCCTTTGCTAGAGGTATCGAAACAGAGGTTGAATATCCAAACATTGCTTAGTCCTATATAAGAGATTATCTCCTATCAGTTTTGCCACTGAAAAATGGCATGATTTAAAAAAAAAATTCTGTATTCTGAGACAATTACCATCAACTTCAATCAGAAACACAGTGAAAGTTAACGCAAGGGAAACATAAAGTGACTTAATCCAAATTGCTGGCATAGTTTTTGATTTCACATATGTTGGCAGGTGGGAAGTGACCACAGCTCCCACAGAATGATTACCTTTCCAGGGATTTTACCTGATACATATAGAACATCCACAAGTTTGGCTATATATTAGACTTTTAAAAAAAGCATTTATATGGTGTGTGTTCAGGTGGTATGTATGGTTAGCTATGCTGACGAAGGATACTGGGATTTGCAGTCCAACAACTAGAGTTCCACACAGTTCCCATCCCTATTCTATAATACTGATTGCATAATTTGTTTAGTTGAATATTATTTATTTGTATGTTTGTTTGAATAATAAATATTATTTGTTATATTAATAAATAAATATTATTTATATGAATATTTATCATACAACCTGAGGAAAGTGTACAGTAAAACCAGCTGAACCAATTTGAACAGTATGGAATAATGTAATAAAAAAGTAATTTAAGTAGACTTGAAGCATATTAAATATGCTTCAAGTCTATTTAATATGCATTAAAATAGCATCCAGTTGTTTTCTGCCAATGGCACATCAATATTTTATTAATGAAATTGGTGGGGGTTTTTAAATCAAGTTGCTGTTTAATGCTTAGTTTGAGCATTTTTACATACCCACGTTTGTTTGTTTTTTACTGATCTGTCTGCCATCTGAAGAGGTGATATAAGAGTATACTAACAGATCCATGGTTTATCATTGGGATGTGAAGTCTTCCTTGTCTTTGAGAGAAGCTGCAAGTACAGTACAGGCATATCTCAGTTAACAAAGCCTCTGACAACCCCCTCCTTTTTTTACAAAGGATGTCTTTCTAAACACACACACACACAAACACACACACACACACACCATATTTTCTTCCTTGTCCCCTGTCTAGTTGGATGTTTTAGCAGGGTTATCATTGGGAGAATAGTGAAGGGAGGCTGGAGAAACTCAGACATTTAGTATCAGGTTGCAGCTGTGTATCTGGAGTTAACAATGCAGCCAAAGCTTGAATTGGGGGTAATAATCGGATTCTGCTCTAACTCATCCTACTATATTTCTGTGTGCCTGTGTACAACAGGCAAGGTAAACAGCAACTATCTCCAAAATCCCTTATAGAACATGCTGAACACCAAAACTGAGAGAAAGGGGAAAAGCAGATAAAGGCTACTTCACCAGTTATTTTCACCAGTTTTTCCTATTATGTTAAAGAACCAAGGATACATAAGTTTGATCACCAAAATGGAAATCGTAAAACAAAATGGAGGCTAATGAAACGAGGGGGGAAAATGCTGGATGCATTTTTGAAAAAGCTTTCAAGTGGTCTCTCCAAGATCCAAAATGTTTTTCTTTATTTATGCAAGGCTTATTTGACCAAGTTGTTTCATTTCATATGTGCATGTCATTATTTTAGATGCAATATTTGCTTCTTTTTTGTAATGTATTAATGTATTCCTATTTATTCCATGTTATTATTTTCTGTGTGCATGATGGGACTCCTTCCCCTCGAAGCTCCTAAGATCTGGGCTGCCTTTTATGCAGGCTTACAGATAGTCTGGGCCAAAGCTATATGTTGCTTCAGAAACCCTAATCTGCACTTTGAATTGTGTCTGGAAATAGACCAGTAGCAACCAAAGCTGCTTCAACAAATGAGTTTTCATATTTAGTCTTGACTACTATTTCTTGTGTCTGATTAAGAAAAAAGAGATTTTGCAAAATAGAAACCAGCTTAGCAGTGTGCATTCATTAGTCTATTCCTCTGAGCACAGATTTGTCCATGCTAGTTTCCTCAAAACAACTAGACATTTATATACTATATTTAGCCTGTCTAACATGATTGACTTCAGCTGAGATGACTGTGGTAAACATATATGTATGTGTTCAGTACAAAAACACACACACACAGTATTGAGAATTTTCTGTGGAAAAATAGAAATTTTCCACCCCTACATCTGATTATTGTATCGTAATACTGAAAGACTTCTTTCCATCTCCTTCCAGAGAGAACTTGCCAAGCCGTTTCAAATTTAAAGAATACTGTCCACTGGTGTTCCGAAATCTCCGGGAGAGGTTTGGGATAGATGATCAAGATTATCAGGTACAAAACAAGGTTATGGCATCTCAAAAGACTGCACAGTCCTGGACCTTTTAAGAGAGAATTGAAAGGGACCTGTGCTTACAGTGTGAGATCTAAATGGAAGTTCTTTACAAGAGTAGGTTCAGTCACCAGAAGCAAGACAGAATTGTGCACATTATTTATTACATGTACACCTCAGCTTTCCTCTGAGGAGATGAAGGTGTAGTTATATGGTCCCCCTTCTCACAATACCCTGTGAGGCAGGTTAGGTTAGAAGTGGTGACTGCCCTTAATCATGTAGTGAATTCGTGATTCAGTGGAGTTTGAATTTAGGTCCTCCTCAGTCCTAATCTGATATTCTAACCAGTACATCTTGAGGATGCAAGAATGGTTGAGGGGTAGTCACTAGTGCTTGTGGTCCAGGTGAGAAGTGGAAGGTAATCAATTTGGCCTTGTGACAGAGAAAACAGGTAGATTGAGGTAGAAATTGTAGAGAGAGGTCCAAAAATGCAGTGAAGAAGAAGACAACTGGCTGGGGTGGAGGTGGGGATTTAGAAAGACATAGAAGGTAAATACAGCATAAACATGTGAGACCTGACTGTGTTCAGGATGGCTACATCTCCCAGGACTAGTCTAGAAATTAGTGTGTGCGTAGATAAGGATCTGTCTAGAAATAATCACAGATCAATCCTGGTAGACTGGCATATTCCTGATGTATTCTGCAAACAGTATGTGAACAATATATATTAAATGAGAACATTAGTCCTTTTAGCTGTTTCAAACAGTTTTGAATATTTGTTGAATACGGTACTTATAAAAGAGGAAGGTAGGTAGGTAGGTGTGTTTGTGTCACAGAGAGAGGGAGAGAGAAAGAGAAAGAGGGAGGCCAATACACATACACAAAAACAAGTGCTGGTAGTCACCAAGAAATACACAGAACCTGGTTAGCACATGAAGTTTTTTTGATGCAGCATTGAATATATTTCTTATTTTCTACTGACACAAAGGATTTTTGATGCAGCATTGAATATATTTCTTATTTTCTCATGAACTAAGATTGGCCCCTTTACGATGCTTGGTTGCTACATCTCCTTCTTGTTCTTCTTTTGCCTCTTTGTAGAATTCCGTGACACGGAGTGCCCCTGTCTACAGTGACAGCCATGGCCGGTGTGGGGTTCGTTTTCTTACCACCTACGACCGGCGATTTGTCATCAAGGCGGTGTCGAGTGAAGATGTTGCAGAGATGCACAACATCCTAAAGAAGTACCACCAAGTAGGGGTGGTAGAGAGGAAAAGGGGGGATATTAGAATACCTAGCATGCTGTAGAAAGACAGCCCTATTGTGTGGGTGCGGGGGGGGGGGCTTCTACAATTTCTACAGTGCTGCACTTCCAGTAGTGTGTAACTGGGAAGAGGCATTTCAGATTCAACTGCTTTAGCTTTAGACATCCAGCAGGTCTCCTTATCCACAAGGGGTTACAGTACTAGTGCAGTCTTACTGGCATTTTGGCCACTAAAATGAACTAGTTCGTACTTCTGATTTCCAGTATGAGGCCTTCACATAGAAATGCCAAGGATAGAATAATGCCACTCTTTGCCCATAAGGAATTGTGGCCAGTGACTGCCTTCAGTTCAAATTGTATATTGGATTGAGGTGGCTGGGTGAGAGAAATTGTGGCCCACCAGATGTTATTGAACTACATCTCCTGATGTTGTGCTTGCTATGGCTGCTGGGCATTTCAGTCTAGCATCATCTGGAGGGCATGACTCCCATGCCTGACCTAGGCGTTAATGTTTTTGTGAATCCCTGTGCCTAGCCACTTTCACTGCTCACTATCTCACATCTCTTCCAGCAGCTCTCAGAGTAATCCCTAGCCAAGCCATTGGATGATGTCACAGCCTGCAAGTTCTGTGGAGAGAAACTTTAGGCACTTCCATAGCATTCACAGGCTGGACTGAATCAATATTTCCTGTCCCTTTCCTAGGGGTGCTGAACTGGAAAGAGCGTAGACAGACTCTTTTGAAAGGTGGGATCTGCGCTTCTGCTCCTCCTTTGCTTTATCTCCCTCATTCAGTGGGATCAAACTAGACTCAATGCTAATATCCCACAATGGAGTTGGAGGACTCTCAGGATCACAGTTGGAGTGAATGGAAGGCAGTTTCATGTGTTGCACAGTCTAGCCTTTTCCTCCAGAAATACAAAGGCATAGACAGTGGTGGCAGTAGGAAAAAGGTTGTGGTTACTGCGGTCAGGAAGGGAGGAAGGGGACTTTTTCCCAAGGAGAGTCAGGCTGGCTCCATCCCTTTTGAGCTTCTGGCAGGCAACCAAGATTCCACTGTATTGTGTGACCTTTGGTTCCTCAAATCTGAATTAGTTTTTGGACTGTTTTCTGTGTGTGTGTGTGTGTGTTTAAATCTGGTTTTGAAATATTTTTTTACTTCTTCTTTTTCTTTTTTCTTTTTTCCCCTTGGTTTTACCTGGGGAGCCCTGGCAGGCTGAGAAGTGGTATTCAGGCAAACAAGGCATTGGAGAAATAAGTTGCTCAGAGACAGCTGAATATGTCTGCCTCCTCTCTTTCCCATTGCTCAATCCCTGATGAAGCAGAACACTAGTATAGTGTGCCTACAAGATTCCAACTTTAATGTCTACAGCTTGAGCTACAAGTACAGTTGGCCCTCTGTTTTCATGGGGGGGTCCGTTCCTGACACCCCCCTGCGAAAACTGACTAGTGCATATTCAAGCCCCATAGACTTGAATAGCAGAGGTTGCCCCCTGTGGATTTCCAAGATTGTGGATCATCTGCGAGTTAGGAGGGGCGACTGTATGACCTGCCTTGCAAAACATTACACATCATCCTTCAATTTAGGGAGTGATATGTCCTGTTACCTTCACTTACTAGAAATTATTTGGGGCTCCAGACTGTTTTTGTATTCTGACTTTTTTTTTTTTAGGTGTCTCAAATATATGTGTTGAATTTGTCATAGTCTCTGTAGCCACTTTTTCCACTTAAACTCTGCTGGTGAGTTTTAGCCTCATGCTAATTGACTTCCACCTTCTCTCCCTCTTTTCCTCTTACCCCCTTTCAGTTCATTGTGGAATGCCATGGGAACACACTTCTTCCTCAGTTCCTTGGCATGTACAGGCTTACTGTGGATGGTGTGGAAACCTACATGGTGGTCACCAGGAATGTCTTTAGTCACCAGTTGACAGTACATCGGAAATATGATCTAAAGGTAAGAGCCATTAATATGGAGCATCTCCACGGGATCACATCCTGTGCCACAGAAACCTTGCTCTTTTCTAGTGGGGGACATCATGATAACTGGGTTTTGTTCTCCTCAAGAGACATTAGGCAGGTACTGGAGTCTTGTGGTGCTGAGGGAAATGAAGGAAACATGAACACATTGTTCAGGTTTACTGTATGCAAGTGGATTCTTTGGGGGCATTTCTGCATGATCAGAACCAGGATGTCACAAGCAGCATTACAGCAGGAATGGCTAGCAAGCTGTCCACAGGCCTCATCCTCCTTCCATCTATTTTGTGGTTCCCTGGTGCACCTCCTGACCTTTCCAGGCACTAGTAGAGGTTTGTTTTAAAATAAAATAAAATAGATGGTATGTGTAGAAAGGCCCTTAATTAATCAAGGTCAATGTTGGGTTTTTATGTACTGAACTGCTTGGTTCTAAGTTAGATCTCTTTTCCCCCACTCCACCCCCTTTGCTTTCTCCTCCAGGGTTCAACAGTAGCAAGGGAAGCCAGTGACAAGGAAAAGGTAAGGGCAACCATTGGGAAGACCTTTTAAGAGAGGGAGAGAAAACACTTGCAATTTAAAGTAAAGTTTAGAAAGAAGTGGCTTTACCGCTAGTAGAGTTATAAAAAAAGATGGAGTCCTGATTAGCATATATGGGAACTGTGTGTCCTTCCAAATATTGGTGGTCTGAAACATCTGAAATCAGCCTAGTTAACCTAGCCCACAGGGAGGGTTTATGAGATTTGCACTCTAGCACTATTTGGAGCCCACATGTTCTTCATCCCTGCCATGTAGTTTTTGAAATGGTTTGGAGGAGCAGAATAGCTATTTCTAACTAATGCTGGCTGAAGGATTCTGGGAGTTTTAGTCCAAAGGAGTAAATTTTCCATGCTCTGCAGTGGACGAGCTGAAAGTATCAAATGGCCAGATACAGTTGCCAACCTCTCTCCTGTTTAGGCCTTTCAAACTCTGCGTCTCATTCAGGATTATTCATCATTGCAATCATAAACAAATACAATTCCCAGCCTTCCCCTTCCACTCTCAAACTGTGCTCATAAAATATGAAAAGAGGGAGAGATACTGGTGTTTTCCTTTAGTGAGGATGGGTGATTCTTAAATTGCTTGAATTTCATTTGTTTTCTTCATTTTTTTAAAAAGTGTTCCTCCCATTTGGTTGTTTGAGAATGTGTTTTAATTTTCCATGCCCCACACAGTGACCTTTTTTTTAAATTCTAATCCGGAAAAGCCAGATGGTGTTCTTCTATTTTAAGGACTGCCGGTTGATTAGATATTCAGATTAATGATTTTTAAAACCTTGTTAGAACTATAAACCATCCAAACTGTACACCAGATCCCTTGATATCAGTGCCCTCATGGCCTTGAGGAAAACATTGACTTCTAGTGTAGATTCCCCTGCATCTAAGGAACACCTAGATAGATCATTTGTTTTTATGGGACTTGATGTTCATTTTCAAAAAGCACAATTCTGTGGTAACCAGTAGAAATTTCCACTATATGAGCCAGGTAATGAGTAAGTCAAATAGCAGTAATAACAGTGGGGAAAGAGAATTGTTTTTTGCTGTAGTGTATAAGGTTGTTGTATAACAAAGAACGTGGAAGGGGTCCAACTTGGCTACAGTTGTAATCTGTTTGATGACTTATGCAAAGCTAGAATATGATTTTGCACTGATCTAGGACGCTTCCAGGAATGTCGTTCAGTTTGGAAACAAGATGCACACTTCCTGTGCATCTTGCTTTAAAGAGAATTTGCAAAAGTGTGAAAACAAGTACATGCTCCATCTGCATCTTGTTTTCATGGGAATTACAACAACACCGTTGAAACTTTGCCAGCTTGTTTGCAGAAACAGGGTAGGGGGTGGAAGAAGCTGCAAACAGAAGCAGAAGGATTGCATGAAGCCTGTAGGCCATAGGTTGCCCACCCCAACCCAACCCAGTTAGATCACCACAAAGGTCAGAAGAGGATAGACCTAGATGTTTGAGCTATAGCCTCAGCAGTTGTAGCTAGATCATTCCAGTTTAATTCCCTTCTTTTTTTTTAAAAAAAAAGCATAACATTATGTTGGCCTTTCCTGCAACCTCAACAAACAACATATTGAGCCAGTGTTCTCTGTGAACCTCCTCTTATGACCAAGAGCTAATTCGTGGACAAGTTTCACCACTTTGCATTCTATCAGCATGCCTGTGAAATTAAGATACTTTCTGGTTCTTACTTCAATTCATTCCTTCTTCTCTCTAGGCAAAGGATCTTCCAACATTTAAAGACAATGACTTTCTGAATGAAGGCCAAAAGCTCCATGTTGGAGAGGAATCCAAAAAGAACTTTCTGGAAAAGTTGAAACGTGACGTTGAGGTAGAGTTGTGCTTAGCTGGTGGTGGGAATGTGGGTAAGTTGAGAAAGGTTGTGATGTTAGAACCACATATCTAGAAAAAAAACTGCAAAGGTTTTTTTTCCTTCCCCAAAAGGCACTTTGGATAATTTATTCAGCCTCCAAGGCTCCCTGGTCCACCATCTCCTAAACATCAAAGCTCTCCAGTTTGTAGAATCTCTCTCTGCAACAGTACCTATCCCCTCCTCAGCTCAGTATCAGTTGTCTCTATGCCCATCCAGTACCTTCTTTGCTCTGTGACCTTTGCGTAAATAAGGTTATGGTAGCCTGAATGAAAGGCAAATAAAATCTTGAAGCAGATGCATCAAGTTTGAGGGATCCAATTGTGTTCCAATGGGAATGCGAGTTGTGAGGTCATAACAAGAAGAGAAAGAGAAAGAAAGAAAATGTCTTTTTATTGGCTTCCAGTTTCTCGCCCAGTTGAAGATCATGGATTACAGTTTACTGGTAGGGATCCATGACGTGGACCGTGCAGAGCAGGAAGAAACAGAAATTGAGGACCGGGCAGAAGATGAAGAGTGTGAAAATGATGGCATTGGTGGGAACCCTGTCGGTTCCTATGGAACCCCACCTGACAGCCCTGGCAACCTTCTCAATTTCCCTCGATTTTTTGGGCCTGGAGAGTTTGATCCGTCTGTGGATGTCTACGCTATGAAAAGCCATGAAAGTGAGTGTGGAAGGAGGGAAGGGGAAGGAGGAGGAAGTGGGACAGAAAGGGTAAAAACACGTAAATAAAAGCCCAGAGGCTTGTGTTGAAAAAAAAATCCTCTGACTGCAGGTGTTTAGTAGCATAAAAACATAGCTGTTGGGACTGATATCAATATATGGCATTTAGCGCATTCCAACACTTCCTGTTTCTTGGGTATCACAGGTTCCTTGGCTCCCTAACCAACAATCACTTGGCAGCAAAAGATCCTTGGCCAGTCTTTCAACAGCTAAAAGCCTGTCCACTGTTCCTGAGTTTCCCCTATTGTGTGTAGCTGTAGGAGAAGTTTGGATTTGTTTTTGGCCACACACACAAGTCACATGGCTTGTCAGCTAGGAACACACTTGGGACTCAAACCAAGAGTGTGACTTAAAGCACTTCTACTCAGAGTAGTAATCTGTAAACTGGTGCCAGTTCATGAGTCATTGGCTGCTGGTCCATGGCAGGTTTCCAGTTGTAGCCAAGGACACAAATGTGGTGCCAGTCCCTGACACATTGGTGGGGAAAATTTGCCACATCAGATAGCTTAAAAAGTAGTGCCCTAGAGAATATGTCACAGTCTTTTGCAATGCAAAGGGTTTCCTTCATATACAAAGCAATCTTGTAAGAGGTCCCTGCAGACATTGTGCTAATGCACAAGCAATCTAGCAGTCCTCCCTCCACCCTCCTGGTGCCCTCCAGTTGTTGGACTAAAAATCCAGTCATACCCAGTACAGCTGGCAGGCACTTGGTGTGAGAACAGCTCCCCTTCAACAACATTGCTTAGTCCCTAATTCTTCTGTTTTTGAATATACAAACAGCAGTTCCTGTTTAATTAATGTATTTAACCTTTTCCTTCTATACATACCTAGTCAAAGGGTAAAGGTGCATTATGGATGTGGAAGTTATGTTACAAAATAACATCAAAAGGAATGAATTAGTCATGCATAACCTAACTGATGAGAGCAATGTTCTGCATATGCTCAGGGCAGCTGCTTATTTCTTGACATGCTCCACCAAATTCATAACATTCACTGGGATATTTTGGGTGCTGCTTTGAGGCCTCTGCTCTATTTGAAACGTGATCCTCGGGCCACTTATCTAGCCTTGTAATTGCAGCACTCTGACTGTATCGGCTATTCAAGGAGAACAGTAGCTCCAAAAGATGATACTGTGTCTGTGTCAACATCTCTCTCTCTCTCTCTCATATTAGGTGCTCCCAAGAAGGAAGTGTATTTCATGGCCATTATAGATATCCTCACACCATATGACACAAAGAAGAAAGCAGCACATGCTGCCAAAACTGTGAAACATGGGGTAAGAAGGAACCATTTCATTTTTTTAATCCTGTGATTATTGCCACAGAGTTTCACTGGATGTCATAAAGGTCTCCTATTAGAAAGGGAGAAGAATTTTTCTCATTGTTATTCTGTTTAACCTTCTCAGAAAGCTCTGCTGTGATCTTTATCCCTCTGACCTGTTTAATTCACATTTTGAAAAAGTTACTATTAAAAAGTAGTTCTTTTTGTAAAGTGTTACAAAGACCCACAACACCCACTAGTCACTGTTCTAAAAAACCAGTAGCTCTTTCTGTTGGTAATTACTTTTTAGTTTCTTTCAAAGGGCAGAAATCCATCTTCATAGATAAGAAAATGGTCTACAACAATCTGAGTGAAAAAGCAGTGGGTCAGTCTCTGTTGGCACACTAAACTTTGAGATGTACTCTACCACCATCAAAGTCAAGGCTCTGTCTGTAAAAATTATATGGTTTGACCCAACTTTTCACATATATATGGCTGTAGTAATGGCAATAATAAACACATTTGCTACGTGTCAGCATGCATGCGTGTGTTTGAGATGGTGCTAAGATTGGCTGGCAGTTTGTAGTCTACTAGTTCTTGTCGAAACCAGCATGGCATAGTGGTTTGAGTGTTGGACTATGAGCAGGGTTTAATTACCAGCTGGGCCATGAAACCTACTGGGTGACCTTGGGCAAGTCACACACTCTCAGCCTCAGGGGAAGGCATTGACATACCTCTGAACACATCTTGCCAAGAAAACCTGGTGATAGGTTTGTCTTAGGGTCATCATAAGTCAGAAATGACTTGAAGGCACACAACAACAGATTCATGTTGGACTGAAGTTACTATCAGCCCTGACCTGCATATTCCATGGTGAGGGAAGATGGGAGTTGTAGTTCAGCCTCTGGAGGGTGACAGGTTGCCCACCACTGGGCTTTGGAAGCTTGTTAAGAGGGATCTTTTTATATTACAGAAAGTGTCATGAGATTGATGTGAGAGGGGCAGAACTAAAAGTTTTAGAAACAGTGTTGGGACATCCTAAATGTGAAATTTTATTGATGCTGATTTTATTGATGCTGAATGGAATCACGCTGCTTTTTATCTTCCAGGCTGGAGCAGAGATTTCCACTGTCAATCCAGAACAGTATTCGAAACGCTTCAATGAATTTATGTCCAATATCCTGACATAGTTGTCTTCCCACTGTTGGCAAAAAAGAAAGTGGAGAGAGAAAGAAGTGGAACAGGGGGACTGTATCCAAAGCAACAAGAACGTAGCCCACTCTGCCTGGGTGTAATGTTCTGTACGTTTGTGGCAACAGCGTGACCTAGCTGAAAACTAACTTCTAGCTGTAGGCCTCTGAATCTTCTGCTTGACCTGGTGAAAAAAGTGGGATTTTTAAAAATCTCCTCCTCTCCTATTTTGATTGCTAAAATACACAGATCTGATGAAATATACTACCTTATATTTGAAGAGTATCCCAGTCTTCAGATGGTCAGATGCTAATGTGAATAAATAACAGAAGTTAACGCTACCTGCGGTTGTACCTTCAACTTGACTGTGTTTCTTCATTCAGAGCAAAACCCCTTGTTGCTTCTTTCTCTAAGAACTGGACAGAAAACTGTGTGCCATTTGGAGGACGAAAACTGTTACAGTGATGTGGAGAAGCCATTTAAAGCAAATTGGAAGCAAGGACTTTTTCCTTACCTTATTTTGGTATTGCATTTTCCCCCTGCCCCAATGTCATTTTCAAAGATATGGGGAGAAGGACATGATAACAATTTGCCTGCTTAAAATTTCATGCAAATCAAGGAAGAAAAAGCAGCTATACAAGAATCATACAGCTGTCAAGACACACCATAGATCTTCAGTGGAGATAATGACTAGAAGAAGATATAGCAGCATTAAATCAATCTTTCGATGAGTTGCAAATACATTTGTCTTGAAATAGTTGGACTAAATTGCCTTTGTAGCATAACTGATGTTCTACTAGTGTTACTTTAATCACGGTTCAGTCAGCTTTTTTTAACCTTGATCCGGTTGCATACCCCTTAAGATGATGCTTGCCATAATAAGGCCACAACTTTTTTAAACAACATTTTGTGTTGTGAATCAGTGTGTTTAGAAATCTGTCTCCCTGGAGGGTTTTTTTTGTGAATCTACATTGGGAGAATTCTAGTCCCAGAACCTTGGAAATACAGTATGTAATAAATTGATGCAAGTGACTGCTGTGTAACCACTAGGACAGACTGTGGGAATAACTTGTGCTAGATCAGTTTTCTGGAAGAATGCAAACTCTTCTTGCCCCTATTTGAATTACAGCCTTTTCTCCCTACGTCTGCAGACTGTAACTCTGGATTTCACAGCCATGTGTGTTGAAACTGCTGAAGATTTTGAATGCTACACGTTGATTCTATGTTTTAAATATAACCAGGGGAGGGAGAGGGTGTTTGTGGGATTCTTTTTTTTTTTTTAAAGAGATGGATTTCACTATTTTGAACCATCACCTTGCAATCAAGACACTCTGCTTACTCTGCCTTGAAACGGTTTCTCACACATGCCTTTCTTCTCCTGAATGTGGCTGTTGAGATGTGTGCGTTCTGTGGCGTAGTACACTTTTTTGCTTTGTGGAGTCCACCTTGTTGAGAGTCTGGTGAATGTGGGTTCTTTTCCTTCCTCCTGTAGTATATGCCCCCTTTCAGGTGGGATTCGCACCACCCATTTACAAAAATGGTATTCCACAATTTCAGACACTAGGAACACACTTGAAACATCATGGAGTATGTTGTAGATGATGTAAGTTTTATTTTTAAAGAAACCCTGAACGAAACCATTAATTAGGAATGGGATATGGACGTCCCTTTTCTGTTCACTTGTGATTTCAAAGCAGGATTGTTTTTAAACTGGCAGAAGCCACTGTCTGCGGTGTTTAGATGTCCACTGACTATACCATAAACTAAATGTGAATATGTGAACATATTTAAAAAGTAAGAATGAGTATGTTTGACAGGCTGTAAATGTTTTAATAGCCAAAGGGCTACCTTTTTTCTCAAAGAGCGTGCACTTGAAAGTCTGTTGTGAAATAGAAGATATAACCTGTCTTTGGCTTGGTAAGGTTCTCCATTCTTGGCTCTGTGTGTTTTGTTTTTTAAAATAATAATAATAATAATAATAATAATAATAATAATAAAATTCTGAGATTTTACATGGGGAGAGAGTTTAAAGTTTCGCCCGAGTGGAACTCTGCTCCATCTTTCCCCTCTCTTCCCACAGAACACACATTCCTGCTGCTAGTGCCTGTCCCCCAACAATATTGCCATGTTGTAGCTGGGGAAGGCCAAGATTTGTCCAGCTGTGTCCCTGCAGCTGGATATGCTTCTGGTCCCTCTACAGGTGGAGGAGGACGATGCTGTCATTGTCTACCTGACTGTGAGGACATAACCAGATGCTTCTCAGCTATCCCAACTTCCCCAAGGCATTATGTAACGATATTGGGATGGTACAGGAGAAAATTGAGTCTCAAAGGATGGGGGTAATTATGCAAAGAGAGGTAGTGAATTCCTCTTTCTGCAACAACCATAAAAAGACATATGCCAAAATTAAGTCAGTGTATGCCACTAACAGGGCCCAGCCCTCTTAAGATGAGGTTTGCCTTTTATCTGTCACACTCTTTTGGTACATTTTAACTCTAAATAGCCAAGCATTCATTTCATATATTTCCTTTTCAAAACAAAACACCCGTGACAAAATATCTACTGTTTGGATGTTTGGTACTTCACAATTAGAAGGACCATAGAAAAATGAACTTCCACATTAAGAAATGCATTAGTGGAGATTGTTGCACCCAGAACTCAAATACCAAAATCAAACTTAATTTTTATAGTTTTGAGGCTTACATTAATTGGTCTTTCCACTCAACCCATGGCTTTCAATATTATAACTATCCTGTTCTCACCCACCTGAAGGCGTCTTCTTCTTAATTCAGTGCTAGATTTATACTTACTCTAACCTGGTCTTGCTTGATACTCCCATTTATTCCTCCCCCCTTTATGGAGCTCTGCTCCAAAAGACAGATCCTAGCTCACAGTCTGCTCCTTTTGATGAAGCACCGGGTTGGGTTGCGGCAGAGCCTTTCTCCTTGGGCTCAACAGAGGCTGCTCTTTCCCCTCTTCATCTCAACCCATCCCGTGTTGATTTTAATGGCAAATAAGTGGTGCTCAGTCCCAGCAGCAGCAGCAAGGCCTCTACAGAAGCATGCAGAAGAGTCCACTGAGACTTCTTTCCTTCTTTTTTGGACCTGCCTCCTCCCATGCTTGCATTGTTTTGGGTGCTCTACCACCACTTATGAGAAAACACTGTGACTGTTTAAAGTCTAAAATGTGTGAAGCAACAGCAGGGAATTTGAGAAAGACTTTAGTGCCCTGAACTGTTTATCCTCCATTTGCCTTCTCCCAGGCTCCCATTGGTTTCTCGTCTCATTATTACTGATTTCTAGATTCTCTAAGCCAAATCTTAAATGTAATAATCAAGATATTTCCTCTTGCTTGTAGTGCTGGGATATTTCTGTGTGTGGAAGAAGGCAATTGCCATCAGAGCAGAGCTCAGAAAAATTACTATTTTGGACCACAACTTTCACAATTATCCATTTGCCATGGCTAGTGGCTATCTGGGATGGGAGATTCTGGGAGATATAGTACTTTTCCCTTCCTAAATTCAGGTGCTAGCAGATTACTATACTGTACTTGGATTTGCTTGCCCAAAATATTTTGCTGTTCTTCTGATACTGATCACTCTGGACTTTCCCTTCTTTTAACAGTGCATCATTCAAGCAGTCTGTACATCTGCAGCTGTAAGAAAACAGAAGTTTTGTGTAAACTAAAGGAATAGTAGCAGCCACGGCATTTTGCTTCCATTTCAGCAAGATCTGGTGGTTAGATTTTGCCTGGAGGCTTTCTCAGAACTTTTGCATTTTCTGTTCTGTCCTTTGAAAGCGTGCTTATTTCCTTACAATTTCAATGAAGGGCAGTAAACATCTACATAAGCAGTTTATCCACCAGCTTATCCTTGGAATTACTGCGGAACATAGCTCTGTTGCAATAGCATTCATGCTACGGCAGAAATAAATCACTATTACAGTGCCACCTGAAGACTCAGCGTTTCTAATGGGCTGCTTTAAAAAAAATCCCATGGAAGCAGCTGCTGTAGATGGTATCAGCATTCTGGTCCTTTGTGTACTTTTCAAAAGACAACGTCTTCTATTGTGAATTCATAACCAGTACTTCTCAGTTTGTTAGGTCTGCTGAGCAGCAGCCATAGTTATAATTGCCTCCCTCCATACACATCTGCATTATAGAATCAAGATATTTTCCTGCTGTTTAGAGAATCTCTTTTGTGTTCTCTTTCTAATGTGAAGAAAACATGACATGCAAAACACAGCCTGTGACTTCAGTCAGAAAAGTCTTTGTACATATTTGTTATATGTCTGTTACTCCAAATAATTTAAGAGCCACATAGTGGTATGGTTTGAACATTTGACTATGACTTTGGTGATCAGTTTGAATCTCAGCTCAGCCACTGAAAACCACTGGGTGACCTTAAGCATGTCACATTCTCTCAGCTTCATAGGATGGCAATGGCACACCTCCTCTGAAGAAACTTGCCAAAAAAACTGTAGTCATAAGTCAGAAACTATTTGAAGGCACACAACAACACCAAACAATTTCTCTGTAATAGCCATAGAAATTCACTCCAGGTAGAGCTTGGAAAAGTAACTTTTCAAAACTAATTGTATGCTGTATGTCAAAGCCTCAGCTCTAAAGGATTAGATTCCTTCCGAGTGTTATCTGTCAGTGGCTACTAAGCTGAAACAGATGCTCCCTGGTTTCAATGTACATGAATTGGCTCTTCCAACATATTGGAACCACCATTAAATTGGTCAGAGAATTAGCTGAGTTAGGGAACTGAACAGTTTCTCCCCACGCTTTCTCTAGCCCATGATTTCTGGTATCCAAGATAGCCTGGAAAAAGTTTAGTGGGGATGGGTTCAGCTCACCTCACTGCCCTAAGACAAACACACACCCTACACATATTTGAATAGGCATCACATGCCTAGAGACAAAGTTGCTGCTTGCTTCTAATTTGGCTACAAGAGTGAGAACCTCAGAGCAAATCTGTATAATACTCATCATAGGGCACTTTTTAAAACTGCACAGATGGTAAAAAGAGCCCCAGTATTGGTCATGATAAAAAAAACAAAAACCAGTTCTGCTCTGGCGTTTTAAACTTCGCTTTTCACCAACCATCTCCTAATCTTATGCCTGTATAGCATATGCAATAGATATATATGTGTTTAAATGTATCACAGATGTTCTAATGGGGATGTAATTGGTGGCCAACAAATTGAATCTTTTAAAACAATTATTCAGATTTTCATAACTACTTTTTAAAAAAGAATTAAGAAGTCCAATGTGCTTATCTGTTTTCTAGGACACATATGAGGCATATGTTTGGAAATGCATGTATCTTAACAAGGTGAAACCTCCCAGCTGGGCTGAACAAAATAAAAATAAAATATTGTGTACGTTTTTAAAAGTCATCTTTACAAGGAGAAAATATTGGGGGGTTAGACAAGAGTGTCTGGGTATGAAGAACTGAATTTCAGAACAATTCAAAATAATAATTAGGCAGGTTTAATATAATATTTCTATCCCGCCTCTCCCATAGGATCGAGGCGGCTTTTCCTAGCTAACAATTTTGCACTCCCAGGGGAACTCGAAACTATTTTCCTTCTAGCAGTTGAGAACTGTGGGCAAATGAAGTTCACAGCATCCATCTGAAATCTGTAAACTAATCCAGCAGGAATTTCTACACAAGCCCCATATAGAAGAGTCCAAGTCAAAAGAGGATTTCTTAGGGCATTAGTTAATTCTAACCCTTTAATAATACTGAATCTTTTCGGACTGGCATACTACTGTAAGAAGGAGCACCTGAGATTCTCCTATGAACAAAAAGGCAAATGTCATACCCTTAAAAAGGAAGGCAAAACATGAGTTTTGTTAAAGTGTACCCTATTTTGGAAGAGCCTTTGGGAGTTTTCAAAATTGTATTTTTCCAAAGAGTTACAATGTGTAAATGTACTAAAAAGTAAATCTACATAGAATCTACCCTTATAGTCCTCTGCTTTGGTCAGACACTCAGCTTGACAATGCAACCTATATCTGCCCCGCTGAATTTAGCTGAAAGCATTCCCAGATAAATAGGCATAGGATAAAGCTGAATTCACACAGCATGCAGTTAACACGTGAGACATATTATCATGCTATTGTAGTTGAGCTTAAGGCCAGAACCCCTTTGGGCACTTACAACTCTCAGGACAACCAGGCTGCCAGAGATTTACACTCTGCTAACATTCTGGATCTGGGCCTATAATGCATATCTGAAACAGCAATTCAAACACTCCATGACAACTAATAGGCATGACAGCTAAATAAAACTTTTATATGACAATACTAGTTTATTTTGCTGGTAGGTCAGTAATTTAAGAATGCTACCTTTGTTCAAATGGCCATCTGAACTGTAGCCTAGTTTTCCAGACATTTTTTTTACTATACATATAATCAAACCACCTAGTAGACTTCTTAATGAAAATGTTTATTCCACCAACAACCTGTTTTGAAGAGCATTCTTTTACTACAAAATTAACTGGTTTCCTTAACCAAAGTGGCATGCCAGTTGTCCAGAAAACATAAAGCAAAATGTTGAGCGCCCCAGCACATCCATGATGTTGTCTAGTCCATGCGGGCTTTCAGTGTTCGTGTAGTTATCTTGTCTTTCTCACTGAGGAAGAAAGAACAAGGGGAGAAATAACGATAAAGTCCCACACTTGGCATAAATCTATTATTTTACTTCTTGAAAGCACACCATCAAACACACACGCACACATCCAGTGAGTCTAGCTGGATTAATTAAACTCTTTTCCCCCCTTCAACAAGTGCTGCCATTTATATTCTAATTTACTTCCTCTGATTTCTAAACCCACATTCATTCAGGAGGGAGGACTATTATTTGTTTTACTCTATCTGAATGAGGAGTGTCAATATGTTACTTTTGGCAGGGGAACCACACTCCCTGCAACTAAGCCATGGAGTTTGACCCACACTGATGTTTACTACTTAGCAAATTCAGAACTCACCCATATGCACTCAAATTGTACTTACATCACATGGACTACTACACCCATGCCTGATACTGCATCCCTGTCGATTGCATTTAGCATGGCTTGGCCTATAGTTTCAAAGAGGTGATCTGGTTCCTGCAATGAAAGGGAGAAAAAAAAAAAAGAATTCCAGTTTTCTAGCTGACTTCCTTCCCCCAAAGTATGTGTTGTGTCTAGGATTTTCTTGGTCAGAAGGAATTAGTGTGTTGATTCTGGAAAGAATTCAATCTGATAAGAGGAGAGGAGAACTACAACACACTCCAGCCCCATTCAGATATCCATAGACAACATGACTATAGGGCTCTAGAGCCACACCTGTAAGCCCCACCCTGAATGTTTTCTATTTATTACATTTTTTCATAATTTTCTGTTAAAAACAAACAGCTAGCGTATATAATTAAAAATAAATTATAAAGCAAGTGACACAATAAAGGAAAACATCAAATTAGCCAGCAAAATATCAATCATTTTAAGACTGGCCTGACATTTGGAAAGATGTGTCTTCACATCTATCCTAAAAGCTAAAAACACAAATGTAGGTCTACAGCAGGATTTTAAGTGTATTCAGTTAGTTGAACATGCCAAGATGTTTTGCTTAATCAGGTATGCTGTGTTTTTGAAATACATTTACCTTAACATACTTAGGCCCAACATCCTATTCGAGACATATACAAGTGTTAAGTCCACTTCATGCTTGTGTATATTTTTTATCATTAGTAGTCTCTTTTTTATATTTAGTATTCTTTATTTCCCTCTGACACAAGGAACCTTCCTCACAACTGTCACTGCTTATCTGTTGCAGTCCCCCACCTATGCAGTGGAGATCAGAGAAGCATATGGCATCTTAGCTGAATGCAAACTGATGAGACTCAAGGACCTTGGCAAATCTCAGTAGATGAATAATACATCATCTGAGTCTGGCTACAAGGACATTGCCAAATACTTCTCTGTTCCCCCAGCTCTCCACCAGCCAGGGAATAACCATGTCAGGTAGGCTGCAGTGGCTAAATTGTGAGCTCAGGGGGGCTGAGAAGACAGATGTAGCATAGGTCCACCTGTGGAACATTTATGCTGGACTGTGAAGTACAGGCCTTCAAATCCTGTTTCAGACATTAATAGCATATGACATACTCAAAAATCTCTATCTGGGATACAAACATTGGACAGAATTTGCATGTGCCTGCATTCACAGCCCAATTCAGATGATCTCTTATAATCACTGGACTAGGACTTGTTTTACAGCGCTGACTCTTCACCCTAGTTGAAGGCAACTTATCAAAAGCAACTGCACAAAATCTAATGCAGAGGTGCTGAAGTCACAAACAAAATACCTAGGCATTAACTTCGATGCATTTCTGGACAATTCTATATTCCTCTTACCATGTCTGGCTCCCAGAGGGATTCACACATGCCATACATCTGTTCTGCGCAAGTCCCGCTGACCACAAAGTCATCTGTTGTCATTGGACAGCCAATCAGGTCTAAAGAGCAAACGAAGGGCTCATATGTGACAGGGTCTAAGCCAGCTATCACGGGTTCTGTGTAATAGGGTCCAAACCTGGCAACAAGAAGAAAAGGATATCACTTTAGGATAATGTCTGCCAAATGATGGCGTACATATAACTACAATAAACATATATTGGCTGGAATTTGTTGGTCACTCTTGAACAGAGTCGTTCCACTGAATCAGCAGTTGAATGGAAAGCAACATGTAGGTAACATCCAACTGATTCAATGGGTTTATTCTAGTAAAATAGGATTTAGGCCACAAAAATTATTATAAAGCTAACTTCAAGGTGGCGGGAAAAGGCCAGATACTGAAAGACATCCCATTAATTTCCCCTTGGAATAATTATGTCAGGCTGAGCGTATGTTTAAAATTCATCTGCTTTCCACATATCTGGGAGTAAGACAAATCCCCCCAGTCTTGATGCAGCCTGCTAAAGTTGTACAGAGCTATGGCAAGCACAACTTGTTCTGTGGACATTGGCTGCTGCATAGCCCTGGGCAAATCTTCCAAATTAAAGATAATGTAATTCCCAGATGACATCTGAACACATTTTCACCTTAAACTGAGACTGCAGAAGCCAGTCTCAAGTGTAGCCAGACTAGGATTTATCTTTCGTTCCATCCTGACTCATTATATTAGAGCAGCAAATCCATTATTCAGGAGACATATCAAAAGGTGACAGACACAAACAGTTTGTATCACTTTAACATTTTTAATTGAAACATTCTTTTAGACACTAGCTAACTGCCCAGGATCTTGTACAGTTGATCTTTTACCGTTTCTCATACAGGAGGTTGGACACCATGCTCATCAAGGTCTTTGGTTTGATTTGTCTGCCTTCTTTCAGTTCATAGAGATTCAATCGAAACTTGAGCCTTTGGGCACTGTAAGACGAGACAAAAATCAGTATTAAATCCATTCATGCTTTTATTCTATCCTCTCCTTTGTCATTCTCAAAATATACTGAGATTTTCAAAGAAAAATAAGCTGAGATTCAACACAAACCTTGTTTATCATGAATGAAGTACAAGCTAGTCCATGTAGATCCTTTGTTCTTGGCCACTACCATGGCTAATAAACATTAGCAAGAATATGCTTTGTGTGTCCTTTAAACCAAGCTTCTGCATTGCTGCAGTCAAACAAGTCAAGAATGGTAAACTTAGGCCCAAAACACACAGGCTAAAAGGAGTGGTTACCTGCCACTTCAGGGGCATGGCATGCAAATGACACATGCCCCTGGAGCAGCCAGAAGCCGCTCTGAGGCTACCTAAGGTGGGCTGAGGCCACTGGCAAAAGGAGCAGCGAATATCCGCTCTTTGCTGGCAGCTCATTTGGGACTGCAGCAGTGATCTGTTTTTAGAGCGGACCATCCAGTCATCATGGCCCTGGCCCCATTGGGACCCAATTGTGGCTGGAGCAGTCAGAGGCTGCTCCAAGCCGCCTGTCTTTTCATTCCTAAGAACCCCAGTTTGCAATACTGACTTGGAAGATGAGCAAAAATCCATGACCATTCAGATACATTAATGAACCCTTCCTTCTTTATCAGCCATAGTAGTGTGGAAAACCAAGATCCTCCAGGTTCCTGGCTTATCATTCTATATGAAGGTAGTCAGTTACACACTGGATGTGTAACTGTGTCGCATGGCATGGCATGGCATGGCACATAGCTGTTTATTGCAGAATCTGAGACTAGTGTAATGATCCCAAGATTGTTGCTTCATGCATATATATTTTTTCTTCTAAAAGACCAAATTAAGAATCCTAGTTTTCACAATAAAGCTTAAAAATATGGAACTGGATGCTAAAAAGGAAGGAAGTTGTATGAAGCTTCAGATGTACATACTCCTCATATTGCACCTTGATTTTTGAGGGGGGGGGAAATAAAGCTACAAATGTGTCTATTATGGAAAGAAGCATTCCTAAACTATGTTTGTGTTTTATTTGATGTAAATTACAGTTCAAATTTATATTGTTGTAAGAATAAACAAACGTAGTGCAATTTTTATGGTAACTTTTTTTATTTATTTTAGAAAATGGAAGCTATGCTTCTGAATATTTTAGATGCTGAATACAAATTCAGATAGAGTCTACTGACGATTGCTAAGAAGTGGGCAGACTTTAGACATGAAATGACTCACAGTTCTTTCACATGAAAATCCACATCTAGGTGGCCATGTTTCTTTACTTCAATAGCCCAGTTCAAGTAGGAAAAATTATTTATTGCTGCTATTGTTAAACAACTACGACTCAAAAATTTTGCCAATTGTCTATAAATTACCCAGAGCTCTCCTAGTAGCTATATATCTATCTTCTGTCAATTTATGATCTGTAACATGCCACTCCATCTGCCTTATTTTAGTCCATGGGACAGCTGCAGAACTGGAGCTGACTTTGCTGAGAAATCCGAGATAAGAAAACAGCAAACTTGTCAAGTGTACAAGGCCACAAATATTAGCAACATCCCAAGGACAATTTCCTAGCTCTGCACCACAGGAGGCCTTATCAAATGCAAAAAACTTACACTGTCTGTACATCTGTAGCAAGCCCAGCTAATCCAATGAACAGCCTGTCTCCCATTGGGAAAATTTTCTGGAAGTCTGTAGTCACCATCTGAGCTTGAATGCCAAACCTCCGATCAGCAGCAATGGCCACACAGTTTTTCCCTTTCATGGCCATGACGGCCCCACCATTATAGGACATAATAGACTGCAAAAAGAGAGAGGAGAAAGACTGGTTAAGTGAAATGGTACTGTTTTTGCAATGCTTACTCAGTAAGGTGGATAATTTTAAAAAAATCTGGTCATTTCATATAAATATACCCCTGTTGGAAATAACCACTGAAGAGAGTCATAATTCACAGGTGGGTGACATCAAGGAGATTGGTACATCACTCATTTTATTAGAGCATATGATTCTAGAGGTGTCCGTGTATTCCCAAGACTCCTGCCTCTCCTTTATCTTTGTTGATAGCCAAAAACAGTAAACAACAATAACAGTGCCCACATTCAAATGCGTCTGGTCACGTAATTCCCAGTTTTGTTTATACAATGAGTTAATTTTCCCATGCGCTGCCAAATTCCAAATTTTGTCACACCACTTAGACAAGGAACATGCATCCCTCTCCTTTCACCTGCAATCTGTGGCAAGTTGGCACACAAACAATAGGCCTCAGAGCAATTTTTTATGGGGAAGAGTGGTGTTGCTTCCTTTTAATATGTTTAAGAGTGACAAGAAGGAATCTAAATAATTATAAATAAGCATTTATAAATAAATACTGTACCTATAATTTGGGGATTCGTTCCTTTCATTTATTCAGAATTGGCACAGAGTTTGGCAATTCCACCACTAATGCAAGTAGGATTTTCAAGTAAGGCACCCTTTCCGATATTTAAGGGAGGTGTTTCCATCTATATGTGCAAATGTAGGTGGGCTTGAATACCATCTAAATAGTATCTTTAGTATATTCTCCCAAGTATGGGCTGAAATTATTTTTGTAGAGAAGAAATTCCATACATGGGTCCATTTTGTTATCACAGCTTGTTCAAAATGGGGATTTTGGAAACCACGCAAGCTTCTGAAACATGATGGTAAATACCATACATATGAATAAACGCAAACAGGATTTCCTCTTCTTTCTGTTATTTGTGTTCTTCAGACTGTATTCTATGTACAGACAGGGCTTTGGAGTAAGCAAATTAGACAACGATCACAACATCCTGTTCCAAAATTTGACAACTTTTTGGCTTTCTTCTTCTTTTTCAGTTTTCTTCTGTGGGAGAAAAAGAGCTGCAGGACAGCAGACAAAATCCACCCAACTGGATGGGAGACAAAGTGAACTGGAATACCGTATAGTCTTTCTGAGCCAGCAGGGGGAAATAAATATTTTGTGTGCGTGTGCACACACACACATTCATGTAATGATGTTTCTTGTATTATTCTTTTAAAATACAATATTCTATTTGTAAGAAAAATGCTTCTGCAGTAAGAGTGAGAAAGTCAATATATGTATGTTATACAGCACACACTTCAAAACTTCCATAATATCCTAGCATGTCTATGATGAAATGTCAGTGAAATGCTTTGTAAGAACAGGTAGTCCCTAAGTCCAATTTCCCCTGGTAAAAATTCACCTTAGACAAGCATGGTTTGAGTGCTGGACTAGGCAGCTGGGAGACTAAGGTTCAAATCCCTACCCTGGCATGGAAACCAAGTGGGTGACCTTTGGCAAGTCATATTTTCTCAGCTTAAAAGGAAGGCATGACAAGACTCCTCTTTATAAACCTTGCCCAGAAAACCCTGTTATAAGATCACCAGGCTATATAGCTGACTTGAAGGTACATAAGAAAAATCAAGACATTATTATTTCACTCACCACCACTACAAAACAATTTATTTACTGTTATTAGGATAATAAGGATCAGTAGTAGCACCTCAAACTGAGCATAGGAACAAACTAGTAGCCAGTAAAGCTAGCACAGAATTGCTGGTGTATGCACTGCTTTGCTCCCACCAAAATCCATGGGCTGAAAACATAACAGCTGATCCACCTCTGTAGAGTCCAGAAGCAGCATCCTGAATACTCCTCTAGAGCAGAGAATGACGGCATAAAATCATAACATTAATATGTAAAAAGACTGAACCTTGGGTGCATCTAGACTCTTGAAATAATAGTTTGACACCACTTTTACTGCTGTTGCTCCATCTAAGCTGAAACATTGATCAGAATGGAGACTGCAGTCAAGAAATTAGAAGACTGGGGATGGGAAGGGCAGCTGTGAAAGAAGTAGACAAAATCCTAAAGAGTGAAGATATACAAATGAACACTAAAGTTATGATTGTCCAAGCCTTGAATTCCCCATCAGCATGTATGGATGGATGTGAGAGCTGGACAGGGAAGACAGCAGATAGAAGAAACGTCAGTTCATTTGAGATGTGATGCTGGAGAAGCACGTTGAGGATATCATGGACAACTAAAAAGGCAAACAAATGGGTCCTGGAACAGATCAAGCCAGAAATCTCCCTGGAAGCCAAGATGGCAAAACTGAGGCTGTCGTACTTTGGCCACATCATGAGAAGGCATGAATAACTGGAAAAGACAATGCTTGGGAAAGTGGAAGGCGATAGAAAGAGAGGAAGACCACATGGCAGAGACTCAGTCAGAGAGGTCATGGGTATGAACTTGCAAGACCTAAGCAGAGCAGTGGCAAATATAGGGTCTTGGAGATGTCTCATCCACAGGGTCGCCATGGGTCGAGATCGGCTCGAAGGCAGTTAACAACGATGACAACAGCAGCAGCAGCTCCAGCCTATCAAATTCAGACATCTATGGTTTTACAAGGTATTTTGCCTCCTCTGCCAAATAGTGCTGGTGCCCCGCAAAAGAGCAAATCCCAGGGCTCTGTAGGATGGAGCCACAGCAGTTAAAGTGCTGTCAAATAGCATTGTTTCCACAGTGTAGATGTGCCCCATGTTCCAGTCCATACAATGGTGAGTGAAGCAAAGGGGGGGACCAACAACCCAGCAGTGTACTTTATCCACTGTAGGATTATGAGAGAGCAATACTGAGATTATAAGAAAGCGATCATACTTGAACTGCCATTTTTAACCTTCAAATGTGTGACATTGTGGTTTGAGTTTTGGACTACGACTCTGAAGACCTGGGTTCGAATCCTGCCTCGGCCATAAAACCCACTGGGAGACCTTAGGCAAGTCACACTCTCTCAGCCTCAGGGGAAGGCAATGGCAAACCCTTTCTGAACACATCTTTCCAAGAAAACCCCATGATAGGGTTGCTTAATGTCGCCACTGAATTGGAAACACACACAACAACAAGCGTTCGGTAAATGCTGAGTAATAATTGTAAGTATGGCTTCTCTCCAGAGCAACTTTACTGAGAACAGCCATGAGGGCTCACAGCCAAAGCAGGGTGGCCAGAAAGGTCCTCCTTTTCCAGGACATGCCCTCCATTTCTCCCTTCTGTCCAGGAGCAATCCCAAAAGGCCCTCCACTTGTGCCACAAGTTCTAAGAAGCATGAAGGAGTGTTCCTAGCTTTTCATTTCATGATGTCCTCCTTTGTCTTCTTCTTCTTGAGGGTCCTACGCTTTGCTTTGCCTCGTCCTCTTTCACAGTGAGGGCATCTCCTAGATTACTGCACTACACTCTTATAGCACTGCTGTTCCGCTTTAACTGCTCTGGGTGCCTCCTGTTGCATTCTGGGATTTGCAGGAGGGGCATTTAATATTCTCAGCCAGAGAGCTCTTAGGCCTCACTGAACTACAAACCCCAGAATGCACCAGGAGGCAGCCAGAGCAGTCAAAGCAGCAAAAGTGAAAGAGCAGCACTATAACCCCATTACACTCTTATAGTGCTGCTATTCCACATTTACTACTACAAGCCCCAGAATGCAACAGGAGGCAGCCAGAGCAGTCAAAGAGGCATAGCAGCACTATAACCACATTAGCACACTACTCTCTTATAGTGCTGCTATTCTGCTTTGACTACTCTGGCTGCCTCCTATTGCATTCTGGGGTTTGTAGTTCAGTGAGGTCTAAGAGCTCTCTAGCTGAGAATTCTAAAGGCCCCTCCTGAAACTACAAATCCCAGAATGCAACGGGAGGCAGCCAGGGCAGTTAAAGTGGAATAGCAGCGCTAAAAGAGCGTAGTGACCAGAGCAGACCAAGAGGGCCCCCTTTCTCCTCACGACCCTCGGCCGCTCGGCCAGCCCTCCCCGCTCCTCTCGGCCCTTTTAATGCCCCTTCGCCCCTCAGGACCCACCATGATGACGCCTGGAAGAAAAGCCCGCTCCTCACGCAGCAACTCTCCGTCTCACTTCCGCGACCAAGGCTAAGCCCCGCCTTTTCCGGCAAACACCGGCCCTAATCCCTTGTTGCCATTGGACAAGGCTCCCCTGTCAATCAAAGCTCTCGGCCAATCCTAAGAGCGGACGGCGCAGGAAGTGAAGAGTCATGGTTTGTAGCCGTAGAGATATACTATAGACACCTATCTCACTATTTACACCGTACACTTCCGGGTATGCTTCCTAAGGCTATTTTTCAGAGTGCAGCCTTTGTAAAATACAAATAGAGCCACAGAGGTATTCCAGCTATAGACAGAAAAATGTGTATTTGGTTATAATCAGACAGAGGATATCGTTCATTATTTCATGTTCTGCCCCTTTTCTTCACCTACAATCCAGTGGTTTCCCCCCAAAATGTGCCCTTTAAGAGCTTTTGGACTTCAGCTCCCAGAAGCCTCAGCCATGTTGGCCAATTGAGAGGGATTCTGGGGGCTGAAGTCCAAAATCCCTTACAGAGCACAGTTTGGGGACTACTGATCTACACAAAGTTGTATATAACCAATTATTCAGCTACCTACAGACTTCACACCTCAGGAAATGATGGTGGAGTTGTTAGCTGATACGCAGCTGTTTGTTACATGCTCAGTAGCCCAACTTGCATTGGCTACCAAGAAACTGTGTGTTTGTTATATTAAGCAACATGCTATAATAGAGATATGAACTTGACACTTTTAATTTGTTGGTTATACAGGGTTTTGTCAAAAGAGTTTTGAAGTTGTGCCTAACATACTTAAAACTATTGTTTTAAATATATATATATATATATATATATATATATATATATATATATATATATAATTCTATTTCTGTTTTACTCTATGTATTGTGAAAGCCATTGGCTATATACAATAAATTAACTGAAACAATCATTTGATGAGCCTATAGGTCCAAATTCCTAGCTCTATGGTCGGCCGCAAAGCACCGTGGGTTTGCAGAAACCTTTTCCAGACCTGACAATCCACAGAGATAAGAAATTTAGAAAGGCAGCACTAATTTCAAGCTCCTTCATTAATTTCAAGCTCCTTCAAGGAGTGATATTTGAAGATGGATGCAGACCTGGGCCTTCAGGAAGAGCCCAACTTCTTCCAAGAGAAATGCAAAAGATTTAGCTGTGTTGGTCTGGAAAATCAGGATGCAAAGGATGCAAAGAAATATTATGGCATGATTCTGATTTGGGCCAATAGCATCCCACACCGGAGTGTCACTTGGTGCGAGGGGCAAGCTTTGGGGCAAAGCCAAAAGAGTCCCCTCCCTGCCTGCCTGCCACATGCCTGGTTTGTGTGGCTTTACTGAATAAAGCCATGTGTGGCAGAGAGGTCCCAGTTACCCCATCCCTGCTCCTGATGTCTTATTTATATTATTCAATTAGATTTTACATAATAGCCCCTGACTGCTTTTGCTACAACTTTCCTCACTATGAGTGCCACCCCATTTCTTCTTTCATTTCCATTTCCTGAGTAAAACACTGTGTAATGTTCTGACTGAAAATATCCTATTCCTGCCCACTTGAGCTTGCTCACCCTAAGTATTGCAATGCTTGTACATTCCACATCTGGTCTCACAATGCCTAAACTTCACCTGATTCATGCTTCTCACACTCTATGCCCCTATAATAAGTGTTATACAGATTCAGACTTTCCTTTTTACCGCTGAGCACATCAACAGCTGAACATCTTTTTGTCTCGAGTCCAGTTGTGTCATGAGTCACAGCGCTGCTTGTATTTGTCTTCTGCTCTTCCCCAGCAGCTTGAGTGTCTCCTGACCTGGGATCTCATCATCTGGCAATATCCCTTGTTTTGTTTTGGATTCTCTATGTCATATCATTTGCATGGTAAAAGACATTCAGAAGTGGTTTCTCTTCTCCTTCTGCAAGGTACTAACAAGTGTTAACTGTAATGCCATTGCCATTGTCTCTGAGAGATCCTCCTCCTGTTCAGTCATCCAGTACTGCTGCTGCCCAGTAGCTGTTTGGCACATGTATCTGGCTCCTTTGCAAAAGACTGTCTGATGTGGGAGACCCTACCAGCAGTGGGGCTACTGTCAGCATTGCCTCTTGCCTCACGGGAGCACACAATCCCACCACCACAAAAAAGTAGTGTCAAAAATGTGGGGGGGAAACAGGGGGAGAAAAAACACAGAAAATCCTCATACTACATGATTACAGCAGCCAGAGTAGCATATGCCAGAAAATGGAAGGAGGAGAAGACATTGGAACTATCAGAATGGAAATGGAAGGTGTATGCCTCTATGGAGAAAGATAAACTAACGCAACTGCCTAGAAATGCCCCTGCAGAAAAAAATTGAAAAGGAATGGGAAAAGATAGTAAATTATCTGAATATCATTCTAAATTTGATGTACTCTTCATATACACTCATCCCTCCACATTCGCTGGTAGTTTAATGAAAAGGAAGACAATAGCTTCATGAATCAGAGGTCTTATATTAAAGGGAAAATATATGATAGGACAGACTAGGATATACAAGGAAATTAAAATTAAAGGGAATTAGTTTTGTAAGAAAAAGAATCCAGAGTAGAGGACAGGAAGCATTTTGTGTGTATCTGTTTGGTTGTTTGGTTTGTATATTATTAGACATTATTTGTTTTATATGTGTTTGTAA
>NC_056527.1:82495613-82509852 GCF_019175285.1 Sceloporus undulatus | reverse complement strand
ATCATCATCATCATCATCATCATCATCATCATCATCATCATCATCATCATATTTGTACCCTTTGTATCCGAACTAAGACCAACCCGGTTTGGCACCGCTTTTAAGTGTCTTGGCTGAAGGCAGAGCTCCGCTCTGGACCCCACAACAAACTCCAACTCCCAGAATTCCATAGCCGTCAGCCAAGACACTTAAAGTGGTGCCAAACCGGATGATTTCTGTGGATCCAGCCTGTCCTTCTGCATCGAAGTAATCGAAGTAGCCCAGCTACTCCCCTGTTCGTTTTAATCCCGACCTCCAAAGAAGTGGAGATGATAGATAGATAGATAGATAGATAGATAGATAGATAGATAGATAAGTAGAAGGATGGATTTATAGATGGCGACCCTAAGGCGTCCCTCTCCAGGTTTGTTCAGAAGGGGTTGCCCTTGCCTTCCTCTGAGGCTGAGAGAGTGTGACCTGTCATACCATGGAGCCATGCCACTTCAAGCAGCCCCAAGCCGGGTTCTATCTGCAGTCTGGATCTATCCTTTCCCCAGCCAGCCATCTTCCTATTGTTCTCCTTCTCGGAAGAGGACCAAGAAAGAGAGATCCGTGTCCATTGAGCCTGAATCAGGAGGGAAAGGAAGGGGCTCATTCATCACTAGTCCCCCCCCCCAAATAAATAAACCCCAAGCGCTTGGTCTGCTCCGGATGGAGCCCTTTCCTTTCGGGAGAGAGAGGTCTGGGTCCAATGGATGGGTGAAGGGACACACTGAGGATAAGGGGGTCCCCGATATGGGGGGGTAGGAAGAGGGGATCCCCTCTCTCTGTTCCTCCCTCCTCCCCCTCTATCTATCCATCCGTGTGTCCCTCCGTCTATCTGTCTGTCTATCTATTCATCCATCTTTCTATTTCTCCATCCATCCATCCATCCACCCATCCATCATTCCGTTTATCCATCCATCCCTCTATCTGTCTGTCTGTCTATCCTTCCGTCCATCTATCTGCTATCTATTTATCCATCTATCAGTCCATCCGTCCACCTTCTATCTATTCTCTCTCTCTCTCTCTCTTTCTGTCTGTCTATCCATCCTACTATTTAATCCACCCATCTATCATTCTATTTATCCATCCATCGTTCAGTCCATCCTTCTATTTATCTATACATCTCTTATCTATCCATCTATCTTTATCATCTATCTATCTATCTATCTATCTATCTATCTATCTATCTATCTCTATCCATCTATCTATCCATCTAGCCTTCTATTTCTCCATCCATCCACACATCCATCATTCTATTTATCCATCTATACGTTCGTACTTCTATCTTTCTATCTGCCCATCCTTGCTTCCATCCCTCTGTCTATCTATCTATCCCTCCGTCCATCTATCTGCTATCTATGCATTTATCCATCTATCAGTCCATCCTTCCACTTATCTACCCGTCCACCTTCTATCTATTCTCTCTCTTTCTCTCACTATCCATCCTATTATTTAATCCACCCATCTATCATTCTATTTATCCATCCATCCTTCAGTCCATCCTTCTATTTATCTATACATCAGTCCATCTCTGATCTATCTATCCATCCATCCATCCTTCTATTTCTCCATCCACCCATCCATCATTCTATTTATCCATCTATACGTTCGTACTTCTATCTTTCTATCTGTCCATCCATCCATCCATCCATCCATCCATCCCTCTATCAACCGATCCTTCTAATTATCTCTCTATCCATTCGTCCGTCTATCTATTATTTGTCTGTCTGTTATCTATCCATCCATTATTATTTATCATTAAGTTATTTTGTTATTTAACTATTTTGTACATTGTATACATTTATACATTTTGATCATAGTCTTGCGCTGCTTCTAAACCGGGTTATTTCTCCAGTGCGGATGCAGCCCGGACTTTGCTTGTTTGTTTGTCGGAGAGAAAGGACAGTGATCCACCCAAAAAACCACAACAAACGGCTCCAGCCTTGAAAGGATCACGAAACCCTTCAGCCTAACAGGGATCGCCGGATCGCTGGCGCAGTTAAAACGGTCTCGAACCGGATTATTTCTGCAGTGCGTTTTGGACCTAAATTTCCAATAAAGAAAAGTGAATTATTCTATTCCAAAAAGCATAAAATGATACATTTAATAATAATAATAGATGAGAATCCTTTTCCTAAAACAGGCGTCTCAAACCTCTCTCCAATTCCCAGGATGCCCTAGCCTTGAGCCAAGGAAGTTTAAAAGCGGTGTCAAACCGGGTTATTTCTGCAGTGTGGGTGCGTTCCTTAAGGCAAGAAAACACAATCCACACATTTAATACCACTCCGATTGTTTTTCCTCCAGCCAACTGTTTCTTTTCCCTATTCGTTGGTCTAAAAAAGTCATGGTTTTAGGAGTTGAGGCTTTGAGTAAAGTTTGAGTAACAAAGAGAGAGAGTACGGAGCCCACCTCAAGGTCTGAAAAGCTACTCTGCGCAAATCGTTTTCAGGCAAGAAGAGAAACAACTTTGCAAATGTTATATTGGTTTTAGCCTTGTCTATTGTATTCTCTTTCTGTGGATGTGTGTAATCCAGTCGTTGTGGTTGTTGTGGTTGTTATTGTTGTGTGCCTTCAAGTCCTTTGCGACTCATGGCAAGGCTCCCACGGGGCTTTCTTAGCAAGAGAGATCCAGAGGGTGTTTGTTTCTTTGTTTTGCCCTGGCCTCCCTCTGAGGCTGAGAGAGTGTGACTCGCCCAAGGGCTTCCCAGGGACCAGGGCTGGGATGGTCGAGGGCTCCCAGAAATGAAACCCAGCTTTCAAAGTCA
Organism: Sceloporus undulatus; assembly: GCF_019175285.1. Taxonomy (NCBI): domain Eukaryota; kingdom Metazoa; phylum Chordata; class Lepidosauria; order Squamata; family Phrynosomatidae; genus Sceloporus; species Sceloporus undulatus. The sequence continues at coordinate 82,507,063 of NC_056527.1, read as the reverse complement.
ATAAAAAATGGAATAGCCGCGGATGGGTTGGCTTGGCCAGACTTTCTTTCTTTCTTTCTTTCTTTCTTTCTTTCTTTCCCTTCCTCTCCTTTTCTTGTTCTTTCTCTTTTTCTTTCATTCCTTTCCTCTCTTCTTCTTCTCTTTATTTCTTTCCCTCTTTTCCTCCTCTCCTTTCTTTCCTTCTTCTCTTTCTTTTTTTCTTTCCCCCTTCCCTTGCATTCGTTCTTTTCTTTCTCCCTCCCTCCCTTCTTTCCTCTTTGTTTTCTCTTCCTTCCTTCCCTCCCTCTCTTCTTCCTTCCTCTTTCTTTCTTTCTTTCTTTCTTCCTTCTTTTCCCCTTCCCTCCTTCTTTTCCTCTTCCTTCCTTCCTTCCTTCCTTTCTCCCTTCCCTCCCTCCCTCCTTTCTTCCTTCCTTACTCTTTCTTTCTTCCTTCTTTTCCCCTTCCCTCCTTTTCCTCTTCTTTCCTTCCTTCCTTTCTCCCTTCCCTTCCCTCCTTCCTTCCTTTCTTCCTTCTTTTCCCCTTCCCTCCGTCCTTCCTCTTCCTTCGTTCCTTCCCTTCCCTTCCCTCCCTCCCTCCCTCCTTCTTTCTTTCTTTTCTTTCCCCCCTTCCCTTCCCTTCCTTTTCCATTCCCTTCCCTTTCTTTTCCCTTTCCTTTCCTGCACATCTTGCCTTGTGAAGAAGAGAAGGGCCAGGCTGGCTTGATCCGTCTGTCCTCACCTCAAAGGAGGACGAGGCCCCACAAAATGGAGGACATTCAGGAAAAAATGCAGGGCATTATTTCACTATAAAAGCTAAAAACACTCATAGGGATAGATGTCAATTCGTGCTTCTTGGTCCTGCTCAAAATGGAGGACATTTGGGAATCCCTCCTGGAGAGGAGGTGGGAATGGAGGACAGGTCCTGCAAAAGGAGGACGTGTCTGGTGGTCAGCCTGCATATACTACATGTCTGCTTCTGCATAGAGTAAATGTTTAGTATATTTAGCATATACTAAATGTCTGCTTCTGCATAGAGTAAATGTTTAGTATATTTAGCATATACTACATGTCTGCTTCTTAGTCCTGCTCAAAATGGAGGACGTTTGGGAATCCCTCCTGGAAATGCTGAAATGGAGGACAGGTCCTGCAAAAGGAGGACTTGTCTGGTGTTCGCCCTGCATATATAAATGTCAATCCCTGCTTCTTAGCCCTGCTCGAAATGGAGGACGTTTGGGAATCCTTCCCGGATAGGAAGTAGGGAATGGAGGACGTGTCCGGGAAAAGGAGGACCCTGATGAAAAGGAAGGGGTGGGACTGTGGTTTGCGTATTGTCTGCATGCGAAGCCTGTCTGTCTGGGAAGGATGGAGGCACCTCTAAGGTTTCTAACCCACTCTTTTGATGATGATGATGATGTTGTTGATGATGATTGTTATCAATATATATATATATTGTAATTTTTGCAAAGCCCAGAAAGGAATGAGGTCACGTGAGGGGCCCCCAAAGTGGGAGGGGCTTTTTGTCCAGAGGAGAGAGAGAGAAAAAGAGGGGGAGGAGAGGGAAGGGAAGGGAAGGGAAGGGAGGGCCATTTTGTGGATCGCCTGGCCCTTCTTCTTTCAGTCTTCTTCTCTTCAGTCCGGCTTCCAGAAAAAAGGATCCCTTTCTCAGTCCATCCTCAGAAGCAAAGGGTTGTCTCTCTGGGGGTCCCCCCTTCCTTTTCCATCCCATCCTTGGCTGCCCTTAGCAAGGATCCCGGATCAGGTAGGGCTTGATCCTTTGGATCCCCCCCAAAATAAATCCATCCCCCCAAAAAAAGAAAGAAAAAAAGACCCACTCTCTTTCTTTCTTTTTTCCCTTTTCCCCTCCCCTCTTCCTTTGTGGCGCCTTCCCTCCTTGGCCTTTTTCCCTTCCTTCCTTCCCTCCCTCCCTCCCCTCTTTCTCAGCATTGCTTTCAAGATGGCCGATCCTTTCTCTCCTTTCTTTCTCTTTCATTCTCTTTCATTCTTTTTCATCTTTCTTTTCTTGGGTCGGGAGAGCTCTCTCAAACCTTTCTTCCCTCTTGAAATCTTAGATCTCCAACATTTGCTTAAACATATTCCCCTCCCCCGCCACCCAACACACACACACACTTTGGGTCCTCCTTTTCCCGGACCCGTCCTCCATTCCCGCCTCCCTCTCCCGGACGAACCCCCAAACAACCTCCATTCCTGAGATGTGTTTTGAGTTTCCCTCCTTGGGCCCTGTCCTCCATTTTTCCTTGAATGTACTCTATTTTGGAGCCCAGGCAAAGAAGCAGGGTTTTCTATGCCTAGGAGTGTGTTGACTTTTGAGTGGGTCTCCTTCATGGTTTTCCTGGAGGGTCCTCCATTTTGTGGTGCCTGGTCCTCCTTTGCAATAGCCATGTGGATGTAGATGTGGAGGGTCTTTTGGGGGGGATGTGGGGCGACCCCGAGAGGCCAGAGGGGGGCTTTTGACAGCCACCATCTGCCCTGCTGGGACGCAGGTTCAAAAGGCTCCCAGCCAGGGATCTGCTTCTGGGACTAGATCTAAATGTCAAAAGGGTCCCTGCGCAGAGAATGTGTCCCAGGGAACTCCGGAGGGGAGGGGAGGATGGGACCTGGAGTCATCTCCCTGGAAGGCCTGGAGGGAAGGGGACAAGAGTCCCAACATGGCGCGGGGGGGGGTAGACGTTGTAGGGGTGGGAGGAAGGAAGAAGGGAAGTATTTATTCTGCCTTCCTTTGAACTGCAATTGTGATTGTGCTTTCCTTCCTCTCTCTCTCTCTTCCTTCCTTTCTCTTTCCGTCCTTTCTTCCTTTTCCTTTCCCTTCCCTTCCTCCCTCTTTCCTTTCCTTTCTTTCTTCCTTGTTCCCTTCCTCTCTCTCCTCTTCCCTCCCTCCCTTCCCTCCCCTCCCTCCCTCCCCATCCCTTCCTTCCTTCTCTTCCTTCCCTCCTCTCTCTCTCTCTTCATTCCTTTTTCTTTCCTTCCCTTCCTTCCTTTTCCCTTCCCTCCCTCCTTCCCTCTTCTCTCTCCTCTTCCCTCCCTCCCTCTCTTATTTTCCTTCCCTTCCCTTCCTTCCTTCGTTTTTTCCTTTCCCTCCCTCCCTCCTTTCCTTTTTCCTTCCCTTCCTTCATCTCTCTCTTCCTTCCTTCCTTAGTTCTTTCCTCTTTCTTTCAGAAGTCTGATCTGGAAAACCTAGAGCCAGGGAGGGGGTGTGTTCCTGTCATTCCCCAAACCACGAATAGGACTTTTCAGAGGGGCTTGAAAAGGGCTTGGCAACCTTGGGGTCCCCCAGATCTATCAAGGGGGAACAGACAGGTTTTGCTTTGGGGAAAGAGAGGGGAGCTTTGGGGAAAAGGAACAGGCCAGGCAAGGGCACACTTGGGGGGTTGCCTGTCTCGAGGTTTGGGGAAGGAAGGGAGGGAAGAACCAATGAATGAAAGAACAGATCTAAAGGGAAAGCCAGGTTGCTGCACATGTCTTTTCTCTCTGTATTGCTAAACAAACCACCCTTCGATTTAGATCCCCTTCCCGTCCCTCCCTCTTCCCATCAGAATTATATTTTCTGTCCATCATTCTCCATTAGACAAGACAGTCTTCCCTGGAACCCATTTTCTGGATGGGTCCAGTTCCAGGAAGGCAAGGAAAAGCTGCCCTCTTCTCTTCTAAAATATTGTCAAAATGGATCATCTGCTCTTCCTGAGAATAGGAAACCCATTTTTTCCTCAAAATATTCCCTCTTGGGCTCTTAAGAGGCAAGGAATAAGAGGGAAAAGCTACTTTTTCTGTCATTTCATTTAGAACTGGGGCATGAAAAGTCCTATTCCCAGATCCATTATTGTTCTGCCCCTTGCCAATTATTAGGTAGAAATAAATTATTAGGAGCTAATAATTATATTAAAGTCATAGGAAGCCCTTCCTCCCAAATTAATTGCCCTGATTCTAAAATGCAGGAAAGCTGGGACCTTTCACACTATGAAGTTATAGCACTATGATTCCACTTGAACTACCATGCTTCCATCCCATATGGAATCCTGGGATTTACAGTGTAGGGAGGGAGAGATCTAGTGTTTCACCAAACTACAAATCCCAGGATTCCAGGGGAGGCAACCATGGCAATTAAAATGGAACGATCATGCTGTCATTGTGTAGTGCGGAAGGGCCCTTGAGAGCTTCTGGAAACCAAGGAAGATGGATGATTCAGTTCTAGATTTGGAGCAAGCTTTTCTAGAGCCCCCCCTCTAGAAAATGGTGGCAAGGAGGGAAGGGGTTTCTACATAATCTGAAAAACAAAGGAGGGTCCACATTTCTATAGGCTGGAATAAACTACCAAGAGTAGGCCCAAAACATATTGCAGAAGCAATCCAGTTTGAGACTGCCTTGGCTCAATGCTAGGAAGTTCTGGGAAGTGTAACTGAGCGAGACATTTAGCCTTCTCTAAATCAGAGAGCTCTAGTGCACAATTTCTATAGGCTGGGCAGTTAAAGCGGTCTCAAACTGGATTATTTCTGCAGTGTGTCTTGGACCTCTGCTAAGGGAGCTTGTTAAACTGCTGTCTTTGTATTCTGAAAAAAGATGCATTTTCTTTGAAAAACCTCTCTCAATATTTAGAGAGATCTAGCACCTTTGAGACTAACTGAAAGAAAGAAATCGGCAGCATGAGCTTTCCTAGAATTCAGTCTACTTCCTCAGATGCATTTGGTGAAGTAGAAGCAAGGGACATACATACATACATACATACATATATGCCATTGGTATGTGAGGATGTCAATAATACAAACTACGTATCCTTTGTGTATGGAAATGAAGTTGCAGGTCTCAAAGGTGCTACAAGATCCCTCTAGGTACTGATTTTACAGACTAACACAGTCATATCCTTGAATTCTCTCTTTTTAAAACATAAGACATAATCAACAAACTCTTTGCTAAGGGAGCTTTGCAAGCTGCGCTTTTTGTATCCTGAAAAAGATGCATTTGGAAAAACTTCTCTCTTTTTAAAAAGAAGACATAATCTAGAAACTCTCTGCTAAAGGATCTTTGTAAACTGTGCTCTTTGTATTCTGGAAAAAAAGCATCAGGGCTTCTCAGGCCTCACCTCGGTGAACTGCATCTCCTATCATTCCCAGACACCTTCCATAAGGAGTGGTCAGTGGAGGAACATCATTGCTTGCCCTTGATCCTAAACGCAGCTGCTGGTTTGGGTTTCCCAGCAAAATTGGGAAGAGGTGGCTTGTTGTTGTTGTTGTTGTTGTGGCCTTTATGTTGTTTCTGACGTGATGACCCTATCCTGGGGTTTTCTTGGCTAGTATAATAGGTAGACAGACAGACAGACAGACAGATTCATCTTTATTGATCCAAAACACACTGCAGAAAATAATCCACTTTGAGACCACTTTAACTGCCCTGGCTCAATGCTGGGGAATTCTGGAGACTAGTTTTGTGAGACATTTTCTCTGTCAGACAGCTCTGGTGCCACAATAAATGCCAATCCCTAGGATTCCCTAGCATTGAGCCAGGGCAGTTAAAGCGGTCTCAAACTGGGTTATTTCTGCAGTGTGTTTTGGACCTCAGTGTGTTGTGGAAAGGTCTTTACTGGGGTGCCTGAGCTGCCTTTTGCATTGTTCTTGTCAAGGTTTAAAATAATTTTAGAATGTTTGTTGTGTTTGTTGTTGTTGTGTGCCCTCAAGTCGTTTCCTATCCTGGGGTTTTCCTGCCAAATTCCTTCAGAGGGGAGGTTGCCATGGCCATCTCTGAGGCTGAGAGTGTGTGACTTGCTTAAGTTTACATGGCTAAACCGGGATTTGAACCTTGGTCTCCACAGAGTCCTAGTCCTGAGATGCAGTTTTCAATTGCTCTTGCCAGGGTTTAAAATGATTGTTTTAAAATGTGTTGTTGTTGTTGTTGTTGTTGTTTCTGACCTATGGTGACCCAAAGGCCACCCAATCATGGGGTTTTCCTGCCAAATTCTTTCAGAGGGGAGGTTGCCATGGCCATCTCTGAGGCTGAGAGAGTGACTTGCCCAAGATCACCCAGTGAGTTAACCATGGCCGAGCCAGGATTCGAACCCTGCTCCCCAGAGCTGCATTTTGCATGGCTCTTCTTATGGTTTAAAATGATTTTACCCGTATATACTTGACTACAAGTCGACCTCATGTATAAGTTGAGAGTAGGTTTTGAATGCAGAATTATGGATTTTGGTATGATCCTTGGATATGTTGAGGGTAAAACTTAGAGACATGCAACAATGGATTTAAATGGTGAAGCAAAGGGAAACAATGCCAAAGAACCTACAAAATTATGGCAGGCATAACTGTTTTGGCTCACACTAAAGGCTGGATAGAGGAAGGTCAGTGCTTCTAGGACAGATTGCACTCTTGCCTTTCAGCAGGGGTTTCCTTTTTATTAAGATTTAAAGTACGTATAGTATTAACATTGCCCCTAGGTTTTTGGGGTCAATTTTTAGACTAAAATTTCTAGACTTATACATGAGTATATACAGGGTTTCAAAGTACTCATATTTAAAGATGGTACTGTTTTAACTGTTTGGCTACTGATTCATATAATTTGGATTTATATGTGAGCTGCCTTGGATCCCATTCAGGAGGAAGAAAGGCGGGCTAGAAATTAAACCAAGGAATAATAGCAATAGCAATAGCAAATACATTTCTAATAACAAATTCAAGGGAGGTGAAGTTTTGGAACCTATGGCCAGAGAGATGCTAAGATAGGGCAGCTCTGGAATGGCTTTTTCCAGAGCCTTGGGTTGCATCCGCACTGCAGAAATAATCCAGTTTGACCCCACTTTAACTGCAATTGCTTGGTGCCCCTCCAATAAGAATACTGCTTCCCCCACAATTAAATTTTAATTCAATCCCCACATTACTAGCATTGCAGAGAGTGAAACTTTGGAAACTGTTCCCACCAACAATTTGTTGTATTTGCCCTCCCTTGGTAACTTTGGCTGTATCCGCACTGCAAAAATAATCCGGTTTGACCCCGCTTTAACTGCCATGGTATGGAAGTCTGGGAACTATTGTGGCCCCAGAGCTCTCTGACAGAGAAAAATAGAAGCCCCCAAATTCCAGAGCATCGAGCCACGATGGTTAAAAGTGGTGTCAAACTGGATTATTTCTGTAGTGCGGATGCAGCCCAAATCACCCTCAGTCCCTTCTGACTGGCCCACTTGCGGTAATATCAAGTGCGCAAATAGATATGGCTAAATATCTCACAAAGTTACAATTCCCAGAATTCCAGAGCATTGAGCCATGGCAGTTAAAAGTGGTCTCAAACCGGATTATCTCTGCAGTGCGGATGCAGCCTCAGCCACCATCATCCCTTGTGGGTTTGGTGGGATACCAAATGCTCTAGTAGATAAGGGTAAAATCTCACAAAACAATCATTCCCAGATTTCCATAGCACTGAGCCATAGCAGTTAAAGTTGTCTCAAGCCAGATTATTTATGCAGTGCAGATGCACCTGGCCCTAATAAGTGCACCCCAAATTCCCCTTTTCCTGCAAAACCTGCAGCCACCAAGCAGCAGTCCTCAATATATGCTTATACTGTACTAGATTTGGAGGGGATTCCAGGAGTTCATATAATCTAACCCCCTGCCAGTGCTATATCTAAGGTCCAAAACACACTGCAGAAATGATCCACTTTGAGACCGCTTTACCTGTGTTGGCTCAATGCTAGGGAATTCTGGGAACTGTAGTTTAGTGAAACATTTAGCCTTGCCTGTCAGAGAGTTCTGGTGCCACAATAAAGTACAATTCCTAGGTTTTCCTAGCACTGAGCCAAAGCAGTTAAATCAGTCTCAAATCGGATCATTTCTGCAGTGTGTTTTGAAGCTAAGCCTCCTTGAGAGGTAGCCATCTAGCCCCTGTAGGTGGCCCACTTTTAGATGCCAGGTTCCAGTGGGAGATCAGGTTTTGCATCTCGGGTGCAGTTGCTCAGGAATGAGACATGGGATCCAATCACACTGCAGCAACAACCCAGTTTGAGACCCCTTTAGCTGCCCTGGCTCATTGCTAGGGAATCCTGGGAATTGTAGTCTGTTGTGGCACCTGAGCCACCAATAACAGCTCTGTAATAATTGGCGGATTGTAAAGGGCATATTCACCATTCCAAGTAGGAGCCCTGTGTTCCAAATACATGTTTTCCTCTGGAAGGAAAGCGGGAAAGTTTTCTTTACACATGGCCATGGTGAATTATGAAATACAGTATACCCTTTGAGTTTCCCTTCAATGCTTTTTAAAAACTGACTGGGCGGAATAGCAAGCAACAGTGCATCTAAGTGTAAGGTCTCCATTTTGAATCAGTGACAACCCCAGATATCTCAAAATGTCAAGTAGCTAAATTGGAACCCTTTTAAATTGAATAAAATACTGTATATACTTATGTATAAGTCTAGAAATTTTAGTCAAAAAATTGACCCCAAAAACTGGATTGACCTATCCATGGGTGAATGTAAGTACTGTACTTTAAACCTTATCAAAAAAAGGAACCATGCCCTAGTAAAATGTAAGAGCTTAATCTCTTCTCAGAGCACATAAAAAAAAAGCATCAACCCTTTACTCTCTTATCCATCCAGTCTTTAGGGTGAGCATAAACAGCTATGCCTGTCAAAAGTTTAGAGATCTTTATCATAATGTCCCTTTGCTTCGTCCTTTACATCCTTCGTTACATGTTGCTAAGTTTTACCCTTGAACATCCATGGGTCATATCAAAATCCACAATTTTGGCCCCAAAACCTGCCCTCGAATTATACATGAGGTCAACTTATAGACGAGAATATATATGGTAAAAGGTGACATCAGAACACAGGTGCTAAAAGGCCAAAGTTTTCTTTGGTTTTCCTTCACCGCTGCAGACAACAATTGTGTGTGTGTGTGTGTGCGTGCGTGTGTGTGTGTGTAATGGTGCTTAGCACCATCTGATCACTCACATGGATGGATCCCAGAGTGAAGCCCCAGCCAGCATGGTCAATGACAAGGGATTGTGGGAGTTATTGTCCAAAGCCTCTGGACTTGCTTCTGGTTGGTGTTATGTGCCTTCACATAAATATGGTGACTCTATTGCAGAATATTTTTTGCAAGATTTACTCAGAGGTTTGCCACTAAGTTTCTCCAAGGCTGAGAGAGTGTGACCTATCCAGGGTCACTCTGGATTTTCACAGTTGAGTGGGACATTAACCTGGTTTTTCAGAGTCCTTTAATCACTTCACGACGTTGCCTCTGAACTTACTTCAGCCTCCATTTAATAGCCTCTTCTAGACTGTTGTTCCGCATGGATTTGTTTCCAAGTCCAAGCATATGAAAGAAGAATATGTATCTAAACATGTGCAAAAGATTTTTCTTCAGAGTTAAGCAAGGAAAACCAGACCACCCATCAAACTGCAAAAGAAAATGGTAGAGCTCTAGGAAAGCTGTGGCAGTCTGCTTTCTTTATACAGTTTTTAAGAAAGAAAAGTTAATCTTTTTCTGCACATTAACCTCATTTTTTCTGCCCTCTCATCTCTAATTGCTTTTGTTAAAGGGTCAAGCCCTTTATGAGCACATAATATTTCCTTTATCTTGTTTGCGAAAAAGAAGTCTTAACAGGGCACAATGAAGAGTCTTTACAATTGAGTTCAGTAGGGTTTAATCCCATGTAATCCCAGGTATAGGATTCTAACCACACTAACCTAATGCAAAAAAAGCAACACTGGGGTTTTAGGTGACTCCAGAATAGCTAGAAGAAATATCCCCCATAAAACCAGCAACACGGCATAATCATACAACCACACCCCACATACACATGTTAGGCCAAAACCAGAATAACAATTTTGTTCTTACTTAGTAAGGGCTTACTTGTCTTAATTACCCTGAAGGCACTAGATCTCATCTGATCTTGGAAGCTAAGCAGACCCAGCCCTGGCTAGTACTTGAATGGGAGACCACCAACAAACACCAGGTGTTATTGGTTATATTTCAGAGAAAGAAATTAGTAAAACTACTTGCTTAGGAAAAAATTATGAAATATATGGGGTTGCCATAACTTTTCAGGTGACTTGAAGGCGCTTGCATGTGCACATATGCACACACAAATACTTGTGAGAAAGTGGTAGTGCAATTTACTTCAGAGTAAACATAGGCCTCAATACAACATTCCCCTAACTGGATATATACCATGGAAGTATTATGCATTTCCTATGTAGAACAGCAACATTGCCCAACACATGTCAGTGAGTGGGTGCCATTGTGCAATGCACAATGCATGACACACAATCACAATGCAGAGTATAGAATGTACAACCACAATGTGTAATTACATTGGTACTGTAAGTATAGGATGCATAACCACAACGGAAAGTATACAATGCACAGTCAGAATGTAAAGTACATATAGGATGTACAACCATAATGGAATGCACTATACAATTGCAGTGAGTGCATAATCACAATGGAAAGTATAGGATGCACAACTGTAATATGCAGTGCTCAACTTGGAAAGACAAGGCGCAGATGAACATGCTGTCTGTGCAGTTCTGCTGCCTCTGCTGTCAGCAGAATACATCTGTTGCACAATGGTGACTTTTTGGCCTTACATAGCTGGTGTCCCTAAGTAAGTTCCAGCTATTATTTAAATGCAAGTATTTTATTGTATAAAAAGGATGGGAACAATCAAACCAAAGTTAAATACTGATTTCCAATCAGATCCCAATCCTGTGCTGGTTTTTTATTATTATTAGCAAGTAGAGTTCAGAGATTCATGAACTGAACAGAATCTTTATTACGGTCATAAACCATCACAGAGAGACACATGGAAAACAATTCTGAACTGGTTTACTCAGAAGTAAGCCTTAGACTGAGTTCAGAATGATCTCCCTTGAGTTCAGTGAATGTTACTTCTTAGTAAGAACTTTGGTTGAGTTGTTCACCATGTTTGTTATTGAGCCAAGTAAAGTTGCTGTGAAAGCGGGCAGGTTTTTAAGCATCATAGAGCTTCTCTGGCAATGGCTTAGGTGTGACAGCAGACTTGTTTTATCTTTGAGTTTCCCTGTCCTTAGTAAGAATTATCCATTTTTCAGGTGACTGTGCTTTAATATCACCATCTAGTGACCTTGGGCAAATCACATGCTCTCAACCTCAGGGAAAGGCAATGGCAAACCTCCTCTGAACAAATCTTGCCAAGAAAACCCTATGATAGCCTCGCCATAAGTCAGAATCTACTTGAAGGCACAGAACAACAAAGTTCTGCTAGGATAAGGATTTATGTTAAACTGACAAAACAGAACTCCAAACCAGGGCACTCATTAAGAGAGACGATGTTACGAATCAAAAACAGGTTAAGATTTGCCTTTTACTTGGGCCCCATTCATACTGGGGTAAAAGACATGGAGGGAACTGGGATGATCCGGATGCCCCTCCCCCGAATCGCTCCGTTAGCAAGTGCCCACTACAAATTTGAAATCGAATGCATTTTGACAGAAATCG
>NC_056527.1:82410608-82495513 GCF_019175285.1 Sceloporus undulatus | reverse complement strand
CTTGGTTAGGCTCTAATGAGGGCGTTCACCAACAAGAATACCAAAGATAACTGCTGATTTTATACAGAGACAGACTTGAGGTAATCTGTTGCCCCATCTTGGATTGCAACTACCATACACCCTAACTATGCTGGCTGTGGATTATGGGAGCTTCAGTGGGGGGGGGGGGGGGGAAGGGAAGACAACTGATTGTCCTCTCCTGGACAAATTCCAAAGTAAGTGAAACAAATTTCATTGTAGTAAAAACAAAAACTTTGTGGGTTTTTCGGGCGATGTGGCCATGTTCTAGAAGAGTTATTCTAAAAGGAATAAAATCTTTGAGAACATGGCCACATAGCCTGGAAAACCCACAAAAACTATGGCTGCTGGCCATGAAAGCCTTCGACTTCACATTAAAAATAAAAATACTTGCATGCAGATTTAGATATACAGGAGTTTGGTTTGGAACCTGGTTGTTTTCTGGCTGATCAACTTCCTTCTCTAAATTGTTAGAATAGTAGTTTTCAATCTTATGTTTGTACTTGTTTGGGAGTAAGTCCCATTCAGAGTGTGCCTATAGATAGGGGGCAAAATTAAGGAATTTCCTCCAGATAGGAATTCTGTCCTCAAATGACATTTTACCCCCACCCTCCAAACTTCTAGCATTGCAGAGTGAGACACTCAAAGTCATTTATATTTACAACTGTTATATTTTTCCTGTTATATTATTAGCATTCCCTTAGTCACTATATATATATCACTGTTCTTTCTGTATTTCCAAATGCTCAACTGAAGGTTGTAGTTACTACTATACTAGAAATTTGGCGACTCCAAAAATATTTAATTGTGGGGCAGAATTTTTCTTTGGGAGGCAATGCCCTCATTTTTCACCCACTTTAGCTACACCTGGGTGGGGGGAGCTGACCTGTGTAGGATTACACTGTTAAGTTAAACAAGAGAAATACTGGGTTGCATGGAATGACACTTACTGGAATCAATAGGGTTGTAGTTATGGTTGCCCATCGATTTAAATAGTTGAGTTAAGCATGATTGAGTTTGGATCTAAGCTGTCCTCTCTAGTTTCCATACAATTCTTGACAATGGGTTCAGTGCTACAGGTTGGGTTTGCCTCACCTCTCAGTTCCACTTTTCATGTTGTAAATAACTTTCTTTGCCTGGTTTTAATATATCTTTAAGAAAAGAGGCCTTAGAGTCCATTTTCTGTGACTTGCACACAAGATCCGAAAGGGTGATGCAGAGATCCATTTGGGGGCTGCTTTGGAGGTAGATTTGCAGAGTGATCCACCAAGTCTCAGGAGAAAAAAGGCCTGATATAATTTTGTTTTATAGGATTGGAACCTTTATATAGAAAACCAGCACCAGGACTTGCAGGGGGGGGGGGGGGGGGGACGACAGGAAGACACTTTTTAAAAATAAGAGTAATGATTTGGGAAGTTTTGGCGACCCATCTGTGCAAATATTTGTCCTGGTTTCTGAGCACACTGAGCAAGGAAAAGGGAATCAAATCCTGTCAATGACCTGAGAGTAAAACGCAGCAGGGGATAAGGAAGGGGTGTGTATGTCAGATTGGAGGGGAATTGGAGGAGGGAGGGGGTCCCCTCAACTTTGGTGTGTTGCTTCATGGGTCATTGTTATGTCTCTAGCCAAAGGCTGTTTGATCTCTCCAGCTCATTGCGATAGAAGATTGTGCTGGCTGAAACACATCTGTAAACCATCTAAAATTGGAAGGCTGAGGAAGTGGGGAAAGAGAGGGGTCCCTTTATTTTATAATTTGTTCACCACAGGAGAAGCAGAAACCCTATCCTTTCAGCTGTGCGTATGCCAAAGAACCAGCACTTGAGAAAGGTACTTTTCAGACTATTCCCAGAATCCGGAACAATGGTCATGCTGCTTGGGGCATGGTAGTCCAAAAAAGTAACTTTCTCAAGTACTGGCAAAGACCTACATGTCCTAATCTGTGTAATAGTTGTCTGTCCAGTCTCTGGAACTGTCCATCCATGTATCATTCTGTAAAATCTATTTCTGGGAGTCTCTCGCCTGTCTCTTCTGTGTGTCTTCCTACAAATATTCTACCTGAGAAGATGAGGAAAGCCTTTCTCGTTTAGAATCCAAATCAATGTCTTTTTATATGCAAGTCCTTAAATGTGTTTGTGTTTCCTTTGTGAAATAATAAATTCCCCATCCCCATTAATGATAGTGGACACTGCTTGGTATGAAATTAGCCCTAACTACTTCTCTCTTTTTTCTTGCATCTCTTTACTCCTACACACTGGAACTTTGGGGACACTATAGGCTTCTGGAAGAGAATTTGAGGGGCCTCACAAAACCTCAAACCCCAAGGTTCTGTAGGGTGGAATCATGGCAATTAAAGTGATATTAAAGTGTTATAATTGTCAAGTTTGAAATTGACCTAGAATTAGAAATGAAACAACAGCAGAAGTGTAAGTCAAAGAAAATGGCCCCCCATCTGTGTGTAGTGTTCCCCCCCCCCATATAATTAAGAGATGCTCTGTATTTTGTGGCATGTAGGAGTAGGTGGGTTCCATGACTGTACAGTTGGCCCTCCACATTTGTGGCTTTGAATTTTGTGGATTTGATTACTTGCAGTTTTGATTAATATGTTCTCTCTATGAATCGCTAGGTCCTCTATCGTGACTCTGCCAGGAGTTGACTGTAAAATTGTGTGGGAGAACCTACATGTTCCTAGAGAAAACACTTCTCTAGGCATTTGTGGGTCCTTCAGCATGATTCAGTGATCAACTTCTGGCAGATATTCACTATAGAGTTGCACTGGACCTGGAGATTCCTAGGGGTCATTCCAAAAGCTCCAAATCCTGATTCAATCTACTAGACAAGTATTCTCTCAAGTAAACAAAAATGCTTTTTTTTATTTGCAATTTTTCCACATTAACAAGGATCCTTCACCTCTAACCCCAGAGAATGTGGGGGGACCACGTATTAATAAAATCATTTTCCACTTATCCAACAATGGGTAGAGGGAGCTGCAATTCCTCTACATATTTGCAAACCAGATGCCTTAAGGTCAGGAGACATTGACCAAGTCAAATTACAGTATATTAAGCCTGGAGAAGTGTGCAAGTTTTCTACTTTCACAAACGTCTGAAACAAAACGGAATAGTAACAAAACATTAAGGGAGCCAGTGTAGCTTAGTACAGTAATTAATGGCTTGAACAAAGGAATGCACTACTCACCATGTTTGCTTCCTTGAGGTTCTTGAAAGAAACATGCGTTATACTTAAATAAATCTGGCTACTCAGAAGTAAGTCCCCTTGCTCCCCAAAAAAGTGAGTATGTACAGCATTACAGACTGAAGGAAATACATAACCCAAAGTATTATAGGAGAATGGGAGAGAGGAATCGCATTCTTGGCAATTACTTATTTGCAACATTGGTGCAGTCGGCCCTCTGTATTCACAGATTTTTTCTCCACAGATTCAAGCATCCATGGCTTGAAAATATTTTAAAAATATATAAATTCCCAAAGTAAATCTTGATTTTGCTAATTTGTATAAGGAACACCATTTTACTATGTCATTGCATATAATGGGACTTGAGCAGCCATGGATTTTGCATATAATGGGACTTAATATAGACCACTGGTGGGCATGAAACCAAACCATAGCAGATGCCAAGGGTCCACTATATATTTTGATATTATTTTCCAAAATCTCTAAGTGTGAGACAGCATTAGTATTACTGATTTAAAAAGGCATAATTTAATATTTGCAAATATATTGCCACTTCCATTTGTAGTGACCCAGAAATCTGTGCTCTTTATTTAAGATGCTATTTAATTTAATTAGATAGATAGGAAAGTGAGAATGCTTTCAACCCTAGTTTCCACAAGGGAGTTGTTAAGGACTAGATGTATAGCAAAAATAGTAAAGCTTGATCTGGGTAATATTTATTCTACGGATACGTTTCTTCACATTTACTAAGCATGAACAATTAAGCAGAGTCATGGTGGGATGGAGTGCAGTGGATGCAGTTAGGTTTTTGAGAGTGGGTTGAAAGGTACTTCTGCTATGGATTTGATTTAATGTGGCTTGGAGCAGTGCTTCTTGCTGTAGTTCCCATGTGCAAGGTGTGAACAATAGGATCGTCAAACATTTCTGTACTTGAAAAAATTACTAAAATAAAAGCAGTAAAAATAAATGGTTTGTGAGATGGACATTTTGTGTGGTTACTGGTGCAGTAGAGCTGAAAGACATTTTCCCAAAAGCCCTACAATCTGCTAATTAAATATCTTACAAAGGGTTTTTACTGAAATTAATTCATTTTCCAGGTCTGAATCTATTTAAAGCGCTGTCAGTAGATTAAAGATTTTCAGATGACTCCTAATCTGTCTTGCCATTAATTAATTTTAATAAATAAGTGTATTGCCAAAGACTTGATAGGTGTCTTTTTGAGGAACTCTGTTTTTTCTCAGTAGTGTGCAATGGTATAGCCAACCAGCTGTAAATCAAATTTTGCTGTGTTGTAGACTAATACATGGAAGTGGTACAGGAGGGGAGCGAATGAGGGCATTGATCTCCCAAGGAAGAATTCTATTCTTCCCTGCCCCCTGACAAAAGCTCCTTCACCCCCCAAATTTGTAGAAATACAATAACTTGAAACGTAATTTGAACATTTTCAAATTGAACAGTTTATGCATCTGAATAAAAGGGGCAGCCAAAGTTAGGAAGGAAATATAAACAAAACAAATATAAGAGTTCTAACTGTGAATGATTTTTAATGTCTCACACTGTAATCCTAGAAATTTGGGGATGGAAAGAAAAATTAACCAGAGGGTATAATTAATATTTAGGGGCACAATGCCCCCAGTATCTATACCCCTAACACATGCATCTGAAGAAGGAGACCTAGTCGATGAAAGCTTATGCTACAACTTATTTCACACAGTTAGTCTCAAAGGTTCTGCAAGATCCCTTTGCACCTTCATGTATGGTAATAGTTTTCATATGTGGAGTTATGGGATAATATAACTGTATGCACATGCCCAGCCATTACACATGGCATAAAATACCGTGTCTCATGAGAACAGTAAGAGTTTTGAAATGCAAAACCAGAATTACACTAGTTTTCAGTTAGTATATGGTAATCGTTTTCAAACAGTGAGACATGTGATATTATACATGCCTGCACATGCACAGTCCATTAAAATATTATTTCTATTGGACCATGGTTTAACACACACACACACACACACACACACACTGTAATTTATAAAAATCAAAATCGCAGAGTACCTTTAAAGAATTATACAATAATTATTTTTAATTTGACATAATCCATATTTATGGTTCCATGTGGCTAAATAGTACAGTCAGCCCTCCATATCCACAGATCTTTTGTCCACAGATTCAATTATTCACAGTTTGCAAATGTTTTGTTAAAACATATAAATTCTGAAAAACAAACCTATATTTTATCTAAGGGACACCATTTTACTATACTATTGTATTTAATGGGACTTGAGCCCCCACAGATTTTGGTATTCACGGGGGATCCTGGAACCAAACCCCAGCAGATACTAAGGGCCCACTGTATGGCATAAAATAAGCAGGTTCAGCCCTAGTTAGTACTTGGATGGGAGACCACTAATGAATGCCAGGTGCTGCAGGCTATATTTCAGAGGAAGGAACTGGCAAAACCACCTCTGAGTATTCCTTGCTTAGGAAAACTCTATGAAATTCATGGGGTCCCATAAGGCGACAAACAACGTAAAGGTGCACATGCAGGGGCATGTACATGTGCGAGCGCACACACACACACACACACTGTATATGTGTAAATACACACACACTGTATATTTGTAAATACACAAAAATTTGGCAGTGATTTCTATGCTTTGTTGTTTTTGTTGCTGTGTGCCTTCAAGTCTTTTTGGATTTATGGTGAACCTCAGGTGAACCTACCACAGGGTTTTCTTGGCAAGATTTGTTCAGAGCAGTTTTTCCTTTGCCTTCCCTTGAGGCTGAGAGACTGTAATTTGCCCATGGTCACCCAGTGAATTTCAGTGGCCAGGTGGGGATCTGAACCCACCTGGGCTCTAGAGTTGTAGTCCAATGTTCAGAACACTAAACCATGCTGGCTCCCATTTCTATACTAGTCACCCATAACTAGCCACCCATATAAATTTATAGGTATCATGTAGAATGTCTACATGTACTGTTAAATATTGAGTACGTGGAGAGATCTTGTAGCACCATTGAGACTAACTGAAAGAAAGAAATAGGCAGCATGAGCTTTCGTACACTTTGGCCTGCTTCCTCAGATGCATTTGAGGAAGTAGGATGAAGACTACAAAAGCTCATGCTGCCCCTTTCTTTCTTTCTTTCTTTCTTTCTTTCTTTCTTTCTGTTAGTCTCAAAGATGCTACAAGATCTCTCCACAAACTAATTCTACAGATTAACACGACTCTGTCTATTCTACACTATGTTAAATATTGAGTGATTTTTAATCAGATTTCTGTAATGAGCTAGATTGCTTCACTTTAATTGCTGGAACATTCTTCTTCACAAACAGACAGAGCCTGACACGTCAGTCATTTTATACTTGCATTGCTTCTGGAATGTCTATGTATCAAAGCATTGTAATGTTTTATGAACTGATCTTATCTTATTTAATGTGTCTTACAGTATGCTAAACAATATATCACCTGCCTGTACCTGTGTGCATAGATGCACTAGTACATGCCATCTGAGGAAAGATGAGCACTACTTTTCAAAAAGTAGCCTTAAATTTCTCTTAATGTAATAGTTTTCTTAGATAGTATCATTTTAAATAAGTGTTTTAATGCTGTAATTTCAGTTGGCTTTACTGTGAACCCCTTTGAATTTTAGTTCTGAGAGAAAGGCAGGCTATAAATCAAATAAACAAATCCATGTTTGCTTTTATCTGGACCTTCATATTTAAGCTATTTTTTAAAGGTTGGTCAAATGTTGTATAGAAAGAAAGACGCCAAGATACTTGCACAGTGGCTTGTCTTTAGATTTCACTAATTAATCTGTGAAAATCATTATTCTGTAATTTTAATCAGCAGCTAGAACTTGAATTGATTTTGTAGTCCTTACGAAGAAAGAGGTGTTAAGTACCGTATCAAAATTTTTCTGTAAATCTGATATCCCCTGACAAGGACACTGTGGCTTGTAATGACAGACACAGGGAGATAAACTGTACCTTGGTGACCAATGTTTTTAGTACAGTCATTCCCAAAACTAGATTCCATACGTTGCTGGACTTCAGGTCCCAAAAGCCTCAGCCATCATAGCTAATGCTTAATGATTCTGAGATGTGCAGTCCAACAACATCTGGGGATCTATGTTTGGAAACCACTGACTGGAGGCTTTAATTCTATTTATATTTAGAAATGCTTGTGTCTTTTCTAATATTTAATTTTCTGACATATGTTGGAACAAAGCCTTGGCATTTAGAGAACTCCTAGGCATGAGCTCAGCTCAAATTGAAATAAGATTCTGAATCAACATATTGCATTTATATATACAAGGAGGAAAGCAGTTGGGCTTCCGACCAATATATATATGTATTTAGAAAATATGGTTTTGATGTAATTTATATGGGGGGATATACTCAGGGGAATAGATTTGTTTAGGAAAGAGTGATGGAAGTTATGTTGTGTGCGTATGGCGAGGAAGAATAAGACTGGAATCTTTTACAATTTACATGCTTTCCTGGGAGTAAACTCAGTTTAACTCGGGGTTGCTTTTAAGTAGGTATGCATAGAATTGTGCTGTATGAAAAATTGTTACCTTTTTGGAAATATTACACATCTCTTAGTCCATGAGTGAGTCTGAGTTTAGCATGAGGTTTTTTATTAAAACCAGCTTGCACTAGCAGGTTGGTTTGTTTGCTGGCATGGTTCCACTTCCAGTGCTTAATTTCTTTTCTTTTCTTTTACTTTTTAAGTAAAGGAAGGAATGGGGGGAGAGAAAGAGTAGTACAGTACTCAAACCATATGTTCTGAGCTAACAGCCCTCCCTCCTAATTCCAGATGTGTAAAGGCTGAGAAAAAAGGAGCCTGCACATTTATGTCCATCCTTGCATGATACAGCAAGTAGTTTGCATGGGAGTGCAGAATATGTTTAGAATATAAAATGTAAACTCTGGGAATAGAAGTAAGGATTGGATTATAATCCCATTTTCTTAATTTCAGATGTGTGGGACTAAGCGTAGATATTCAAGTGAGAGAGATATTCTGAACATAAACAAAGATGTTTGGAGGGGCAGGTTGTTGTCAGCTATTTAAGAATTACACCATCCCCTAAAAACTACTGTAGTTCTTAAATGGCTGGCAACAATCTGCCCCTCCAAAGAGACGCCTTTTTGTTTGATGTTTATTAATTTTAATATGAAGTGTTAACCTGGTATCTTAATGTTGTACCCTGCCTCAAGCCATGGGGAGAGATGTGTAAGAAATTCATAACAATAATAATAACAATCCACGCTTTTCCTCCTTCATGGTAAAAATCCCATTTCCTCATTATCATCTGTCATCCCCATTATCATCCCCAGTATTACTGTAGTTATTTAAGAACTATGTACAATAGTTTTTAGGGGAGAAATAATAATAATAATAATAATAATAATAATAATAATAATAATAATAATAATAATAATAATAATAATAGATGTTTGGAGGGGCAGATTGTTGCCAACCATTTATGAACTATAGTAGTTTTTAGCGGATGGTGTAATTCTTAAATAGCTGGGAACAACCTGCCCCTCCAAACATCTTTGTTTATTATTATTATTATTTCTCCCCCTAAAAATTACTGTAATTCTTAAATAGCTGTCGACAAGCTGCCCCACCAAACATATTATTATCATCATCATTTCTCCTCCTAAAAACTACTTTACTGTAATTCTTAAATAGCTGGCAACAGCCTGCCTCTCCAAACACCTGTTATTATTATTGTTGTTGTTGTTTAAATAGCCTGCCTCTCCAAACACCTTTGTTATTATTGTTGTTGTTATTTAAATAGCTGCCTCTCCAAACACCTGTTATTATTATTTTTAAATAGCCTGCCTCTCCAAACACCCTTGTTATTATTGTTGTTGTTGTTATTTAAATAGCTGCCTCTCCAAACACCTTTGTTATTATTATTGTTTTATTATTATTATTATTTCTCCCCCTAGAAACTACTATAATTCTTAAATGTGCTTCATTTGACAAAGCTTCCAGTCAGGAGAAATGGGATTCTTATCCTGAAGTAAAAATTTTTTTTTGGGGGGGGCATTAAAAAACACCTCAAAACCAAAGAAAGACCTTTATTACACTTTAGACTTTGATTACAATGTGAGGGGAGGGTGAGACTGTGGAGAGGAGAGGCGGCGGGGAGCTACTGCCCAAGATGCCCCAGGAGGGGGCTTAATAATGGTTTCCCTTTTGGGCGATTGGCATCTTGCCAGCGGGTGGTGGATCAGGCCCGTAACTATAGCAACCGTCTCTGAGCATTCCACCAATCAGGAAAGGGAACGTCACCCGAGAGAGAGAGAGGAAGAGAGCGCGAGCGGGTTTCGTTGATGGCGGTTGGAGGAGGGGGCGGGGCTTCATCCTTTTCTCTTTGTGCCTCAAAATGAGGGATTTCTTTTTGACGTGGCTCAGTCTAGTGATAAACTTTTCCCAAGAGAGGCTGAGTGACTGAGGGCCAGCATTTCTCCACAAACCCTAAGCATCTAAATGTATTTGTGAATAAAATAAAAAAACATGTTCAGAAACACCATTTCCCATTTAAAAAAAACCCAATTAGTCTCACACATCTGGGGGGGAAAGCAAAGAAAGAAAGAAAGAGGAAAACCTTTGTTTTTATTTTACATCTGCATTTGGGTCCCAATTTTGGGAGAAACGCAGGATTCAAATTATTTTATTTATTTATTTATTTATTTATGTTATTTTTATTTTGTACCCCACCTTTTCCCCAGTTGGGGACCCAAGGCAAATACAAAAATAAAAAAAATTGTTTTATTTTTTTAAAGTAAATGTTTATCGTTTTAATTGGATTTTTTCATTGTTTTTAAAGTGCTGTTTTATATATTTATATGTTGTTGTATAAATATTTAAAACAGCACTTACAGACAATTAATAATCAATTTAAGGGTAAACATTTTTAAAAAATAAAACAATTATTTTTTATTTTTAAAAATGTTTTAATTGGTTTATTTTAATTATTTATTATTATTATTTTTTTTTGACTCGTTTCTTCCCCACTTATAGGCTTCCTCTTTCTGTTCTTTGTGTATTTTCAGTCTTTTTTTTAAAAAATTGCTGGTATATATATAAGCTGCTTTGGTCCAAACAACACTGCAGAAATCACTTTGGACACTTTAACTGCCTTATGATACACACTTTACTGCCACTTGTCTCAAGCTAGAATCCTAATGTAGTTTTGGAACATTTGGATCTTCTCTCTCAGAGAGCTCTGATGTTGCAACATAATCATAAACAAAATCCCAGAGAAATTCTATATAGCAATAGCAAATCAGGTTTTTTCACAATTATAAGCAGTACATTAAAACTGGATGAATTAGTTTCGCAATAGATATTAATTGTTACCTCATGGAGGCCAGAGTGGGATGAAGACTTCTATGCCACCTCCCTACTCTGCCTATAATGTGGTGTTGTGTAGGGAATGGTGGTGCATTTGTCCCACTCCTTTTTAAGTTTTGTTTGTTGTTAACTGCCTTCTAGTCAGCCGCTGACTGAGACATCTCCAAGTCTCTCCCTGTCTTCCATTGCTCTTTTTAAGCCCTGTAGATTCAGGCCCTTGACCTCCCTATTGGGATAGCCATCTGGCTTGCTATAAGGGAGGTCAAAGATGAAAGTGCAAAGGCAGGCTGATGCTGAACATAAAGAAAACAGAATAATGACCACAAGGGAAATACAGAAGTTCAATCTAGACAAGGAGGAAATTGAATAGTTAAAGAATTCCCATATCTGACCAAAACATTGACCAGAATGGATACTGCAGTCAAGAAGAAATAAGAAGACTAAGGAATGCGAGGGGCAGCTATGAAAGAATGGAGAAGGCACTGAAGAGCCAAGATATACAACTGAGCACTAAGTTCAGCCATTGTATTCCCAGTTACTATGTATGAGAGCTGGATAGTGAAGGAAGCAGGCAGAAAGAAAATCAACTCATTTAAAATGTGTTGCTGGAGAAGAGTACTTAGGATACCATGGACAGCCAAGAAGACAAATGGGTTCTTGAATAGGGACCAGGGCTCTCCTTGGAAGCAAAGATGATCAAGTTGAGACTATTGTACTTTGTCCACATAATGATAAGACACGGATCACTAGAAAAAACAATAATGCTAGGAAAGGTAGAAGAAAGAGAGGAAGACCACAAACCAGATGGATAGACTTAATCAGAGGGGTTATGGGCAAGGGCTTGCAGGTTCTGGGCAAGGCAGTGGAGGATAGGGATTCTTGGAGATGTCTCATCCACATGGTCCAACTCAAAGGCAGCTAATAACAACAACAATCTGGCTTGCTGTCTTCCTCTTTTTCTACACCCTTCCACCTTTCCTAGCATCATTGTCTTTACAGATGAATGCTGTCTTCTCATGATGTGGCCAAAGTACGATAGCCTCAGCTGGTCACCATGACTTCCGGGAAGAGTTCTGGTTTGATCTGTTCCAGGACCCATTTGTTTGCCTTTTTGGTCATCCACAGTATCCTCACCATTCTTCTCCAGCACCACCTTCTCTAATGAGTTGATTTTCTTTTTACAGTATCAGCTTTTTCACTGTCCAAGGTCTCATACCTGTATATGATGATGGACAATTCTGACGATACAGTGGCTTGGACAATTCTGACTTCAATGCTCAGTTTTATGTCTGCTCTTTAGGATCTTTTCTAGTTCTTTCATAACTGCCCTTCCCATTCCTAGCCATCTTTTTTCTTGGCTGCAGTCACCATATTTTTAAGCAAGCCTGTCACATAAATCTGCCTTCCTCTCCACTAATTCAAAGGAATTGGCTAGTGCTTATATTCTGTAGGTGGGGAGGGGGGATCTCTGCTTTTTGGAGCGATCTTCCCCAAAACCATTGTTTTCAGAAACCTATGGTCTGGGTAAAATTGAAGGTTGATTGTAAATAGGCTTGTAGATCTTAGTAAAGACCGCATAACTCTCTTCATATTTCAAGCCAGATCCCATAACTTTCCCCTCATATTTCAAGCTAGACTGCATAACTCTCCCCTCATATTTCAAGCCAGACCCCATAACTTTCCCCTCATAGTTCAAGCCAAACCCATAAAATAAATCTTGTGGAGAAAAACAAGTATAGTTAGTAGAGTAAGAGTTACAATGCTAATGCTGCTGCTAATCTTTTTGTCTTTTTGATCTTTGGTGAGAGCCTTCATTGTCATGACAAAGAGGGAGGCAGCAGATTTTGAGTGTAATGACAGGATACCAAATCATTATTTGTTTTCATGTGCTAATATATTTTACTACCAGGGAAAGTAGAGGAACTAATGAGGTCTGATTCTTTGTTTTGGATGCCACAATAAGTTAGGTGGTCATCCTATTTGAGGAGGGTCAGTAGCACACTGCTTTGTCTCAGGCAAAAAAATATCTTGGGTTGACCCTGAGAAAATTAGCAAGTTTTTAAAAAGCAGGATTCTTCTATTTCCATAATTGTGATGGGATCAATTCCTCCCTTTCCTCTCCATTCTACCTCATTTTGTTGTTGTTATTTGTGATCAAGTTGGCTATGACTTAAGGTGACTTATACAGTATATGAATGAGAGACCTCCAAGAAAACTTGTTATTAACAGCTCTGCTCAGGTCTTGCAGACTCAGAGCTGTAGTTTCCTTTGTGCAATCAATCATCTACAATATGGTCTTTTTTTCCTACTGCCTTCCATTTTCCCCAGCATTAACGTCCTTTCTGATGAATAGCCTTAGTTTAGTCATCTTGGCTTCTAGGGAGAATTCAGACTTGATTTGCTCTTGGATCTCTTCATTTGTCTTGTTGGCAGTCCATGGTGTCTCCTCCAGCACTACATTTCAAATGATTCAGGAGGAAACGAAGGTCCAAAACACACTGCAGAAATAATCCACTTTGAGACTGCTTTAACTGCCCTGGTTCAGTGCTAGGGAACAATGAGAACCAGAGTTTATTGTGGCACCAGAACTCGCTGACAGAGAAGGCTAAATGTCTCACAAAACTACAGTTTCCAGAATTTGCTAGCACTGAGTCACGGCAGTAAAACCAGTCTCAAACTAGGTTATATCTGCAGTGTATTTTGGTCTTGGACCTCTTTCTATCCCTTCAAGAAGATATGAGAAGATTCACGAGATAGATACACAGAGTCCTCAGTCTAATACACCACTCCTCATAAACAAAAACACCCTTAGCCCTCCTTTTGTTAGATGCCATAAAAGCACTTAACAGGTCGAATGGCATTTCTTGTTCTGAGTGTTAAATGGAATTGGCAATAGCTTCACATCTGTTTTGGAACTCTTATACAGAAACTCAGAAGCAACAATGTTAGTAAATGGGATGGGATCTGAGAAGTTTAATTTATACAGAGGCACTAAACAAGGCTGCCTTCTTTCACCTATATTATTTGCACTCTTTATTGAATCTCTAGCTGAACTCATTAGGTCAAACCCAAACATAAAGGGTTTACAAATCACTAAGTCCCACCACAAAATTATTTTGTATGCAGATGACATTTTACTGGCGGAAACCTCCTTCCTCGAAATAAAAACAAACAAACAAACACGTCGGACATCTTTGGGAAACATTCTGGCTTTTAAGATTAACTACCAACAATCCAAATTGATGTATATGAATGCCCTATCTGTGGTCCAAACTGCCACGGTGAAAACTACAATTATGTCCCTTAGGGTTTTCACACCTTGGCATCCTCATAACAAAAGATGTATCCCAGATAATCCTTAGAAACTATAATCCCATAATTAAAGGGATAAAAATAAAACTTGAAGAATGGAAACTTCTAAATCTTTCTATATTAGGGAGAATCACCATTGTTAAGATGTTTATCACCCCACGCCTCTTTTTCTTATTCCAATCCATCCCCATTTCACCGGCTCCTTCCAAATCCCAACTCTGTCAAAAACTGATCACAGAATTTTTATTTAATGAAAAGAGACCCAGATTGCCCAAATCGTTTAGGTACATGACACAAAAGAAAGTGGTTTAGCGATCCCGGACCTGAAACTATATTATCATACTGTCTAATAAAACCAACTCTCCAATCTTATTATGGAAGCAGATTCCACCAGCTGGGGATCTATGGAAGTAAACTCCTGTAGTATGGCTGAGTTGAAACTGCTCTTCTCCATTAAGCCACAGAGCACCTTAAGAGAGAGACAAAACCCATTTCATTATAATTCCTTTTTTATTTGGAAACAATGGAGCCATATACTAGTACTAAGCCCCTTCCCCATTTGCCCATATATATTACATCCCCATTTTTTGGCATAGACAAACTAGCTCAATTTAAAGGTTGGAAGGGGATGGCATTCACAGACATCAAGGGGAAATGAAAATCATAGACTCTGACAGATGGCCTGTGACATGTCAACCAAACTGGATGCAGATATCACAGGTGTTATCCTTTGCAAAAAATGTGATGTTACAAGGGAACTACTCTCGTCCAATGACCTTTTATGAAATATTATGCATGGACAAAGGGCAGGACTGCAAGGAATGGGCAGCCATTATATACAAAAAAATTGTGCAATCTGTTTATGGCAAAAATCAATCGGACAGGTTAATGTGGCAATTGGACCTACATTTAGATATCTCTGAAGCCACATGGGATTGAACCTCCCTCCACCCCCATATAAAGAGGGGACCCTAAAATTAATATACAAATGGTATATAACACCTGTGAAACTGTCCCGCATGATGAAAAAGTGTTGGAGAGGCTGTGACACCTTAGGCGCCTTTGAACACATGTGGTTGGACTATCCCAAGGTTAAAGATTTTTGGAATGCAATACTGAGACAAATCTCTCTTATTGTGAAATAAACTGTACCCTTTTGTCTGGGCCTTCTGTTATTGCAATGTATCTGAACCATCGTAAGCATATCACATTTCTCATCTCAGCAGCCAGGAATATAATTGCAAGAAGCTGGAAAACAGGGAACGTACTAATAAGTGGTAGAAAAGAGTTTGGGACGTTTGGTTATTGGGAAAGCTTTCTTATACCCTTTGACTCTGGAATGGACAAAAGAAACCACACACCTTTTTAATGATTGTCCGTTTTTATTGATTACATCAACCCCAACTCATTTGCTATCGGACCTCCTACTCATCACGCTATTCTTTGGAAAGATACTTTGATTCCAACTTATCAACTAGCGAATCTGAGTGATGTCTTTAGGAATTTGGAGTTTATCACACTGGAAAAGAAACGGGATATTAGCGCTATAATCCAGCAATATCCTGTGAACAATAACACAACATTTTTCATACGATGTCATCATTATTGTGTGATTATCCTGTGAATAAAGTGGCAAAATTGCGCTGCTTTTTAAAAACGATTTTGCCACTTTATTCAAGGGATGATTACGCAGTAATTATGACATCACATGACGTCATGTGAAAAGTGTTGCGTTATTATACTATATTTATGGGATATTGGTGGGAACATAGCACTAATATCGCGTTTCCTTTTCCAGTGTGATAAACTCCTTTGTTACTGCTGTTATCCCACAAATGATAGCTACCAGTATTATGCAAGTTTACATATAGTCCTCCAAGATATTAATTCTTTGTTTTGTACTGTTGTTATTTTTTAAAAAAACAACTTAATTATATATAGATATAGATATAGTTATAGATATAGATATAAAAGGATTCACCAGATAGATTTCTTTGTATCGATGAGCAGTTTGACTGCTGCGTTTATTTATTTAATTTCATTTCATTTGTATGCCACTTTTCTCCCAGAAATTTAAAGGATTAATTATTTCCAATGTTTATGGATGGTCCAGACAGGGACCTTTAACTTTTGATCATAGCAGCAAAATCTAGATCAGAGAGGAGTTAAAGATCCAATCCCCACTGTAGGTTGAGAAAGACTGTGTGGTTCAAAGCACACTGCAGCAATAATCCAGTTTGAGACATCTTTAACTGCTCTGGTTCACTGCTAAGGAATTCTGGGAAATGTAGTTGGTTGTGGCACCAGAGCTTTCTGACAGAGAATGCTAAATGTCTCACAAAACTAGTTCCCAGAATTCTGTAGCATTGAGCCAGGGCAATTAAAGCATTCTGAAACTGGATTATTTCTGCAGTGTGCTTTGGACCACACAGTCTTTCTCAACCTGGCCATTATTTCCAATGGGGAAGATAATTTAAAAAATGTGGTTATGGGTGGGAAGGGGAAAAATCTCAGCCCATTCAAATCAATATGTTGCTCCTTTATTCTTCTTGGCTATGGAATCCTTTTAAAAGTTGAAGGACTTTTCAAAGGCAGTGCAAGATGGGGCACGTGCCATCTGGAAAGAAAGCAAAATCTGGGTGAATGTAAACATATTTCCGGCCTCCATTCTTCCACATCTATCTCTCCAAACTGACGTGTGTGCAGGTTTTGCGTTTTCAAGAAAGCAAAAGTAGGCCTTTGTAGGCTAAGACTCAGGAGATGCTGGGGAACGATTTACTTACTGTGTATATACACAGGCATCAATAAGTCTAGAAATGGTAGTCAGAAAATTGACTCCAAAAACCTAGGTCGACTTATCCACGGGTCAGTGTAAATACTATACTTTAACTCATATTAAAAAGGGAATCCTTCCCTGGTGAAAGGCAAGAGTGAAATCTGTCCTGGAAGTGCTGAGCTCCCTCTACTCTCTCTTCCATCCAGCCTTTTATCGTGAGCCAAAACAGTTATGCCTGCCATAATTTTGTAGGCATCTTTGGCATTATTTTCCTTTGCTTCATCATTTAGATCCGTTGTTGCATGCCCCTAAGCTTTACCCTCGACTTACCCAAGGGACATATCAAAATCCATAATTTTGCCCCAAAACCTTGTACATGAGGTCGACGTATAGTCGAGAATATACGGGTATTTATTTTTCAAGCTTGGCTCCTTGGCAGAATGGGAGAACAACTTCATGTCCAGAGATTTTCTGGCCAAAACAAGCCAACCAGGAGGATTGCTCACGGCCAGACTATGGATGCTTATCCTTGAGTCGGGTTTCCTGTCTAGTAAGTGTTCCCTGGGGATTCCCTTCCCTCCCAGTAAAGTGGGAACTAGCTCCACATTACTGGAGAGGTTTGATGTTTATCAGTAAAACCAAACAATTGATCTCCCTTTTTTCTTTTTTCTAGGAGTACAGTAATAGGGCACCCTTGTGTCCCTTTTTATGTGGGATCTTTGTTATTGTGTTTATGGCGCTCAATGATGGAAGTCCCTGAACAATGTGCAAATGCCAAGGCAGTGCATCCTTTATTTTATCCACTTTCCCTCCTCATCTATCTCCCTCTCTCCCCCCTTCACTTTCACTTTTCCCCCTTTTCCATTTCCACCTTGGCTAGTTGCAATAATAATCTGGCTTCTTGCCAAGTAGAGGAATTACTATAGCAACAGGAAAGC
This sequence comes from Sceloporus undulatus, assembly GCF_019175285.1. NCBI lineage: Eukaryota > Metazoa > Chordata > Lepidosauria > Squamata > Phrynosomatidae > Sceloporus > Sceloporus undulatus. The sequence goes on along the minus strand of NC_056527.1, from coordinate 82,477,895 downwards.
TGCCTGATCCATCCAGGAGGGGTTGTGAGGCTGCTAATGTCTCCTATTGTATGTATGTGTGTGTGTGTTTCTGTGTGTGTGTGTGTGTATATATATATACAGTACACACACACACTCTCAAATATAGTGTAGAAGGAAAAGAGAGGCAGAAAGAGAAAGGTGTGGAGGTGGAAAATACAGTTTTAAACCCAGAATTGCAAGGATTTCCCACCTCCCTTTGCACCCATTCTACATGCGATTGTATTGAATGAGAGAGTGAGATGTGGCGGAGAGGAAAGGAAAGGAACACCTTTTTCCCACCTCCTTTCACCTTGGAGACAACCAAAAACCCTGAAGTGTCTCAGTGAGCCATGCCTTCCTTTTCTGTCTTTGTTTTCTTCTGAGAACAGGCTTTCAGAAATGTCTCCAAGCCCTCCTGATTTTTTATATTTTAGAAAACCTTTTTATTCATGAACATAATACCGGTAGTTATCATGCATCATTCATCCATATATCATTTATAGAAAAGTTTCACTATTTGAATGCAAATCCATATCCCTCATCCCTTTTTATTTTATTCATTGTTGGGTTTACTCCTTACATCTCTTAATTATTTTGGTAAATTGTACCGCCTTATTTACTATTAATAAATCATTATTTATTTTTAGCTAATCTATGTTCTGCTTCTTCTGTTTGTTAGAAGTCATTATTCGTTATTCTACATCGTCTCAACCAAAAAGGTTCTCTAATGTGTTACACAGCTGTAGGACATTTCATAATTTGTGATTCATGGTTTCTACTTCTCTTAATTTTTTGGTAAATCATACTGCCTTATGATTTAGTATTAATAAATCATTTTTCTATATCAACTTGTATACTTTCTATATAAATATATGTCTGAAAGTGCACCTTGCACTTTGTACCTCCTTTCGCCTTTGCTTTGTTACAATTATTGTTTTATTCTCCTTTAATTTAGTACATCAGATAGACAATAACTGCAGTGTCACCCCTCTTTTCTTTCCAAAATCTTAACATATTGCTCTGTTTTTCTTTGTATTTCTTCAGTGATTTTTCTTTTATCAGTTTTGTCAACTTGTCTGTTTCCACCATGTTGAACATTCCTGTAGCCAGCTGTTAATTGTTGGGGTCCCCCCCCCTGCTTTTTTTGATCCAGGAAAGTGCAAGAGAAGTATAAGATGTAGCTTGTCTCCATTACACGTGTGTAAAATTGGCGCTTCATAATGCCACATGGAATTTCTTAGTGGGTAGGGGTCACTCATGGGACTGATATATTAAGGCACCTGGTTGCTACAGAAATGTTACGGGTACAGGGAGATCTCACTCTCAGGCTTTCAGTTTGAACTTTGGGTTGACATGTTTCTCATAGGGTCTTCTCCCCCCCCCCCCTTTGCCAGTAATATATATCTGGGGCAATGGTTTGAGAAGCAGACGATTGTGCTGGCTGAATTTGAACATACCCGCCTTTGAAGTTTGAAAGCTTTCCTGAAGCATTTTAGAAAGGAAACATGGCAAAGTGGTTGGTTTTTCCAAATGCATGCACAATGAAAAATGAGGATGAGTTACTGAGACTAAGGGGGTGGGGAACAACATAACAAGCAATTTTAGGAGTTTAAAAAAAGATCTGTGTTGGTCTGAATCCAGACAGTCTCACGCTGATTGCTGTGGCTGCTGTAGAGGCGTACCAAATGGCTGCTTGAGACAGCATCTTTTGGAGGGTGGTGTTCAGCCGCCAACTGTGTGTGGTTGAGGGATCCGAATGCAGCACACAGCCCAGAGATGTGCCCATGCTCTCCTCCTGCAGCGCTGCAGAGTGTGCCAGAGAGAGCGGGAACCTCTTTGTCCTGACGGATGCAGAGGTAGGCTTGAAAATGTGTGTGTATGCAAGATCTGGTGAAAATGTGGAAAGAGGTGTATGTATAAATCTGTGTGTATTAAGCAACATTTTCTGTGGCACTGGGCTTCAGTGCTGTGCATGGCAGTTTGTTCCTCCCCAACCATGACAAGTAGAAATTAAATTATGTAAAGCAGACAGTAATATGTAAATATGTGTTTTATTTACATGTCAGAGAGAATTCAGCTTTTCTTGGTCCAGAATTTTATACATACTTGAGTGCACCATATGTTGAATTATTATATATTTTCTGTGCAGGCAGGACATTAGTTCTTCCAAAATAATCACGAGAATAAGAGCTGTGGCTCTGATCTCCCACACAGCCTGAGGAACAGCAGGGAGGGAGTATCTATTTGCAGATACACAGTGGTTGCTGGTTTCTACTGACAATGTGTGCGCCTGGGGGTAATCCTTGCGAGTACCTGTGTTACTCATGATGCAGTCACTTGCCTCTAATGTAAGTGTCTCTGTTTTCTTCCTCTGGGAAAACATTGTCTCTGTTTTGCTTTTTAGGGAGATGTTGGGTCTTTTGCAGTCAGATATTTGCAAAGTTAGAAGGTGAACTGAGTATCAGAGCTAGTAAGCGCATAGATACGGATGCAAAACTCTACTGCCCAGGTTCCCTTTCAAGTATGAATGAGCCAATGTGGCTCTCTAATATTTTCTTTTGCTTATAACTCCCACCAACAATAGCCAATACAGTCAGTGGTGAGGGATCATGGGAGCTGCAGTTCAGAATTGTCTGCAGTATCCTGCCTTAAAGCATTAGGAAATTTGTGGTCTCCCAGGTGTCACAGAATGGCATCTTTCATTGGCCCTAGCCAACATAGCTAATAGTGAAGACTTATGCAAGTTGTGGTCTAACAACATTTAAAGGGCCACACCCTCCCCACACCTGCCTCTCCACATAGTTAAGATTGTTGAATGGGTTCAAGATGCAGCTGTTCTAAAGTTCAGGTTTTCTCAAGTGCTACGATGTGGTGGATCAGGAATTATCTTTCACAATGTGCCATATTCGTCCCTTTTTACTTGCATTGTTTCCTGGGAACTCACCACAGAATGGCAGCCGTGGACTACCCCTGGTACACAGATCATCACTTTGAGTGGCACTGTCTACAGTTGGTACATTCAGCTCTGTTGCTTTCCTAAAAAAATAAGAGAATGGTAATGATTTTTTTAAGTCATTCATTGTCAGGTTAAGGTACAACAGTGGAGAAAGGCCTTTAGAAGTGGAGATGGCTCAGCCTGAGAAATACCCTTGGAGTCAAAATGGGGGCTGTATTATAAACATCTTGTGTTCTGCTGTAGAATGATGGAGGGGATTGGCTGCTTCCAGGCACCTGAGGCGCAACACTTATGTGCAGTAACTTGTTTCAGTATGTGGAGCATAAGTATCAGGGCAAGCTGTAGAAGATTATTTTTAAATCCATATTTAAAGGGCCAGTATGTCAGCATCATGTGCTAATACTTTTTCTAGACTATTACAACTACTAACGTCAGTGATGGGGGTCTGCATGTTTTCTGTGCTTCTGCATGGAAAGTGGAGGAGAAGTTAAACTAGGCATGTTGTGGAGAAGTGTTTTGTGTAGCTTTTCCCCCCTGAGATGCTACTTTTTCAGAGTATGGAAGAGTTCATCTTTGGAACTACACTCAGTATCCTCAGTCTAGTCTTTAAAAAGAACCTTTCAAAGCTCTGGATTTTTATTTTCAGGGAGGTGTGCATATGCATAAGAAAAAAAAGAGTGAGAGGAAGAATCTGAACATCGAACAGTCTTTAAAAACTAATGTTGTTTCTTTCCTGACTATTCCTTTTTGTAGGCAGATTCCCCAGAGTTGTAATCCTAGACCCATTAAACTCTATAATGTTTAATTTTGAGTAGATATATAGGGTTGCATCCATCTTCCTTTCTTTCTTCCTTTTCAACCACTTTTTAAAAAGCAACGACTAGCCTTAAAAAAAAAAATCCTTAACATGGCACCTGCCAGACTGTTCCATAAAACATAGTTGACAAAATCAGGGTGTGTGCGCGTGATGTGGTCTGTCTTATTTTTTCTTACTACAGCACACCAAAACCAGACATGATACAAAGCCAGAGTGTGCCTTTCTTGCTTTGCAACTTCTAATTCGATATGTCTGGAGATTGTGCTTCTCCTTCCCTAGTGAGGGATGAAAAGGATCTTCTGGGCATTTCTCTCTCTTTCTCTTGCTCTGTAGGCTTCTCCTGTGGCTCTCTATTGTTCTTTGCTGAATTTGATTGCATTTCTGAAATGCAAACACAAAAACAAACTTTCAGACTCATGTTGGGGAACCAAAGCAAAACAAGTCCTGGTAATTTTTTTTAATCTAATGCCCCTCTCCATCAGAAGCAGTTTCCCCATTTTATTTCCCACCCCTTCAGAGAACTGTTTATAGTACTGTATCTTCACAGAGAATTCTGGGGCAGAAAAGAAGTAGACAAGGAGTATCTGACCCTGCTCAGTTCTCTGCATGTGTCCATACACCATATCACCTTAGTGCAGTGTTTCTCAAATAGTGGGGCGGGCCCCCCAGGGGGGGGCGCGAGGCTCCGTAAAGGGGGCCGCGAGGCTCTGTTATGCAGAGGTGTACTTATAACAATTTTATAGACATATGATACTATTTATAGTTGCACGGGGGGCGCGAAATGTTTTCTTCTTCCTAGGGGGGGCATGACAGAAAATAATTGAGAAGCACTGCCTTAGTGGTATCTGCTTGGGCAGAGAGCAATTTATGGAGTTTAAATTAAGAATAGGACACTTTTCACACCACACAACTATAGCACTGTGAGTCCACTTTAACTGCCAGGGCTACATCCTATGCAATCTGGGGGTTTATGGTCAGGGGAGACACTAGATCTGTCTGGTTGAGAATTCTAAATACTGTATTTCTCTCCTAAACCAAAAATCCCAGGATTCCATCAGAATGTTGTCATGGTCGTTAAAGCAGAATCATAGTGCTATAGTTGTTTACCGTGAAGAGGCCATAGATTTTCCTTTTCCTTCTGCCTAGTGTATGGAAGAAACCAAGCAGAGCAGAATGATTTGAGGCCAGAGATAGAGGCCTTTGGATTTTGAATTTGAAATCCATGCTCAAAGTTGTTAATATAAAAGATGTCTGTGTGTAACCATACAAGCATGTGTATGTGAGAGAGCTGTTTACAGAGAGATGTCTGTATTGTTGTTGTTGTTCTTTTCCTTCAGTACCATTTTATCAAGTAAAGTGCATAAAAGCAGAATGTGTTGTACAGAAGGAGTGGGTCTAAGGGCATACAGTGATAGTGTGTATATACTATTCATGGATGTACTGAGGAATGTGAAAGTATACAAATGGGACAGTGTTGTGCAGGTAGCAGACTGTGGAGAATATGGATTCTGCACAGTTTAGTATGTTAATATTCTACAGTATGGAAAGTTCAGACATTTGTATGTTCACACACATATGTTAAATCTGTTCAGAATCAGAATATTTGTGTGTTCAGCAGATGACTTGAAGGTGTATTTGTGCAATGCAGATTGTGTAATCGGGTGCTGTCCTTGGATACGTACATCATGGCCACAGTTCAATGACCATGCACATGGAAGTTCAGATACATCTAAAAAGTCTGGTTGAACTTTCAGTAGCTTGGTATGTTAGGTTTTGCAGACATGTAAGAGCAGTAATTGTCAAGCAGGTAGTGTGCTGGTACTAACATACCATGAAAGGACTGCTAACGTGCAGTGCAGTGAAAAATAAATAAGGATATATTTAAAGGCTTTTGGGAGATTCCCTGTGTGGCTCGGTGACTCCTTCCAAGTCAACCTCTCCACTGTGGGAAGATCATTTTGTCCTGGCCTCTGCCTGAAGTGTGGATAGATTTCCCATCTTATGAAGAGGTTGCCCATCATGTCTGTGAATGAATCATTACCCTGGACTTGCTGTGTCCAGTCAGAATGCATGACTGGAATTTCTGAACAGTGCTTCAAACAGAAACAGAGGAGCAGTCTCCTTTGAGGCAGAGCTTGAGAAATGTAGGGCTTGGGAAAGGTACTTTTTGGGGAAACACAGTGCCTAGACCAGGCTTAATGGCCAAAAGGGCTTGCTTTGCTATTTCATATTTTAAAAACCAGTCCCTTTCACCTATAAAATAGAAGTGAAGCCCCAAGTTTATTTCAGATCAGAAAAGTTCTTCAGTTAATCTGAGACACATGGTGTATCCTAGAAAAAGCTTATCGTCCAAGCATCCTGATTTTAAGGAGGCAGTATTTGTTTCTTCCACCCTAAATCTTTTTCTCTGCTTTTGCTCATGGCGGATAAGGTCCAGTATAGATGTATATTTAATTCAAGGCTTTATAGATAGTAATATAAGGCAAACAAAGAAATGGGCAACATTTATTATTTTTAAGTAAATAATTGATAAAACATTTTCCTCAGTCGAAAGCACACCAAAGCAGCATGCAGATTAGTGTGGCATAGATGTTTGAGTGTTGGACTGAGACTCTGGACACCAGGGTTTGATTCCCCACTTGGCCATGAAACCCACTGGGTGACCTAGGCTCAGTCACACCCTCTCAGCCTCAGGAGAGAACAATGGCAAACTTCCTATGACCGAATCTTGGCAAGATAGTCCCGTGATAAGTTTGCCTTAGGGTTGCTATAAGTCAGCTTGAATGAACACAACAATAACAATTATATGCTGCTCTCTGACAAGTGTTAGGAACTGTACAGAAAGTTGAAAGGAAAAGGATATGGGGAAAGTGCAGCCTGTGAGCCACATTATCCCTCTCTGAGATGTCTGTGGCAATTGCCTAGGCTTCCTCCAGACTCCAACCCGCTCTCCATTTTATTTCTTTCAATGTTTTGTTTTGTTTTGTTTTTTTGCTCCAAAAAAAGGTGCAGCTTGCTGCTCATGGAACAGCAGTTTTCCCTTATTCACACCCATTGACTCTTTTCCCAACACCCAATAAAAGTGTACTGAAAACATGAAGTTGCAATTAGAAGTGATCTCTGGTTTTGCGTTTAGCGGATGCCACTTGGTAAGAAGCCAAAATTGTTCCCTTCTGCTACTGCCCATCTCTGCTCTTAAACTATCACATAGGCAAAAGAGAAAGTATTCTGTTCTTAAGATTTATTTGTTATACAGTATTTATATCTTGCCTTGCCTGCAAGAAGATCAGAGTGCCTGGTTTTCCCCCCCTGTCTGCAAAGCAGGTTAGATTTTGAGATAGTACTGGCTCAAGGTCATCCACTGAATTTAAGGAGAAGGGATTTGAACCCAGGTCACACCCTTGATCACTAGCCACTATGCCACAGTGAGTTTTATGAGTTTAAAATTTGTAGGTAGCTATAATGAATTTTGTGTCATCTTCTAGCTTAACACTGCCTACAATACGTTAGACCAATGTTTCTCAACCTATAGTTCTCCAGAGGTTTCAGCTAGCACAGGTAATGGCCAGAGATTCTTGAATTAGGAACAAATGATGAAGGGAGCACTGGTATTGTTTGTTAATTTCAAACACTGAAAGCAAGATATACAGACCCAAAGGTAATCTTAATACATGGAGTTTGTTGTTGTGGTCCAAACCTATACACATCTGAATTACCATCTGTATCACCCCTGCACTGCAACTTGCTGTGCAGCTCTGATTTGAAAAGCATGGCTTCAGCATTCATATTTTCTTACACTGCTTTATTTACTCTGGTTCTTCTTTTTCCCCCTTTCCTTTCCATTCTAGGAAGAACCCACTGAGCTCCTCGGGATCCAAAATGCACAGGACCACCAGGATAAAAATCACAGAGCTCAACCCACACTTGATGTGCGCCCTGTGTGGAGGCTACTTCATAGATGCCACAACCATTGTGGAATGCTTACACTCTTGTAAGTTCAAAACCAAATCTGGAAACTCTGGGGACTTAATTAGGAACCTGTCTTACTCTCCACACTCATTTCAGTGTTAGAGTCAGCTGTAGTATACACAGAATAATCTTAACACCTGTTGAGATCAGATTTGGGGGGAAATAATTTGTGGACTACAAATCCAAGAAATCCCTGCAGTATTCTGGCAGGAATATTCTCAGTGCAGTGTTTGAAGGTTGTATTTGCTTTACTACTGAGAAAGAGGCACATAATCAAGAGATAAGGTGCAGACATACTTGAGACACGACAGCTCTCATATTAGCAGTTGAGAATTTCTTCCCATTAATCACCAAGAGATGGGGATGAGTAGTGAGCTGGTGAAATACTCTGCATAATTTTAGAGATGATGGTGTCTTTACTGGGTGAGCCACAATCTGTGAACTCTTTCTCACCATTACCTCTTAACACAGCATGCAGGTGACATGAATGTAAGATCATGTCCCTCCCCAACACACTTTTTGTAACCTTTTGCTTGACAAAGAGACCTGAAAGTCTTGAAAGCTTGCAATCACTTTGGTATTTGGGGGGTTAGCCTAACAGGGTATCGCTGCAATATGCTTTTTGGAATTTGTCTTCTGGTCAACGCAGTTACCCCTAGATTTTCAGGTCTTTATTGTTGCTAAAATGTTTGGCACAGAGTTCAGGCATTAAAAACACGTAGAGTGTCTGGAGAACTCTCAAACAGCAAAGAGAAGTATGTAGAAAAGCATGCAGTTTCTAGCTGGTAGAAGCGTAGGGCCCCAAACTTAAAACAACAGAAGTGAACATCCTTAAGATGTGGGATTAGTTGCAACATAGTCACCTCAGATAGTACAATGTGCTCATTCACATCTGCCTCATGGCATTTTAGGCAGTGGTATAGCTGTTAGTTTGGTAGTACATGTAATTAAATAGTCCTAATAGCTATGCCACCCTCATTAAAGTCCAAAAAGATGTTCTATCAATTCTGTTTATCTCTCTGTGTGTGTGCGCGTGTGTGTGTGCTTATTGTAAAACTAGAAATACAGACAAGCAGTTCAGATAAAAAATAAACAGTACACAATAGGGTACAATAAATATCAATGTGTATAGACTATATCACATACTCATATATAGAAAACAAAATATCATCTGAAATTAGCATTTGCTTTCTCCAAGTGTATTGTTCCCAATCTTTCCATGCATTGTGGGAGCTTTTCTACCAATTCTAATCCCTACTAGGAATAGGTTGTTTGTAGGCGTAATGGATGTTAATAGCTAATTCAAGACCAGGCCATTTCAAATAGTTTGCATAACAACAGGGATAATTCATAACAGAAAGAGAAGAGTATTGTGGCACTTTTAAAATAAATTTATTTCAGCATAAACTTTTGTGGACTTAGTCCACTTTTTAGATGGATCTGTAATATGCCTCAGCACTCTTTCCTTCCTTGTATACTGATTACCACGGCTATTTCTCTGAAAATTGTCTCACAACCATCCATTGTTGTTGGGAAAACATTTCCTTACCCCTACCCCAGGGTACTGTGAAGACTGCAGCTAAAATGAGAGGAGAACTAGGGATGGCTTGTAGGGCTTGCAGATGATGTGATAATCTGTATAAATCAAAAAGTGAAATTGAGAAAGTCCCATTTTAACCCTGGTTCACTATACCACTGATCTCAGTTACAAAATACAAATTGCCTATCTCCAAATGGTTAAAATAATTGTAAACCAATTAAATGTTGGGCAGTTTGCTTCTTTGTCATGGAACCTTGCAATTTATGACTTGAGTGAATAGAAGGCTTTATGGTCCCCTTCACTATAGTTTTGTATCTTATATGCAGAGCAAAAGAAACTAATACAATAAATGATATTATTTTAGTTTAACCTTTAATGGTTCTTACTTCCTTTCCTTTACAACTTTCCCTAGAGTATTTGCTACAGTTTGGGAGTCCTTCTGGGCCTTAAAATTTAGGGGATGTTCCACAACCAATGAATTCCCGAGCAGTCACTATGCATTTAATTAAAAAAAGTTGAGTTCCCTGAATAGCTTTTCATGAGGTGATTGCACAGTTGGCCCAAGACATTTTGCTGTCAGAGGTAGGGCAACACCAGCCAACTGTCATTTCTCATCTCTATTCTTTTGTTTCCTTCTTAGTCTGTAAAACCTGCATTGTCCGCTACCTGGAAACCAACAAATACTGCCCAATGTGTGATGTTCAAGTGCACAAAACACGGCCTCTCCTCAGTATCAGGTATTTAATATTTATTTATACTTTAGCCATTGATACCTTTATCTGCCTAGAATAGATTCAGATGGGTAGGAGTTGCAGGCAAATCACTTAGAATCCTGTTATATGGCATCTGCAACTTTTTGGGTCATGTGAAATATTTACAAACAGGTCTGTCCAATGCTGTCATCCCTCCACTTTTCTGTGCTTCTGAGCTTCCTCTGTCAGCTCACTCACAAGGCCAGAGTGTGTTTATTTCTTACATTTCTACCTCATGTTTCCTCTAAATAAAGCAGCATATATGCTCCTTGTTCCTATTTTTATCCTCACAACAAACCTATGGGATAAGCTAGGATAAGCTAGATAGCCATAAACTGTAAAGGTGATGACTATATTTGACAAAATTTTTAATGTATAACGACAATTGTTGTTCGTTTGTTTAGAAATTCTATACCAGATATGAGATACCTGCATTTTAGATATAATTTACATGTATTTTTATATTGTTATATTGTTATATGTACTGTATTGCTATATTGTTGTGCTGTGCAATGACCTTTGGTCAAAAGCAATAAAATTTGATTTGATTTGAAGAAATAGCAACTCTGACAAACTCAGCAGTGAGATTTATGAATGAGTGGGGATGTCATAGAATCTTAGAGCTGGAAACAGTGGTGTCGCCACTTGGGGTGTCACCTGGTTTATGATGTGAGGCTTCTGGAAATGGGGCCAAAAGGACACACCTCACAAGCTAGCTGCTGCAGCGCCATTCTGCTCATGAGTGTGACGCAGCAGGAGGCACACTCAACCCTCTCAGAAGGCAGGCGCCACCCCTCCGCAGGCCTTTGGAGTCTCACAGGGCGACTCAGAAGCCCCACCTCCAGATGCAACTGCCATGTGGGACTTGGAGGCCTGGGGGAGTTGGATTCTGAGAAGGTCAAGCACGCCCCCCACCTCGCTGTGCCGTTCTACTCATGCCATCCCCCGAAGGCCTTCTGAGTCCTGCGTGGTGGTTGCCATGTGAGACTTGGAAGGCAGCTGCCCCTGCAAGGGTGTACCACCTCACCAGGTGTCACCTTCCCCTAGAGTGTCACCTGGTGCGGTCCATGCTCCCTGGATAGTGATGCCACTGGTTGGAAGACACCACAAGGGGCATTCAGTCCAACCCCCTGCATTCAAGAAGACATGGTCAAAGGACTCCTGACAGATGGCTATCCAGCCTCTGTTTAAAAACCTCCAAAGAAGGAGACTCCACCACACCCTGAGGCAGCATATTCCACTGCCAAACAGCTTTTACCACCAGGAAGTTCTTCCAATTGTTTAGGTGGTATCTCTTTTCTGCAATTTGAATCCATTGTTTCACAGTGTCTGGAGCAGCAGAAAACAAGTGTGTTCCTATTTAAAACCAGTGGCTATTTCACACTTTATAGTGCTATGGTACTATTTAAGTGCTTGGTTACAACCTATGGAATCCTGGGGTTTCTAATTTGGAGAGGCACTACTGTACTGCTGATAGGGAATTCTAAATACCTCCAGACCCTCAAATTAAAATCCCAGAATGCTGTAAAATGGAACTATGTCAATTAAAGTAGAATCAAAGTGCTAAAATTGTGTAGTATGAAAAGGCCCCAAGTCTCTCCTCTCCAGTGGTTTGACTATTACGCTACACTGGCTGTCTGCCCACCCCCCACCCTCCTATGTCTTGCAGAAAAAAATAATGCCCTTTTCCCTTAGCATTCTCTTTTCAATATGATGCTCTCCAGCTGGGAATGGTGGTGATACTCATGCCCTGTTGCTTGTCTCCAGGACTCATCATTCAATAATGAGCATAGCTCGATTTTATTCCCATTCCACATAGCCAATGACAAATGCCATCTCTGTTCCATTTATGGTTGCAGTCTATCTAACCAAGAGGTGAGGTGAACATTACTACAACCTAAAGCTTATAATCTTTCCAACTGCCCTGTCTCTAAAAGGGGCTTAACATAAGCCTGCCTGGGATCCGTGCCCTCTGACCTGAAATTCCCCCCCCCCAAGTGAGTGATTGCTGGCTGCGATCCCTGAGAAGTGATTTACAGGCATTTGGCACTGGTTCACAAGACAGGGTGTTATAGCCTGCTAACTAGGAGACAGAGCTTTGATTACATTTGTCTTGGGTGAAACCCATTTGGAGTGAGCCGAGAAGGAAGGTAGAGTACTGATGGCTGTCAATATGGCAGGAGATGATCAATAAAGAATACTAGTATACTTAAGTATACTAAGGCTGGATTTCCTTTCTCATGGAGAAAAAGACAGACATGAGAAAATGCAAGCCCAAGAAACTTAATTCTTTGATCTGGATCACTTCCACGCACCACAACCCTGAAGCTACAATTTTTGAGAAAATCTTGACACCCCAGTTCTTGCCTTCATCTTCCTGCCTCCCCTCCCCTTTGTGGATCTACTGGAATGGGGTTCACTCCCCCCATCTTTTGGATTATAGTTTTTAAAGGTTTTGAAATTGTTTACTTTTATGTGATAGCTTATTTAATCGATTGTTAATATTATATAGTTTTTAGCTGTGCTGTGGTTTTATTCATGTTGTTATAATATAGTTTTTAGCTGTGCTTTGGATTAATTTATCATCTTTGGAGGTCTTTAAACAGAGGCTGGATGGTCATCTGTCAGGGGTGCTCAGATTGTGAGTTCCTGCATGGCAGGGGGTTGGACTGGATAGCCCTTGTGCTTTCTTCCAACTCTATGATTCTATGTTGTAAGCCTTCTGTCTTCCACTGGGAGAGGGGCAGGATAGAAATAAAATACTAAAATAAAATAATCTCTGAGTCTACAGGGATTGACATGGTGCCAGGGGCACTTTTGTTCTTCAGAGGTTCTGTCAAAGACCAATGCACAATTTCAGTGAGCCTTCTCTTGGATGAAAATAAGACATCTCCCCCACCCCACTCTTTATCAGACTAACATATTCAGTCAGTGGACTGCCATGTTGTGGAGTCCTCTCCATACCCCTTCACTTGCTGCAGTATGATCCATACCCTTCCCTTCAGGAGAGAAGACTCCAGGTCTGTTATCTTATTTGCATATTTTAAAATTTGTGCAAATCATTCAGGTGTCGGTGTCGGTACTGGCACTGGCACAACGCGGGTCTTTCTATCGCAGTTGGCTGCTCTCCAATAATACAGTAAAACGGCAGTGCTAATTAAAGGGCTCTCTATGAATGATCACCCAGACAGACTCCTTAAAACAGTCTTTGGACCACAGACAAGCAACCCTTTTGAAGAAACTACAAGAACTATTTAACCTGAGTTCTACTGTGGTTTACGGTGTATTGATCTGTTTGCCTTGGTACTTTTGCATTAACCTTTTGCCAGAGGCATGCTGAGGGCTTTGTATTTTCTTCACTAAGCCATCAGGTTTCCACGCCAGTTTAAATTGCACCCTGCGGCAAGGAAATCCAAATTCAAAAGTCAAAATGCTTTGATTAAAATTAAGAATACTGTATTGACAAATTTCCACAAATTTTCCATGGTTTATTAGTGGTTTTGCAAGTCTTGAGGATTATGCAGAGTACGGAAAGTATACTCCCAATCCAAGATTTTCCCAAATCTCAGCTTCTAACATTTATCCAGACAATCCTCAAGTGTATTCAGGTTTATCGCTGCTGTCATAACATCTTGAAATGTGTAGGGATTACCTAAAAATTGAAATAAGATGTCAAATTAGGACCATATTACAGTTCTTGACTCCTTTTGCCCTCATGGGTCTGCTTTTTTGCAGAGAACCTTCTTTTTTTACAGGCACAACACTGAAACAAACCCAGAAATATTGTCTTCATTGGCTCTGAAGCCATAATCTTGCTACCTCCCTATTTGTCTGGATTTCGGGGGAAGCCTGGCGCACCTTAATGAACTCTACAGATGGTTGGCATAGAAACCAAGAAGGCGGCCTGCCGCAGATGCAACTCTTTGGTGTATTTTTAGCTCCTGCTCTGTGTAAATTAATTTCTCTAGTAACACTTGGGTTTCTCCGCAAAATATTTACAAGCCTTGCTCCCACTGGTCTAGCCTCAGTGGTCCCCAAACATCCGTGCATCCAGACTCAAACACCCACCAATATGAAGAAGTGAGACAGGGAGAGAAAATCAACACAAAGGATAAAAATGCAGAAAAATATCACTGGGATTCTTAAAAAGCCATCTCTGATTTATTTTACTTGCACGTACGAAAGACAGAAATGCAATTTTAAATGTGCAAGTAGCAGTTAAAAGAACAGGGTTTGGTGGGTATGCAGTAAAATTGCATTTGCATCTTTCTGTGACGGTGGGGTTTGTGTGTTAATACCTTGCAAGCAGAGAAACGATATATCTATCTGAATCTAATTTTTAATTCTCCATTTGTTATACAGTATACAGTACACTTACACAGATGTGGAAATGGGTTGTTTTTTTAAAGAAGGAAATTAACCCAGTGGTACACAAACATTTTACTCTTGAGAGCCCTTTTACATGCAGACATCGCCCCTCTCCGATGTAGTATACGAATAAAAATATTTTGTTTATTTAGGGTGCATATTTTCATTTGCACATTCATGTATATAACATTTTAAAAGGAAATAGCATCATTCAAATTAGAACAGTTTAACTTAAGTAAATCCAATATTTAACCCAACGCATGTGTAAATTTTACACATAAAAGATTTGGGAAGAGGGAGAGGAATCAGGGCCTCCAGGTCTTACGCTGCCTTGAGCAACTCTCACCCTGCCATATACATTTTGTGGACCACAGAATTAACCTTTCTCCCCATGTAATGGAAGTGTATTTCATCAGATTTTAAAAATCAAAAGCATAACTGTGGTGGTCATGGGGAAAAACACCCTTTTTGTTTTCAACTGTGCCTGTGATCGTGTGGCTGGAAACCTGTTTATTTGTTCTGATGTCTGTCTTTGCCTACCTCCTTCACTATCCTCAGTTTTCAAGAGTATACAGGTATTTATTTGGCTGTTCAAAACACCACATGCTTACCTCTGTCCTGACAGGTATTAATGACATTTTATTTTTATTTGCAATAGAAACTACCAAGGTACCAAATTTCACAAGAATCTAGATTGCCTTTGTCTGCAAGCTTTGCTTTGCTGGAGTATCTAGGGGCAAAAGTGTAGGTGGCAGTGTTTTTGTGGAACCAGGACACACAAGGTCAGAGCAGGGTCATTCCCTTGATTTGCAGCAGGGACAATGACATCTCCCTCCTCCCTATGTCATTCCCTTCCACCCCCCATTCCCTCACAGTAGGAAGGCTGAAAGGATGGATTTGTATTTTTATGAGCTATCCTTGTGGGAATGCAACATTTTGGGGAGCAATTTGATTGTTAAGGTCTCTTTTACGGTACAAAATTATAGTAGTGTGATAATTCTTCTGTTGCCATGGCTCAGTCCTACACAATCTTGGCCTTTGTAGTATGGGAAGCCTGTAAGAGCTCTCTGGCAGAGAATTCTAAATACACTCATCCCTCCCATATTTGCGGCTTTGATATTTGCGAATTTGATTATTCACGGATTTGATTAATATGTTATCTCTAGGAATATCTAGGTCCTCCAGTGCAACTGTATGGTCAACTTTAACTAAAAGTTGCACTGAAAGACCTAGAGATTCCTAGAGGGAATACTCTACTAGGCCTTTGTAGCTCCTCCAGCTCAGTTCTATGGTCAGCATCTGTCGGACATTGACCACACAGTTGCACTGGAGGACCTAGAGATTCCTAGAGAGGTGTCCTCTCAAGTAAAAAATATGGTGTTTTTGTTATTTGTGTTTTTTCTATATTCATGGGGGTCTTGTGCCCCTAACACTAGTGAATATGACGGGATAAGTGTACTCACCAAACTACACATTCTAGCATTTCAATGAGATGGAGCCAGGGCAGTTAAAGTGATACCAAAGTACTATAACCATGACGTGTGAAAGAGAACTAAGATGGATTCAGTTTATAAAAAATATGTTTCTGGTGGCAATGAAAGCTGCAAATAGATCAATGTAGTGAGATTTTCCTTGGGACTGTGACTGTAGGAATTATCCTGATGAATGGCTGTACTGTACTTCAGAATTTACTAGCATGCTCCTGATAGATGTGGAGGTAACGCAGGAATGTGGGACTACACACTCTTATGGGGCTGCATCTGAGTCTAGTTGCTATGAAGCAACATCAGGGATAGGACAGTACCTTCATCTGAGTAGCTGGTGGGATGTGTGATGAAATTTAAATTGGGATATATACAGTATTAACTGGGGGAAGGAGAGTGCACTATGTAATGGAAGCAGGGCTTGGAGGATTGAAGTGCCCAGATTTTTGGTTAGTTGGGATAATGAAGTAATCTGTTCCACCCTCAAATATCTCTCTTTCCTTTCACTTAGCTGTAATTCTCATGGTAGGAGTAAAAAGGCTTCTCCCTCACTATATATTATTGCAAGCTATCACTATTTCAGTGCAAAACATTTTGAACTGGTTTATCTTGAATGGGCAATTAAAATCTATCAGCTTGACAAAATACCTGTTCTGGGTGGGATGACAACTGTTAAAGCTGCTTTGTTGATATTATTCAATAGTAGTATTTCCAGTTTTGGACCATGGTTTGGAGATGTGGGCTGTCAAGATGGATCCATGCATTGCAAAATACAAACTTAATTATGTTTGCCCCTGAGGGAAAAAACCTACAGATCCAGTTAGGCAATACATTTGTTAAAACAAGCTAGAATGGTGCAAAGATATGCAAACCTTTGGATTTTCTTTTTCTTTTTAGTTGGTCCTGGCAACTAAAAAAACAAACTAGCAGTTTGAGTGTTGGACTCGGACTCTGGAAACCAGGGTTTGAATCCCTATTTGGCCATGGAAACCCACAGGCTGAACATGGGCAAGTCACACTCTCTCAGCCTCAGAGGAAGGCAAAGGCAACTCCCCTCTGAATAAATCTTGTAAAGAAAACCCTGTGATGGGTTTTCCTTAGGGTCTCCCCAAGTCGGAAATGATTTGAAGGCCCACAACAATAACCAACTGACAAAACCAACATAATATAGTGGTTTGAGTGTTGGACTAGGACCCTGGGAGATGAAGGTTCAAATCTCCACTCAGCTATGGAAACCCACTGGTTGACTTCAGGCAAATCACAGTCTCTTAATTTCAGAAGAAGGCAGTGGCAAATCTCCTTTGTATAAATCTCACTAAGAGAATCCTATGGTAGGGATACCATAAATTAAGAGTCGATAGCATGAACCACCAATCCAGTTGGATTTAATTTAGGCATTGCACTTTAAAAGGCACCACTGTACTGTTGCTCAAGACAAGACTGACTCAAAAATGGAAAGGGCACCATTTCTACTTTTGGAGTCTTTGTGATATAAGGCTAAGTGTAGGTTCAAATGTAGAACTGTAAGCTTATTATAGAGCAGTGAATCCATTAATTGTGTGTGTTGTGGTTGGAGATCAATCTATTGATTAAATTTCCATATGGGTAAAAACTACTCTCTTAAAAGATGATGCATGTTTGTGTTATCACAGGGGTCATCTCAGAAGATGCCTATTTCACCTACTGGTGTGAGATGGTACTTGCCAGCTAAACTTTTTAAAAGGACTTAAGAATAGCATACTTTTTAAAAAGTCAGTTAATCCAAACACCTTTTGGATTGATTAGAAGTGTACTTAATTTACTAATAAAACTGATTATCAATAATGTGTTGCAGCATTACTTCTCAGAAGTAAACTCTACTACATTGAGTGGCTCACTTCCTAGCAAATGTTTCTAGGATTATAGCCTTCATGTCATAAATGTAGGAATTGTTGTAAAAAGCCTGAGCAAAAAATTACCCCTACCCATGGTCATTAAAGGCTACATGAAACAATGAAGATGGTGACATGGGGAGAGATCAGACACTCTAATGGCTCACTTGAGAATGAACAGGGCCCATACATTCCCTACAACCAAAGTGAGGGAATCCAAAGCTTCTAGTCCTATGTGAAGTCGAAGGCTTTCATGGCCGGCATCCATAGTTTTTTGTGGGGGTTTCAGGCTATGTGGCCATGTTCTAGGAGAGACCCTCTCACAGCCACAGGAGTTTAGCGCATACCATGCAGCTGCGGACAAGTCTACATAGGGACCACCAAACAAGAATCAAGGAACACGAGAGAGACTGCAGACTGGGTCAGCCAGAAAAGTCAGCAGTAGCAGAACATGTTACAAACCACCCTGGACATAAAATAGTTTGAAAACACTGAAATTCTGGACCATGCCAACAACTACCATGTCAGGATGCACAGGGAAGCCACTAAAATCCACAAACACCTGGACAATTTCAACAGGAAAGAGGAAACCCTTAAAGGTAAACAAGGTTTGGCTACCAGTCCTGAAAAATAGCAAGATGAAGACTCAGCAAATGCAAATGAGAAATCTCCCAGGGTCAGGGGTTTCCTAGCAGACAATGAGCACTATCAAGTAGACACTAATCCTCCTTTGCATATCCTCCCACCCTGAGGCCTGCCATTAGCAACAGAACAATACACTTGCAAATCACTGCTGCTTTCCCAGGTCACACAGTATATATACTCAACTCCTTTTCAGGCAAGTATTCTCTGAAGATGCCAGCCACAGAGGTTGGCCAAACGTCAGGAAGAAACTCTTCGGGAACATGGCCACATAGCCTGAAAAACCCACAAAAAACTTACAGTCCTAGTTTGCAGTGAAGCACATCTTACAACTTTGCCTGAAGTTAATAAGTTAATAAACTATGGTTTGCACAAACCACAGTTTCCCTAGTGCTGTTTTGGAAGGTAAACCATAATTTGCTGCTTATTGGAAGCAAAAGCTACTAATGTTCTTCTTGCACATCTAGGGGAAGGGAAGGGAGAGGATGTGAGCATGCGGCTCAGCATTGCTCATTATTGATCCCTGTCAAATAATCTGAGAGGACAACATGAGCTGTAGAGCAGAGAGTCACTTTGGTTTATCATTTATTTTAGGGGAGACAATGAACAGAGAGCCAGCAAGGCGCAGTTGGTTGGATTACGACTCTGGAGACCAGGGTTTGATTTCCTGCTTGGCCATGAAACTCACTTGGTAACCTTGGGCAAATCCCATATTCTCAACCTCAGGGAAAGGCAATGGCAAACTTCATCTGAACAAATCTTGCCCAAAAAACCCCATGATAGGTTCTCCTTAGGGTCATCGCCAAGAATCAGAAATGACTGGAAGGCACACAACAACAAGACAGTGAACAGAAGATGGCATTTTGAAGAATGAAGTGGGTTTAGGAGATGTAGACCTGCTGTAGGCAGCAATGGTAGAGTAGAATGCACTGGCCAGGGGTTGGGAAAGTTACTTTTTTTAACCACGGCTCCCAGAATTCCTCATGAAAGAAGAATGCTGAGAGTTCTGGTCCTATCTTTTCTAGGGCTTGGTGGTTGCCCATTTGTTCAGAGCTGATTGTTGAAAATGATACCTTACTTGTTGTCTTTCATATCACCCACCCAATGGTTTGTTAGTACCAGGGTCAGTTGATGGGGAGCTGATTTATCCCTTTAGATCCCTGAGTTTTTCCAGTGTCCAGGGATCCTTTAGTTACAGCAGGTGGCTTTAGACCTCTGTTGAGGAAAGGTGACTCATTGCACTCTGCAACACTTCAGGCGTAATTGTGTGTCCTGGGCACTCTGCTTTGGGACACATTAAGTGGACTATTGACTCAGTCATATATAATGGCCTTTCTTGTAACCTAACTGCCAGTCAAGCAGTCTTTGAACAAGGCTTGTTTTCATTAGCATACCATAAATTATGAAACTAAATCAATATGTATGTGTAATAAACAGCATTACTAAAAGTGGATTGGGGGTGGGTAGGCTTGCCAAATGGTCCTAATATCATGGCCTTGTTGATGCAAAGAAATACTGCTTGACAAAATAATTTTTTAAAACAAGCCTGGGCCTTTCAAATCAGACATTGAATGTTGTTTGACACAGACATAATTGTGTACTTGCTTCCCCCTCTCAATAAATCTACATTTGTTGCATGGTTAAACGGCTTAGAAATAGATTAAGAAAGCAGTAACAGTGCTGAAGCTTATGGAACTTTGCATTTAAAACAAAGTTAGTGCCAAGAAAATCTGAACTCTGTGGCCTCATGGCATTCATTTGTCTTCAACAAATTTCCATTATTCTTTTTTCTGCTGCCTGCATGTGAATCTCACTGGTGGTGAGACATAGTGGTGGTCTAGGTTGCAATTCATTGCCATAAAGAAAAACAAATTGTGGCTAAATTGAAGATTGGGATGGACAACTTTTCACCCTTTGGCTCTAGCCAATATAATACATGGTCAGAAATAATGGAAGTGTAATCTGGCAACATCTGGAGGTTTACCCATCCCCATTGAGGATGAGTCAGATCTTTTGAGAGCTGTTGGAGGTGATCTGAAGTAGTCTTAGAACAAAATAAAGAACATTCTCAAGTTCTGAACAGTGAGTTGGGGTCCAGCTTCTCCTTAGTAAAGAGGAAGAAACCCCTATTTACTGTTTTCCCCCTAATGTCTTGATACTTGCATGTCACAGAGGGATGGAGAGGGGGAGAAAGAGAGCGAGAGCGCGCACACTCATCAGGAAGTCCGGAAAAAGTAACTCTGCCAAGCTCTGGGGTTCTGCAGATGTGCTTACTTACGCATGATCATGGCTATATATATCAGTAAGATCAGGAATGATACACTTCTCTGAATACCAATTGGTGGGGAAGAAAAGAAGAAGAGGCTGTTACCCTCATGTGCTGTATGTGGGCATCCCAGAGGCCTCTAGTTTGTCATTGTGGCAAATTATGTTGGCCTGGCCTGGCCTTTCTTCTGAGCCAACAGTGCGCTTCTTATGTCCAGAGGTACACTCCTTTTTCGTGGAACTGGAAACAGGTTATTAGGCTAAATGTTTAGAATGTCACAGCTCAATTTAAACCACAGAGGGAGTGAGCTCTGTGTTTCGAAATGCAGATCTTTTCTTCCTGCCACAGCTTCCCATATCACCTATTACATTTGCAGAGGTAATTGCCTCAAAGTGTGTATTGATTTCCACCCACACTTCCCCATTTTATCAAGAACAAAATGGTCTTTTTATCTTTGTACTTAATTTCTTTAATGAAGAGATTTAAAAGGCGATTTTTTAAAGTTATTCCCAAATTGACTTTTGCTGATAACAGTGTTTTCTTTTGCATTTCAGATCAGATAAAACCCTACAAGATATAGTATACAAGCTGGTTCCAGGACTATTCAAAGGTATGCATGTGAGTCTGGGAGCAATTCTAAACTCGGTAGTAGGATTTTCTGTGAAGGAAGGAATGTGTTTTTTTACAATGTGGGATCAATGTTGGAGTAAAATTTACTTCCATTTGCTTTAGTGCAGTAAAAAAAAAAAGTAGGTGCCTGATTCTGATGTGATAAATTATCAATAAATGTAATATATGTATACATGTGTTAAATTTATATTTATTTATAATGCAGCATACCCTTCCCATGCCTTGTCAGTCCCACCTCCTTGCACATGGGAAAAAACATGAGAGCTCAAGCCCATATTAGTCAATGGATGGTGAAATAGGTGCATTTGCATTTGGTGTGACTGTGTGCATGCACCACCATTAACTAATATGGGGCAAGGTGATCTGTGGGAGCTCCAAACTGTGTATAAATAATAGAGGATTGATGTTCATGTTTTTGAATAGGAAATTACCTAACAATTAGGTAGTACAGTAGGCCCTTGGTATCCACTGGCATTTGGTTCCAGGACCTCCTGTGGATATCAAAATCTGTGGATACTCAAGTCCCATTAAATACAGTGGCATAGTAAAATGGTGTCCCTTACGTAAAATGGCAAAATCAAAGTTTTCTATTTGGAATTTATATTTAAAAAATATTTTCAAGTTCTGAATGTTTGAATCCATGGATAATGAATCTATGGATACAGAGGGATGAGTGTATAAAAAGACTTCAGAAATGTGGCCATATCCCTTTGGTCCCAATCAAACAACCAAGTTCTGTCTGGTCAGTTTGTAATTTTAAAATTTATGCATAATTCAAATGTGCTTCTCTTATGTTGTTGTTGGTGTTTTATGTGCCTTCAAATTGCTTCCAATTTATGACAACCTAACCCAAACCTATTATGGAGTTTTCTTGGCAAATTTCATCAGAGGGAAATTGCCATCCTCTGAGGCAGAGAGTGTGTGACTTGCCCAAGGTCAGCCAGTGGGTTTCCGTGGTCAAGCTGTGATTTGAACCCTAGTCTCCAAAGTCATAATTGTTGTTGTTGTGTGACTTCATATAATTTCTGACTTATGGTAGCCCTAAGATGTACCTACCATGGGTTTTCTTGGCAGGTTTTTCAGAGGGGGTTTGCCTTTACCATCTTCTGAGGCTGAGAGAGTGAGAGCTGCCGAAGGTCACCCAGTAGGTTTCATGGCTGAGCTGGGAATTGCACCCTGGTCTCCAAAGTTATAGTCCAACACTCAACCCACTATGGCATAGTGACTATGCCATACTAGCTCTCCTGGAGTTATAGTCCAGTGCTCAAACCACTATACCACACTGGTTGCACACTGAAGTGGAAATCATACATCCTACCAGATGTTACTATAATGTAAGTTCCAACAACTGTTGGTAGCATACACAGTGGCTGAGAATGCTGGGAAATATAGTTCAACAACATCTTAATGGCTACATGATTCTACCCATCTTATGCAATAAAGTTAATTAAGACCATGGTTTGTTTGTTTTTGAGGCGTTTAACCAGTTCTAAAAGTGAAGAAAGATATCAGCACTGATAAATGAATTAACAGTTTGCTTTGCCTTGCAGATGAAATGAAGAGGCGGCGTGATTTCTATGCAGCATATCCTCTGGCTGATGGTATGGTGCCCATCTTACTTCTCAGTTCCCAAATGTCAACGATGATTTATGACTTGAAAAGCAGGTGTAATTTTCATTTCTTTACCTGTTACTTGTCTAGTTCCTAATGGATCCAATGAAGACCGGGGAGAGGTTTCGGAACAAGAGAAAGGGAACCTGACAGATGATGAAATTGTCAGCTTATCCATAGAGTTCTATGAAGGAATCAGGTAGTAAAATATGGATGATATCCTTCCTCCACCATTCCTATTGATTTGAATGGTGGTTCTTTATCTCATTTGGCTTCCAAACATGATGCTTTTCTGCAGTTGCTTTTTATTGTCTTATATCACTGTATGTGTGCATTTTAAATTGTAAGAACCATTCTATACCTGTTAATTGTATTGTTTTTGTAAAATTGTTCATTGTTCAATATCATCTTCAGTAATTCTTAGGAATTAATGGTGCCTACATAGTTTAATAATAAAAAGTGTGGAGCTGCAATTGAACACAAATGGAGGTCCCTAGGTTAGGAAAGGCTGGTTTGAAGAGTTTTATTAGTGGTGGCGGCGGGGGGGGGGGGGGGGGGGGGGGGAGGGGGGGGGACAAGGAAGATTAATGGAATTGGAGTAACTGTTCCTGAAGGCACAATGCCCACTCCATCTTTAAGCCACAAAAAGGACATAAGCAAATGGCAATTCTGGTTTCTGGCTGCTAGGTGTTTGCATCCGTATCCTTTCTCCTGTTGTCCACATTCACTTACAGTATGAGAGCATGCATAGCTCTCTCTCCACACTGAAGGGATGGTTTTATATTTCTTAAAGCAGGATTTGCCTGCACCTAAGGGGATCATCTCAGGTTGTGTCCCTCCCTGCATTTTTGTGCCATAAGTGGTTGCATGTGAAACACCCTCTTTAGAAATGGGGGAAGAGATTTAAATTCTAATTTAAGATGACACACTGATCTTGTGGAAACTCTCAGCTATGTTTGGCTTAGAAACTAAATTTTGTCCCTTTTTCATCAATCCAGATGTAGTGTCTTTTCCCCCCACTTGGCTATCCTGACTCTATAGCTGGTAGTGCCTGTTTCCCCTTTATGTTTATTTAGTTGGAGCCAGCAAAATGGACCCACACCAACTGAGGTGCAACGTGAGAGCTGAGACTAACAAGTTGTAAGCTGTATAGTTACTTACAACTAGTTACTTTTGAGGTAATGATGGTTGCATTTGAAAAGCAACATGATGCATAAAAGTGAAGTCACGTTACTGATATAACAAGTAATTTTTAATTTTCAGTAGTTCTATTTTATTTTCTGGTTATTGTTCTAAGTTGATTTTATTTTCAGCCACCCTGAGATCTTTTAATAAAGAGTGGGATATAAATATTTAAATACATAGATACTTACATAATACTTGCAAAGGTTACAGTTATTTTTAGAGGTATTTTGACAGGAATGTTTCAGGTTTTATGCCGTTTTATCACTTAAGGTGGCCCTAAGGCAACCTTATAATGGAATTTTCTCAGCTGACTTGTTCAGAGGGGTTGTTTGCTTTTGGCTCCTCTGAGGCTAAGAAACTGTGACTTACCTAAGGTCACCCAGTGGGATTCCATGGCTGAGCAGAGATTTGAACTCTGGCCCCCAGAGCCATAGTCCAGTGCTCAAATCCCTTCACCATGCAGACTCTCTCCTTGTACGGTTCATGTGTGTAAATATGTAGTCATTGATTTCCCCTCTCGTTTCTTTTTTTCTCAGAGAAGAAAACAAAGGAACAGTTGAAAATGGAAATCTAGAGAAAGACAAGGTAAGAGTAGCTTCAGAATAACTTTGGAACAGCTGTATATTCACAACTATTTTGGAAATATTAGAGAATTCTGTGTCTCATTCATCTCCCACCTTTTCTGTTTGCACTGAAAAAACAGCAGTGTAATTTGTAGAACCGGTGTACATGTGTATGTGTGCATGTGCTTTTCTGAAATCTGGCCTTTCCTTTGCTCTGGAATCTCAAATCTTTGGCACAATGGTGGTTATCTCTAAAATGAGAGGTACAGTAGTTCAACATTTAACCCCTATTAGAGTGGCATATAGACTACAGCAGTGCATTTTGCTTGTAACTTTTGATCTTTCTTGAACTCCAACCCCTTCCCCATTTCTCTGTTTTTTGGCAGATTTACAGCTGCTTCAATACATATTTCAGTTTCTGTTGCTGCTGCAGGAGCCCAGCCTCCTCCCTCCCTCCATTTCTAAACCATTTCTCCTTCCCTTTCTCTCTCTCATTCTTCCTAGAAGAACAGCATGAGATTCCTCCGTTGTCCTGCCGCCATGACGATAATGCATCTGGCCAAGTTTCTCCGCAACAAGATGGATGTACCCAGCAAATACAAAGTGAGTTGCAAGTACATCATGATTTCTTGGGGTCACGATTGCTGCTAACCTTGTGCATGTTCAGAACTGTTTGTATGCCATGGACGTGCTAGTTCAATACTTGGTATAAGGTATACAAGGAACAAACTATGCAAATGCATCTCAGTTTAAGCTTTCTTGATTTCTGCCTTCCAGAGTTCAATGTGAATGCTTATCTACTTTGGGGTTTTTAACCAACAAAGATGTGTCCAGTATTGCAGTCTTCCAGTTACACAAAATGACAAAGACTATTTGTGATGTATCTGGTGTTACTGAATTCTAAAATAAGAGACATGAGGAGGCCTATAACGCATGTATCACAGATGTGTGGAATCTCATTGGTTGTTCTCTCATTAAGGAGAGAATTGCACTCTACATATGAGTAGAGCACTTTGCATTGATAGCTTGGTTGACTGCAATAGACTTCCTAGGCTTAAGCCCAGGTGTTTTTCTTTTTTTAAAAAAAAAAATCCTGGCCAGTGACTCTTTCCTTAAATTTTGATATTGTACAAAAGGTGATTCCTTAGAAGCCATGTTTGTGAAAATCTTGAACTTAATGAAGTTACTCCAAAAAGGTATCTGTATTTGCAACACTAGAACTGTATAGGTCTGTCTCGCTCTCTGCTGCCCCATCTCTGCCCTCCCCCCATCTTCTCTGTACCATCTCTATGATATTAGGCCAATGGGCTACAAGAAAGAAATAGCTTCCCTTCCCCAGTTTTATCATCTTATGCAAGGCTGGCCCTGCCATTAGTATGATGCTGCTTTTTGCATCAGATACTGTTGGCTAGGGGACAGATAGGAGCATGCCAAATTTATTCCCTGTACGCCCTAAGTTAGTCTGCTTCCTTCAGGTATGGTGGAAGATACTGTCATTCCTGTTTCCAGTACTGAAGATTCCATAGTTTGGTTGGCTTTTGAATGTGGAATGGGAGATCAAGGAGGCATTTGATCTTTGCCCCAGGCAGCAAAAATTCTTGAACCAATCATGGCCTCAGAGACTAAAAAATGCCCTCCCCAAACATTAAAATATTCAGGGTGCCAAAATCAGTGACCAATATATTTCTTCTTCGTGGTCTCTGCGAATCATACAAATGGGTTGTACTGCGCCTGCGCAGTGCCTTCGGAAACTTCTGGAATCACTAGGCAAAGTACACTTTGCAACATGCTGAAACTTTTTGGCGGTAACCCCGCCCATCCCCTATAAAACCTCCGTTCCCGCTCTTTTCCCCAGTTCCTTTTTTCCGCCGCGTTAGCTGCCAGTAGGAACTTCGCTCTTGACTCAGTTAGGAATCACTGGAAAATAAGACCTCGGACCGTTTTTTCGACTCTTCTTCTGCCTGCCCCACGACTTGCTTTTTGGCTTTTGACTCGGACTGTTAGACCTCGCATCTTCTTACCCCTCGGCTTGTCTTCCCCGCTCGTTGCCGACTCGGACCGCCTGACTTCGTTTTCCGGACCATGCCATCGGTGCCCTTCAAAAAGTGCTCCGTGTGTGGGGGTAAGATTCCTGGCCAGGATCCCCATTCGTCCTGTCTTTTCTGCCTGGGAGAGACGCACATTCCAGCATCGTGCGCTCTCTGTAAGTCCCTAACCCCTCAGGCGCGAAAGAATCGGGAGACCAGGTTGAAGGCTGCCATATATACCAAGGTCTTCACATCAGGGGCAATGTCTTCTGCGGGGGCTTCTTCTTCTTCCTCTGCGATCCCCTTGCCAACTGTCGCCGAAGCTCCAACCCAGGAGCCTTCAGATGACCCACCGGCGCGGACGGCCGCCCCGGACCCTCCAGACCAGGAACCATCGGGAGAAGTCCCTCGGCCTTCGAAGAAAGACAAGAAACACAAAAAGGGGCCCAAGGAGGGTCGCGACACCCCAAAGGACTCGAGCTCCCATAAGGGTTCAGCCTCGAGATCCTCTGTCCCGAAGGCACCCACTTCCTCCACCTCGAAGTCGGGTTCCACTTCGGCCTCCTCGGCCACCAAGGCCTTGACTCCTTCCGGCTCGACCAGGTCACCGACTAAGGCGGCGGGCTCCTCCACATCTAAGAGACCCCGCACCTCCTCTTTAGAGAGAGACCGTGTAGTGAAGCGCCGTCACCAGGACGAACGAGATCCGTCTATGGCCGTCGACGTAGAGGTGTCACGTAGCCGTTCAGACCCTGATCGAGAGCGCGCGGACACCAATCGGAGATCGCCGGGTGTCGAGGGTCGACCATCGGACCCCCGCATGGCATCACGGGCATCTAGGCCTCAAACTGATGAACGCTCTGATCGCAGGTTCGAGTCACCATTGAGGTCCCGACCCACGCTACCAGACCGGGTCTCTCCTGTCAGTTCTAGAGACGACCGCCGCTCGCTCACTCCTATGCCAACTCGTACCCGTCGAGTGGCTTCACCATCGCCATCTCGAGATAGGGAACCGGAGTATTATTACGATACTGAAACCGACAGATATTACAAACTGGTCCCTCGGGATGATGAAGACTCTCTTTTTCAACCTCGGGACCGGAGACCCAGACCAAGGGCTGCTTCCAGACCCTCCAGGGCATCGACGTTCTCACCTCGCCGGGTGGACGCCCCCACCAATCTGGAGGTCGTGGAGCTCGAGTCGGACGACGAAACATCATCCCGAGCCCGTTATCGCCCCAGAGGCGATTCCCTATCCTCCAGGGAAGATGACTACCAGTCCATCTCTCAGGACTTCGCCCAGCCTGGAGCCGTCTCACCGTCGGATGATTTTTTTTTTTACGCAGAGCACGTCATAAAGATGTCTAATGCTCTGGACATTAAAACCTCCCAGGTTGAGGATGAAGCATCTGACCCGATTGAGAGGCGGGTCCATGGCAAGGTGCCAACCCCACCGGCGATTCCCCTTCTCCCTTCGCTGGAGAAGTTGGCCAAGCGCTCCTGGGAAGCTCCCTCGTCGACTTCATCCAACAACAGAAAGGTGGAGTCTCTCTATAGGATCGCTCCAGCTACTCCGTCATGGCTGTTCGGACATCCTAAACAGAACTCAGCCATTGTGGAGGGATCCCAGCGAGCATCGACCCCGAAAGCCTCCTTGATGCCCTCGGACAGAGAGGCAAAGAAGATCGATGCTCTGGCCAAAAAGGCCTATTTTTCGTCGGCTCTGGGCATGCGAGTTGCAAACTACAACGCGTGCATGGGAGCTTACATTCAGTGGCTGATGGAGAAGATCTCCCCCCTTGTACCAGACCTACCAGATGACTCCCAGACAATTCTTTCAGAAGTCCGCGATGAGGCCCATTCCATCGGGAGTTGGCTTATCACCTCGGCCAGGCATGCTACCGACTGCTCTGCCAAGTCTATGGTGGCTGCTATAGCGCTCCGCAGACACGCTTGGCTACGGTCGTCGGACCTGAACCAGAACGCCCGTACGACCATCGAAGACATGCCATTTGATGAGGAGGGCCTGTTCCATCGAGAGACCGATGAAAGGCTCAACTTCAAATACAGGATGAGGACAGCGGCAAAAAAGCACGGTATGTCCTCCTCCCCTCAGTCATCTTCCCGCAAGCGCTTCACGGCGGTCCGCCAGTGGTATGGCCAGGGCCAGAGGCCCTATCAACAAGACCGGCCATTCCAGCGCCAGGAACAGTCCAGGCAGCGATTCCCATCTCAATCCTCTTCCTCCTCGGGTCGCCGGTCGGGACCTAAATATAAGAAAAACTATAGGAGGCAAGATCAGGATCAGAACAAGAAAAGGGCCTGAAGAGACGCAGCGTACTCCGTCGCTCCCTCTGTCCCGTCCTTCCTTGACAGGTTGAGGCCCTTTACCAACACTTGGGCCTCCATTACCACCAATTCTTGGGCCCTCACCATCGTCTGCAGGGGTTATGCCCTCGAATTCAAAGAGCTCCCACCAACTGGAGCTATCCTGTCTACATCCCCCTCAGACACCCTTCTCGACCAAGTACGCGCCCTTGCAGCAAAAGGAGCCATCTCTCCTGTCGAACCTGTTGACATACCGGGATGCTTTTTTTCCCGTTACTTCACTGTCCCTAAGCCTGATGGAGGTGTTAGACCCATATTGGACCTTAGACAGTTGAACACTTACCTGTCTTACCGCCGTTTCCGAATGGTAACGCTAGCCTCTATCTTACCTCTTTTGCAGCAGGATCTGTGGTTTGCCACCATCGACCTGAAGGACGCCTACTTCCATGTAAGCATCCGGGAGTCCCACCGCAGGTTCTTGGCCTTCGCCATCGGGACGGAGGTCTACAGGTACAACGTCCTCCCCTTCGGCCTGTCTACAGCACCTCGCACCTTCACCAAGTGCATGGCACCCATAATAGCTCATCTCCACCGTCGAGGCATGAGGGTCTTCCCTTATCTAGACGACTGGCTTTTTGTCTCCCCGTCACCTCAACAACTGCGCCGACACATCTCAGAGGCGCTCCAGCTCTTACGGGACCTAGGACTGGTGGTCAAC
Source organism: Sceloporus undulatus (assembly GCF_019175285.1). Taxonomy (NCBI): domain Eukaryota; kingdom Metazoa; phylum Chordata; class Lepidosauria; order Squamata; family Phrynosomatidae; genus Sceloporus; species Sceloporus undulatus. The sequence continues at coordinate 82,448,168 of NC_056527.1, read as the reverse complement.
CTCGACAAATCCCAGCTGCTTCCCACCAAGCAGATAAAATTCATAGGGTCCATCCTCGACTCCAACGACTGTATGGCATACCTGCCTCCAGACCGCTTTCGGGCCCTGGTTCGGGCCGTCAACCACTGCACCGCCCAGAGGCGAGTACCAGCCAGAGACATCCAGGTGGCCTTGGGTCACATGGCGTCGACGACGTTCGTCACACCGTGGGCAAGGCTTCGGTCTCGACCTCTGCAGTCATGGTTCCTGTCGGCGTTCGACCCAGAAAAGGACCCCCCGTCCCGCAAGCTGACCATCCCGAGACCTGTCGCGCGCTCCCTCCGTTGGTGGCTCAGCTCCCGCAACGTCTGCGTCGGCATGCCCTTTTCGCTCCCTCAGCCAGAGCTGGTGCTCACTACAGACGCGTCCGAAGAAGGATGGGGAGCGTATGTCATGGACTTATGGGCCAAGGGCATCTGGTCCCGGGACGAAGGGACACTCCACATCAACGCTCTAGAGTTGTTAGCAGTGGAGAAGGCCTTGAAAGCCTTCGAGTCTTCTCTACTAGGCAGAGTCATCCAGCTCAGAACAGACAATACCACGGTAATGTACTATGTGAACAAACAGGGAGGCACCAGGTCCCGCACTCTCCTGGACATAACCCTCCGGATATGGGACTGGTGCATCACCCGGGACATCATGCTTCAAGCGGTACCCTTACCAGGCATCCAGAACTCGCATGCAGACCTACTCAGCAGGTCTCCGTCATCCTGCCACGAATGGAGACTCCATCCACAGACAGTTCACGATCTCTTTACCAGATGGGGAACTCCTCAGTTAGACCTGTTTGCAACGGTGTACAACTCCCATTGTCCCCAGTTCTGCTCCCGGACGCCGAACGACGGCTCTCTCGGAGATGCGTTCGGGCTTCGATGGTCGGGGATGATGCTATACGCCTTTCCCCCCCTTCCCGCTCATCACCAAGGTAGTGGCCAAGATGACCACGGAAGCGGCCAAGGCGATCCTGATCACGCCCTGGTGGCCGACACAACCATGGTTTCCCTGCCTTCTTCACCTTTCTCAAGCCAATTTTCTCCGGCTCGAGCCCAGGCCAGACCTTCTGACAGTCCAGGGAGGACGAGTCCGACACCCGGACATCGAGACCCTTCCCCTGGTCGCTTGGAGAATCCGTCCCTAGCGCAGTTGTCAGCCCCGGTACGGAGAGTCATTTTGGCATCCCAGAAGCCGGCCACCCAAAAGTCATATGGGCTGAAATGGAGAAAGTTTCTTCAGTTCCTGTCAGATAGACATCTTTCACCAGACCAGGTAACGACGCCCCTGGTCCTTGAATTTCTGATGTCATTGGTTAATGCGGGACTCTGCCTAACGTCCGTCAAGTGCTACCTGTCGGCTATTTGTTCCTTTTTCCAATTCGAGGGCAAACCCTCATTTTTCAAAGATCCCCTTGTTAAAAGATTCCTAAAAGGATGTAATAACTTGCACCCTCAGGTCTACTTGCCGACTCCAGCCTGGAGCCTCGACATAGTACTCGGGGCCCTACAGTCCAAACCCTTCGAGCCCTTGGCCACCACAGACATTAGACTCCTGACCTGGAAAACGGTTTTCCTGGTGGCCATTACTTCTGCCCGCCGTGCGGGTGAGCTTTGTGCCTTGCGCCGGGACCAGCCCTTCTTACGATTCCACCTGGACAAAGTGGTTCTCAGAACGGACATTACCTTCCTACCCAAGGTGGTATCTGCTTTCCATATGTGTCAGGACATTGTTTTGCCAACTTTGGCTCCAAACCCGACTACCGACGTCGAGAGGACCCTCCATACCCTTGACGTTCGTAGGGCCCTAGCTTTTTATTTGGATAGGACTAAGGACCATAGCCGTTCCAATAGATTGTTCCAGTGCTACTCGGAACCGAAAAAGGGACTCCCAGTCTCGGCCCAAAGACTCTCGAAGTGGGTGTCCAGCACTATTCTCCTGTCCTACGAACTCCTGGGCAAACCTTTACCTGCTAGGGTTCGCTCCCATACCACAAGGGCGGTAGCGGCCTCTTCTGCCTTTCTATCCGGCGTCCCTTTGGATGACATCTGTAAAGCTGCTGTATGGTCCCAACCGTTAACCTTTATTAAACATTATAGGTTGGACACGAGAGCAAAAAGGGACGCTACCTTTGGGAGAGCTGTTTTGCTGTCAGGACTGCATTGACTTTAGCTTAACCGCTGACCTCAAAAATTGACAGCACAAGACTCGGGGCTTACATCTTGAGGTGGGATGTGTTCTTTATTGAGAGTTTATAAACAAACCATACAACTACCTTTGGTTCTCCATTGTTTTTTATTGGTACCAATCATATTGGTGTTCTTTCAGGTGTCATGACACTCCCGCCTCCACTGACCTTAGCTTGCCAGTCTCAACCCATTTGTATGATTCGCAGAGACCACGAAGAAGAAGGACAGGTTGCCTACCTGTAACGGTATTTCTTCGAGTGGTCATCTGCGAATACATACAAATCCCGCCCATCCTCCCCTCAGTGTCCTGCTCAGATTGGCTCATTCTCTTGTCGCCTACATGGCGGAAAAATTGCGGAACTGGGGAAAAGAGCGGGAACGGAGGTTTTATAGGGGATGGGCGGGGTTACCGCCAAAAAGTTTCAGCATGTTGCAAAGTGTACTTTGCCTAGTGATTCCAGAAGTTTCCGAAGGCACTGCGCAGGCGCAGTACAACCCATTTGTATGTATTCGCAGATGACCACTCGAAGAAATACCGTTACAGGTAGGCAACCTGTCCATCTGTGTTTGTGCTGGGAGGTTCATAATTTCTTCTTTAATTGTACCATCTCATCTATTAGGTGGAAGTTCTTTATGAAGATGAGCCTCTAAAAGAATATTACACTCTCATGGACATTACTTACATCTATCCTTGGCGAAGGGTGAGTGACAAAGATACTTTGGTTTTTATTAAAATCTGTTAAAAGGTTTAAGACGGAGGGAAAGAAGGAAGTAAATGAAGCCATGTTGGAGAGGGCCAGCAATCTTATGAGCCCTCTGGCCATACATATCTTGTTCCACACAGGTATGTGTCATAAGGGAGATTGGTAAAATCTTTTATTAGTATGCAAGTCTTTGTTCTTAACTACAAGTTATAGAATTTTTCAATAGTATGGTATGATAGAGGAGAGCAAGCGGGGGAATGACCTAAAGATGTGCTGTGGAAAATGTTCTGGTGTTCCATTTTTATATGGAACATTTCCCACACCACACATACATATTTATCCATAGATACCTGGGCTGCTCTACTATAATCAGTCATATTAGATAGGCTGAATATAGAATATTAAGTTCTAGTTATTTGTCTCTAAACCCAAGTGCTTAGAAGAATAGACTTAACAAATGGATGAAAATGTAGAATTAAGCCTATGAAAGCATATGCTACCAACTTCTTTCTTTCTCTTAGTCTCAAGAGGTACTACAATATCCTTTTGCATGAATGAATGCACTGCTAAGATTGCTTCTGTTTCACAAAATTTCTTGTCTCTCAGTCAGTCACAAGTATAGGTAGTCAAGATTCGCATCCATCCTTTATTGAAAAATAATGCTTAACTAGTTGTATGGAATCAGTTTTGTCTCAGGTTGAAATGGGACTAAGTAGTACAGAGAGTGATTAAGTGAAGCTTGAAGGTACTATGGTTCTCCCTCAGCAAAAGAAAGTTAAACTGTTGATAAAAGATATATTAGGTATAGCTGTCTTTTAGGGATGTGTTATAAAAAAAGTAGTGTTCTTTCAGCTGTAGTCATATTCTGTTAAAGATAAGGGAAGTATGTGTTCTTCTTCTCTTTACTTTACATATATTCCAGTAAAATAATCTGCATGTAGAGCTTTCAACATGTTTGAATATAATATTTAAACAAAACATCCTAAATCAGGGAACATTATTTAGAGCACTGGAAAATTTTCTGCAAAATGTTGCAGTTCTATTTTTTCTGGAAAACTCACATCACTGGAGTGGACCCATACAAAGGCATCTTCCGCTGCTGTATAAAATGAACTTGCTGTGGTAAATCCAAGGTTGTGAATGACACAAAGACTGGAAGTAGCCTCTCAAACTCATGTTCCTTTTTGTTGCTCTCTCTCTCCCTTTGCAGAATGGTCCTCTTCCCTTGAAGTACCGCGTTCAGCCAGCTTGCAAGAGGTTAAAACTCTCCTCCCAGCCTCCCAACTCAGAATGCACTAACACCAGTGGGGCATCAGAGTGTGAATCTGTCAGTGACAAGGCTAACAGTCCCGCCACCTTGCCAGCCACCACCTCCTCCTCCTTACCCAGCCCTGCCACACCTTCTCATGGTTCCCCAAGCTCCAACACCACCACTGTAAGCATTCCTGCCAACTCCACCTCTGGCGCGATGCTCAATGGGTCCTCGAACTGCCACCAGATGCAGCCCTTGGCCAGCAGGGGACGCAAGACCATGGTGAATGGTGGTCCAGCGATGTCGGCTCTGACTTAAAAAGCAACGAATGGCTCTTTTGTCCTCCCCCTTGTTGGAGGATCTTGAGTTTTATAAATAAGTATATTATGTGTAGATAGGGGTAATGGTGGGTGGGATGGGGAAATTATACATACTTATTTTCTATTGATTGATTTGATTTAATTTAAGAAAAAAAAATAATGCAAAAGAGACAAAAATTCATTGTGTCCTCCCCTTTTTTAATTTTTTAAAAAACAGAAATGTGCTGACATAACTGCATGATGGCATCTGTGTAAAAGCTGCAGCCTTTTCTTGTTAATAATAATTTTTATTTGTGCCCTCAATTTATACTGAGACTAAATGCACAGCCCCAGAGTGAGAGAGAAAGAAAAATGCACAGCCTTAAACCTGCCAGACTTTTCTTTCCTTGAAGCACATGTGGCTTTCTTGTGCTCTTTTGTCATAGGACTGTAGCCCCACCTCTGAATGCTTCAAGCAGACATTCTCATTCCATTTACAGTGTCCTTCTAGACCCATATTCCTACATCAACCTCTCATTGCTTCTGCTCCAAATTCTTACGGGACCAAGATACAGTTTTAAAGTCAGAAAGGAGATCTGGGCACACTTGTGTGCATGTGTGTGTAAAAAGAGGTAATAAGAGGGCTGGCAGGCAGTGCTGGCATGGCCTGTGCAATGTGAAAACATAGCCTTGGGGAATGGAGGGCCAGCACCACTATTAGCAACACAACGAGTTGTGAAAGCAAGAGGCAGAGACATGGCCCAGAAATGTAAGGGTATGAATGTGGCTCTCATGTTTTTGCAGAACTTGGATCCTGCTTTGTAGAAACAGCAGTTCTCCAAATTCCTCAGCCAGCAAGGATTCTGGGAATCGTTCAAAATAACTTGCTCTGCCTTTGGTCAGTACTGATGCCAGTTGCTTGTTATCACCCTAGACCAAGCAGCCAGCAAAGCTGATAGACATTCTGGAGAGCTTGAGGAGTCTTAAAAAATAAGCCTTTTCCAAGCTCTGAGTGCAGTTGGCAACACTGGCACTCTGGGTCTTGTGCTAAGCACATATTTGTTGGAGCAGTATTTTATTTTTATTTCATTTCAAACTTTCTTTCACTTATGCATGGTGTCTCTGCCTGCCTGTTTGTCTCTTGGAGTACATATGCACTTCAGATTTAATCTAGCTGTCATATTTTCCTAACATAGAATGTAGGAACTGTTGGGGCACTATGAGTTCTTTCTTAGAGGTCTCTTGGCTTCTTGCTGGCCTGCAGTTCCCCAGAATCATCATAGCTAAAAGTGGAAGCCTCCATATTTAAAATGGCAGTTGCTGGGGACCAACAGCAGAGAAAATCAACCACCTTCATGCCCAAATATATTTGTCTGACCACTGTTGAAGACAAGACTACTAGGTTCATTGGAGTCTCCTTTAGAAAAACAACACACACTCTTCTACTTCCTTGGCATGAGCTGTGGTAGCTGAATGTGGTTTAAATGGGTAGTGTAGATCTAACCCAAGTTTGTGTTCCAAGAGTAACGAGCATGTAAAACCAAGAGTGCATGAATCTTGGCTGTGGCAAATTCCACTGTTCTGAAAGCTTGGGAAAAATGCACTCCTTGAGTCCATGGAACCCACTGAAATTAGGATCTGTGTCATCTAATTCTCATCTTCATTGTTACTTGCACAAGTGCCCATGCTTGCAGTGCTTGGAAAAGTAAGTTTTTAAACAGCGGGTAGAATCTTCCAACCAGCATGGCCAGTGGCCACATTTGCTGGGGCATGTGGAAATTCTAGCCCCCCAAAAGTGACTTTTCCCAGCTCTGTATGCTTAGGGACAGTCAAGAGTCAGCTCATCCCAAATCTTGGGGTGAAAATGTTTGTTACCTTTCTGCATGTTTTTTCTCTTTGTTTTAAAAAAGATCTTGTAAACTGAGTTTAAAAAAATAAATACAGTGCCTTTGAAAAGGAAACTTTATTTATTAATGTGTGAAGGCAACAGACCAGATTTGTGGTTTTAACTCTGGAGTGGGGAAAGGTAGTATCTTTTCTTTTGCTGACATTCAAAACTGCCAGGTAGAAACGCACAACGTCCGATGAGAAGAGTTATATTCTTCTGTCAGCTTGAATCCTCTTGCATTTTTCTTATACAGAAAAAAAAATCTAGAGCGATTCTCCCCTCCCTTTTTCTTGTAGGGTAGGAAGGGCTAACATGACCCAAGCACATTTTGTATCCCTGGATGTCAAAACCCAGGAATCTTTAATGGTCTTTCTCCCTCCTGGTTGACTCTTGAGAGCAGCTGAACTCACAAAGGTAGCCAATGTTTGAAAATCGTTTTTGAGGTGTATTTAGGGTTTTCCCCCACTACTCAGTGATAGTGTTATGATTCCACTTTAACTGCCGTGGCTGTAGCCTATGGAATCCTGAAGTTTGTAGTTTGTGGGGCACCAAGGCTCTCTGAGACTTCTAAATACCTCTCCACCAAGAGCAAATTCCCGAAAGTGGAATCATTGTGCTATAATTGTGTAGTGTGGAACAACCCCTGTTGTACAGATAGGTGTACAGAAGCCATGTTTGCATGGAGCCAAGGAGGCGGAGAAGCAGAAAGTATATTCAGCAGTTTGGCAATACATCTGTGCTCTCCAGGTCTTAAACCACATGTTCCAATCTTTTGAACAAAATCATACTAGCCTAATAGGATGAATGCAAGGCTGCTGTTGCTTCCTGGCTGCTACCTATGGAAAGTATTAAAATAGAGGAAAAAATGAAGCTTCACTAGGTTGTTCGTTGGACCTTGCACAATGTGATGTTTAAAGAACAATGCATTTCCTCCCCCTCCTTGTTCCTACTTTTTATGAGCTATATTTAGAAGAATAATCCTAGCATTGCAAAGTCCTGTCATCTCACCCCAGTCCTCTCGTCCAGGCTTCCCCACAGGCAAGAGCATAAAACTTGCCCTGCTGGGTCAGACCAAAAGTCTGACTGAGATCCAAAGAATGGCGTAGATTTATGTTGTACAGGGGAATAGACTTTTCTTTCTCTCAACATTTGATGATTCTATTATTTTCTTTGCTGACGCATCACAAATTGCTTTGGAACTTTTTCTCATTGGTTTCAAAAGCATTTTGCCTTCCAAGACGGATGGCCTACTTTTTGGGAATGGGAAAGAAACCCTTTTGTGGATACTTGCCAGTGGTGGGCATTGTGTTGGACAAGGTGTGGTGGTCTTCTCAGCAATAGATTGAGCATGGCAGGAAAGGATGTGTACCATAGGGCCCACCTGCAACCCTAAACTAGCCTGCTAAGATGTGGTGGACGATGCTGTCCTGTCACCAGTCTGATCAATATGTGGAATGTGCAGAGCCACCATTAATGTCTTTCATAGCAGGTAGCAAAGTTATTTGATAGCAAGAGGGATGTGCTCTTGGGATACTTTGGCATACCAGGCCAATAATCACAGGTAGAGTATATCCATATCTCAGAGTTTGGGAATATTTGACACTCCAAACATTTTGACCAACAGCTCCATATGAAAGATGAAGGAACTTAGGAATATCTAATGAAATCCACAGAAGAAACTGGAGATACATCTCAAGATGTCCCAAAGACGGTTGTTTTATTAGCTTGAAAACACTAGTGCCTTTTGGTTTGTGTAGACTCTTAAGGCCTTCTTCAGTGACTATATAAAATCATAAGTACAGTAGATATTTTTAAAAATCTACAAACCTCAGCCTTTGGTTGCATGTTTTGACTTTTCCATTAAGTGGTTTGAGAGGGCTTGAATCAGGAATATCTGGATTTTGACATTAAATAAGTATATACTGGCCATAGACTGTGTACTAATAATTATGGTTTTATGTGATGTGACATCATGTATTAATGTCTGTCTGAGATGTGTCTCTAGTTTCTTCTTTGAGTCAACAACTCAGTATGGACAGTGGAAGGGCTTTTCAAAGTTGTAGCCCTAAACATATGGAAGCTAAAGGTTCTTTGCACTTGCCATATATCTTAAAACCCAGAACCTCCCAAATGTTCTTTGATCCACTGATGGAATGCTCTTAATATGAGGAATACATTTTCTAAGCTACTCTTCCCAACTCCCCTCTCTTTACTGCTTCTCCTTCCCTGGGGTTGCTGGTTGAGCAGTCTTTGTTCCTTCATTATTATTCTTGAATTCTTTTTTTATAATGTTATGCTTACAAGAAAATAAAAATTGGGAGAACCTTGAGGGTTTCCTCTCCCGTCATTCTGCATTTTGTCAGAGTGCCATAATGTCAAGGGCATGTTTCTAAGAAAACAGAAGAGACATCATAACTGGCAAGTCTGCCCAGCTTGACGCACTTGGTTGCTGTGGAAGTAGTAGTTCCCATGTTTTCCAGAGAGGCAAATTCACTATGAGAGCGTCAGTGTGGTGGCTTGAGTGCTGGAGTATGGCTTTGGAAACCAGGGTTTCAATCACCACTTGGCTATAAAAACCCAGTGGGTGACTTTAGGCAAGTCACACGCTCTCAGCCTCAGAGGAGGACAAAGGGAAACCCCTCTCTGAACAAATCTTGCCAAGAAAATCCCGTGATAGGGTCGCCATAAGGTGGAAATGAATTGAAGGCACACAGTAACAACAAATTCAGTACAGTATTGGAACTGCATGCATTTTACTTTCCTCATAGCACTGAGGGCCCAGTTAGCAACTACTGTCCTGCTTTTAAAAGGAAGGCACTTCCCCTCTATCACTCTAAAATAGACAGCTGAGAAATAGTTACTAGTGGTATCATTTGGATCCCTTCTCTGTAGTTTGGCCACTGGCTAGGTTGTACCTATCTCTCAGTGGGCCTGATTTGGTTTTGAGGCCTCCTCCTGCACAGAAGTACAGGGAAGCTAGTGGAGACAATAAACTGCCTTCTCCAACCCAGCACCCTCCAGATGTCTTGAGCTACAAACTTCATTATCTCCAGCTGGCTGGGGAACATGGGGACTGTAGTCTAGCACCTCTGGAGGCTCCCAGGTTGGGAAAGATTGCAACAACAACAACAAAAATGTGGCCATGTTTCTCTCCTTTTCCTGTTGACTCTGACATTTTAATCTTGTGTTAATGGCAATACGTCCTGCTTGAGATTTTGCTGGACTTTGAAAATCCAAAAAGGGTTCCCTGTCTGTTCGTTCTCTTTGTACATACCGAGTAAATTGACCAAGGCGACTAAAGGGCCTCATGGGTGTTTCTCTTCTTCCTCCTTCTCCTCGCCCCATCCCTACCTTTTTGTACATTTTTTTAATATGGTACAAGCCAAATCGCTCTGTATGTTTGCCAACCTGTACGATGTTTTAATGTGCTGTAATATATTCTGATATTCATATATTGTTATTGGTTAAAACATTTGTATCAATAACACAGTTTGTAAATGGTAATAAATGCTACCGCTTTGTCCTTCAGCTCTGTTGTCTGGACTGTTCAGATGGGTGTACTGTGCCTCATATGTTCCCTCATTGCATTCTAGGTTGGTCAACAAGAACCCCAGACACAAAGGAGAGGTTGGATCCTTTCAGACTTCTTTCACACTACATAGTTATAGCACTATGGTATCAGTTTAACTGCCAGGGGTGCATCCTATGGAATTCTGGGATGGGAAGTTTTGTGAGCTCTGGGGAATAGAATTTGAATTGTCTCATTAAGCTACAAATCCCATGTTTGCATAGGATGGGGCCAGGGCAAGTGGTCCCAGAAACGTTCTAATTGTATAGTGTGTAAGAGTCCTCAGAGCTTGGAATAGTTATTACTTGGAACTACAATGCTCAAAACCTTCTAGTCAGAATGGCCAAGTGAACATGCTGGTTCCGAGATGCTGGGGGTTATTCATACTGTGAAAATAATCCAGGATGAATCCAGGATGAATTTCCGTTGTTCTTACGCATTCCAAATGCACCTGATTAAATTGTGGGAGCTGCCAAAACCCCCACTTAATCCGGGATAATTGATATCAGGTGTTTCCTTGAGATTTTAAAAAAGATTTGCATCGTCAGTAGTGTGAGTAACTAATGCAAATAGAGCTAAATAGACTCTGTATACCTTGAACGTGTTCCAAAGGCATTCTCATTGTCGACTCCATCTTTATTCAAGTGCTGACACACGTGAGCAACCAAACTCCCAGCGATGTGCATCAATACGGTTCCATAGTGTGAATAACAAACTCGGAATGCTTGAGTGAGATGATTCTCATTGTCGAACTAAACAAACAAATAAAAAAAAGACATCTGAATGACTCCTGGGAATTGTCCAAAACCATCATTTTCCAGTCTCTCATCTTCCTCATCAGAGGCAATAGGCACACTGTATTTGAGCTGAGCCTCGTGGAGGCCTGTGAAGTAGTCCGACCAGCCCAGGACAGGAATGGTTGGCTTGCGGTCCCGGGGACACATATGGCCCTTGGTCTGATTTCATGTGGCCCCTTGTCTGATTTCAAAAGCCTCCTGCCAGTGATCAATCCAGCCCTTTGTTAGAGCATTCTGTTTCTTCCTCAGGGGCTTGGTACATGGGGAAGGGAAAATGGAGAGAGAAAAGTTGAGTGGAGCTTCTCAATCTTTGGTTCTTGCTCTGTCCAGAATAGGTTTGAGCCCCTCTTATTACTTCCAGGGCATCCCTGACTAGGACCTAATAGTATTGGACCTTGCTGAAGTGTTCAGTCTGGCGACCCTGTTCCCTGAATGAATCTATCAGAGGGGAAAAGTTGCCCAAGGAGATACTAGGATTTTATACAAAAGTTATGTTAACTGCTTATTGCTTGATGATATTTTTTATTTCCTGCCTCTTTCCCCAAGAACTGTATTTAATTCTTTCTGTACTGTATTTAATTCTTTCACTACTGGAAAATTTGCAGTGTCAATGGTTTCACTGAGGATTCAGTGAAACCATATGCACTTTTACATCTGCTTATTAAATGGAAAGACAACTAGGGGATGGATGGTTATTTAACAGTGTGTGCATGGGAGGGGGAGTTGGGAGTGAGTGGAAGGATGGGTATCCCTCCCCTCCATGAGTAATTAGCATTTTCAGGGGTGGTATTGACCTCCTTCTTTTCTACTTGCCATAATCCTGATAATAATCAGCTCTCCTGTCTTGTAGGTGCATTGCAAGCTGTTGTTGTTTTTAAGGGTACCTGCTGAATGGCCTTTTAAAAAAAAGATACTCACTGAATGTACACCGAGAGGCAGCATGGTGTAGTGGTTTGAGCATGGGAGCATGACTCTGGAGAGCAAAGTTCAAATTTCCGTTTGGCCAAGGAAACCCACTGGGTGAATTTGGGCAAGTCACATTCTCTCATCCTCAGAGGATGGCAGAGGCAACCCCCCTCTGAAGAAACCTGCTAAGAAAATCCTGTGACAGGGTTACCATAAGTTGGAAAAGGCTCGAAGGCAAACAATACACACACTCAATGTACAGATACCCTGCAAGCACTCTCTGTTATACGATTTCTTTCAGGTACAGTCCTTTTCAGAGACAAGACACAGCCTTGTGTTCTCAGCTCTTGAAAATTCTGCCCATTCTGTATCAAGATAGGCTGAACCTAGACACACATATAAATACTGCAGATTGGTATAACTTCTCCTTTTGCAGAAATTACTCTTTCAGATTTAAAACAACATACACACACAATGTACATCACACTGCAAGGGCAGTGAATTCCATCTGCCATTTTATTGCCTGCTCAGTTTGACTGGAGGGTTCTTGATCATTCACAATGGCTGTCTGCCTACCACAATACTGTGAGATCACAGTGTTGGAGAGTATGTACAGCTGTATCTGCAGATAACACTGTTATTCAAACTGATGTAAACCATTAATAACTGCAATTGCTGCAGTTATTACTTATGAAAGTGAGAAGCCTTACAGCCACTTATTTACAAATAATGTGCTCACTACAGAGTCCAAGAGAGGTACACTAGTTTTGTTGTATATCACTGATAATGTCAGGTGTATCTCATCGGTGGCTGTGATGCTTCCAAGACTAGTGCTCTTAACAGGAGAACTGGTAACTACAGAAGCAGTAAATGCACTTATTCTCTGGAGAAAGAAGAGCTTGGAAAATATTTTTTTTAAAACTAAAACTTATCCTCTAGCTAGGGACCATGTCAGCTGTGTGATTGTGGGAGTTTTACTCCCCAAAATTTACTGGCCCAAAGCTCTGTGCAGGAGTCAGAATCTTCCTGTGATGACTGTAGATTAAAACAGCAGCAGTGCAATCTGAAGACTGTTTTGACTTGCGTATAATAAATGAATAACACAATTGTGATACTGAATATATTTAAAGGTGCAGAAACACACATGCATATTCTTTCAATGTTCCATGTTATATAGAAGAAGCCTTTGCAAAAGACAACCATCTATAGTCGACATGGGGAACATGTGACCCCTCTGAGTTTTGGACTGCAATTCCATTAGCCCTAGTTAGAATAGCCAATGGTGATGGATGCTAGGAAGTGGAGTCTATTAATATCTGCACCCTCTTGTTCGTTGCTTTCTCTGGCCTCTGCTCATATTGTCAGTCATTCATCTTGGAACTCAGTTTAAGTAACACTGACAGCTGCGATTCTGTCCCATTTGGGGAGGGGAAGTGGTGGAATAATGATGGGGAAGGACAAGGGACTTCAAGGAATAGCAGCAAATTAGGTGAGACATTAGCCTTTCAGTTGCCCTCAGTGTCTGGGTAGTCCTTTACTTCTTAACAGAGAAAGTAGTATAAATATGTCAAGTACTGTAAACAGTCTTGTTATTTGCTATCAAGTCAACTTTGATGATGACCCTATGAATGAGAGACCTTCAAGAATCCTGGTCATCAGCTGCCCTGCTCAGGTCTTGCAAACTCAGTGCTGTGGTTTCAATCAATCCACCAATAGTGCAATCTTTCTCTTTTCCTACTGCCTTCCACACTATCAAGCATTATTATGTTTTCCAATGAGTCATCTCAGTTGTTGTCCAAAATACAACAACCTCAGTTTAGTGATCTTTGTTTCTAATGAGAATTCAGACTTGATTTGCATCGCCCCATTCATTTGTTATTTTGACAGTCAATTATATCCATTGAACTCTAATATTTAAAATGAACTGATTTTCTTCCTGTCACTTTCCTTCACTGTCTGGCTTTCCGAGCCATATACAGCATTCAGAAATGTGATGGCCTGGATGATTGTGACTTTGGTATTTAATGATATGTCTTTATACTTGAAGATTTTATCTACTTCCTTCATGGCTGTCCTTCCTAATCTTAGTTTTCTTCTAATTTTTTGACTATAGTCTTTGTTTTGCTTAATAACTGACCCAAGGTATAGGAAATCTTTATTTCAAAACCTTTATTACAGAATGAACACTCTTAATCTGATATTTTATGGTTCCATGTAGCCCTAGCCACAGAACTGCTTTCAAAAGATCACGGAGGTTGGAAACATAGCATTTTAGGATCAAGAATTCAAGCTCTTTTGAGGAATTTTAGCAGACAGGGCAGGTCAACTTGTAAAGTAACTGATCTTGGACAAAGGAAGGCCATGGTTCAAACCAGCTCTGGCCATATGGTGGCAGCAAATCTCAATGTTTGAAAGTAATTACCATTGCAAGGTGTACTGTCAGGAACCCTCCTGGCTAGGGGATAGAAAGAATGCATTTGAAATGATATGTGAATTGTTTCATGCAGATCAGCCTCTTGAAACATGGTTTGCCAGCCAGGTTTTTGTGTGCCAGCCCTAGGAATTGTGTTTTGAATACCAGCTAAATGTTAACCGGAAGAGAAAATCATCCACCAATGACATTTATTTTAGTAACCGTAAAAATAAAAGTAAAAAAACACTTGAGCATGTACAAAGTTCCATTTTCATCATCACTGAGCAAAAAACAATGTTGACACCACCTCTCTGGGATTAGAAGGATAGGCCCCAAGCTCAGAGCATATGCATTTAAAAGCAGGTTTAGTGTTTGTGATTTGAAGGAAACGTAAAGATGGGTAGAGTGTCTCTTTCTCCCATGGGTTTTAAATACATTTGAGACTATTTCTCAGGAACCCCTAAGGCTGACTCAATAGTTCTGCAGGTTCTGTGATGGCTGTTATAAGTCAGTCTGCCCAGCTAGGTGCCTTGCTGTTGTGTTGTACTGCAACATCATACTTGGTCAATATGGCCAACAACGAAATGGACTAGACATTACTGCTAAATGCTTAAGGACTAATACTTATTTTCAAAGGTGTACTCACTATGCAATGATATACTTGCTATTATAAGGCAATGAACATTCCCCACAATGAAGACTCTGCTTTTTCTAATGTTTAGCTTAGATATATGTAAAACAAGTTGTCTTTCTGGGTTTTGTATTTCAAACATAAGAGGTACATTGGTTAGAATAAATTTTTGCTTTTAACACTGGGTTTCCCAGCTTTTTAACTTGCACCAGTATCACCAGTCCCTAGTAGTAAAGCATCTCAGAATAACCTCCACAGAGACTTAGGTTAAAAGTCAAAGTGTTAGGCTTTAACATGCATAATACTCTGTTGTTATTTTTCTCCAGTATCTAAAAGGGTTCTTATAGGCATTTATAAAAACAATGTCGTTTTTCCCAACCTAGTGCACACTCTCCAGATGGACTGAACTTTCATTCTTACTCCTGTTTGCTGGGGATGGTGGGGATTATAGTCCAAATCATCAGGGAATGGTAACAGATTGCAAGAAGCTGTCTCCAAATCTTGTATAGAGAATGGCACTGGCATACACATACGCAAACACACTCACAAGTTAAGAGTCATCCTCTTGATCTTCTTGTGTTTCAGTGCTGAGATCGTGGAACTGTGAAATCGGTTGTGGGATTTAAGCTCTTGTTAATATAAGCTCCAAGGGGACTTCTCTGCTCTAGTACAAAGAGATCATGTCATGTTAAGATTAAGAGATCAGAGGTTTTAAGAATAAATATACATTAGCATCCATTTTATTGAGTGCCCTGCTATTGTAACCTCTCTCTTTTGAAAAACGATGTCCTGTGTCCTTTCTGATTTTTTAAAACAAACAGTCTGGGTTGAAGATAGGGTTGAAAAGAAAGCGACTAAAATCAGGGCGTCATCTGCCCCAGTATCACATATTCACAAACAACGTTTCAATATCCAAAAACAAATCTACAGCATCACAGTTAATAAACCTCTTCCAGGTTATATGGAAATTTATATTTCAGAAGAGAACTCTTTTGCTCAGTTAAAGTGAGGCATCAGGTGGGTTAGGAACCTGACTAAATCTGGAATCTTAAACATGTTACGTAATTGGATTCTCTCTCACATGCACATACCCAATTCTGTTAGATCAATACACATTTTTTTTAGTATTATATAAAGCTCTGGGTCCCTTTAAGCATGACTTCCCTTTGGGCTTCAGCATCCCTTAATCTGGCCCTGTGCACATGCATACCAGGCTAAAATAACTGTCCTTGTGGATTCAGAACATCACATGGACACCCATGCCTCTGGACTAGAATGCTAAACAACAGCTTCTGCCACCTCTGGTTGCTTCTGCTGCTTGCAACAAAGGAATGGCAAATTCCTGAAGTGCAAACATGATTGCTGTAGGATTCCCACCAGCTCCAGCCAACAAGGCCAACGATCAAGGATTATGAGAGCTGTAGTACAAAAGGCTGTCACCCCACTTTTCTTGGTAGTAAACAATCAGATGTGAGGTGGTTTTTCCGAGGCTGGATTTGAACCAGAAGCCTGTTTTCATTACCTTGAACAAGTGAAACTCTGTAAGAAGAAATTAGCATGGACCACAAATGTGGCAACAGCCTCTTTAGGAAATGGAACACTGGACTTTGTAATGTAATTAGAGTAGTAATTTGTAGTGTAGTAATCACCAGTAGTAAATGACCATCATTTCAAATGGTATCTAGTGAGGCATAAGTATCCTGTAGTACAGGGATGGGAATTATACAGCCCTTTAAATGTTAAATTGCAACTTCCAGAAACCCTTGGCGTCAAACCTATCAAATGCATTGTTGGAGGGTGAATCAACACATAAGTAAATCATACAGATTCAATGAACCTACTCTACCTGGGACCAAGGATCAGGCCAGCATAGTCAAGGGCAAGGAATGTAGGAAACTATGGTTTAACAATAACTGCAAGGCCATACCAGTTTCATACCACTGTATCCCCAGATTTTCAACATGTCAACACTGCTATGCGAATTTATATGCTCCAAATGTTTAGATTTTGTAGGGATAGTCCCAAGGAATTATTATTATTGTTGTTGTTGTTGTTGTTGTTGTTGTTATGTTTATTATGTTTATACCCTACTTTCCTCCCAGTAGAGGGACTCAAGGTGACTGTCATCCCACTTGTTCTGTTGCTTTTTAAAAGTCCCAGGCTGCACCTGCACTGCATAAATAATGTAGTTTGACACCACTTTTACTGCCATGACTCAGTGTTATGGAAGCTTGGAATATGTAGTTTGTTGTGGCAACAGAGCTCTCTGACAGAGAAGGCTAAATGTCTCAGAAAACTACGGATCCCAGAATGTTATAGCATTGTTGTTGTGTACCTTCAAGTCATTTCTGATTTATGGCGACCCTAAGAAAAATCTTCCATGGGGTTTTCTTGGCAAGCTTTGTTCAGAGGGGGGTTTGCCATTGCCTTTCTCTGAGGCTGAGAGAGTGTGATTTGCCTAAGAGGCCACCTAGTCAGTTTTCATGGCCGAATAGAAATTCAAGTCCTGATTTCCAGAGTTGTAGTCAGCACTCACATTATTACGCAACACTGGCTCTATGATGATTAAAGCGGTGTCAAACTGTATTATTTCTGCAGTGCAGATGTAACCCAAGCTTCTCTCTCCTCCTCCCAATGTCCACCTTTGTGCACAGCTTACTTCAGTTATTGCAAACTGAGTTCAGTGTAAAAGTAGTTTGCAATGCATTCCATTAATTCAAGAAGAGGTAGAAGAGAAGAATGGGCAAAATCTTGCTCTGCCTTGGAGACTCGGACAAAAACAAACTGCTCCAGCCTTTCTTACTTTGTGTGCTCCTTCTCATTAATAACTTTTGCCACCTTGACCACACTCTGATGTTGCTAGGCCATACATGTCTCAGTTTTCATCTGTGAAATGTTAGAAAGGGTATGTGCAATAAGCCATGACTCTACCCTATCTCAACACATCTTTTGGTACTGAAAGCCATTTCTACAACATTTTCACTAGGGCTGGAGAAGATAAGGCAATCCCGATTTTTCAAAAAAATTATTATTTGAATAAACTCTCCATAGGATATCCAAAACACTATTAACCATTGCATTTTCTTGGTTTCAACCACCCACTTCTCCTGTAAGTACCCTTCTCTCTCTAACAATTTGGTGTAGCAGTCCAGAGAAATCAAAGCAGATGAGTCAACAGCCATTGCATAGTTCAGTTTCCTGAAGAACCTTATTAAACATTTCTTGTCTTTCTCCAATATTTTGTTGTAGCACCTCACTCCAAAATTGCAGCCTTGGAGGATTCAAATATTTTTCATTTGTGCTGGAAAATGAAATAAAGGGTATCCGTTCCTCAATAAACTTGTCAGATTTAATTTCTTTTTAAAAAAGACACATTTTGTAAGAAGGCTTTCATAAAGAGTAATTGTTCATATGCCGTATTTCTACAGTTTATAAGATAACCCCTTCAGGTTTCACCAAGACCTGATTATCTCCCTGTTGCCCTCAACAATTTAGTGGTAAAAGCTTGCCATGGGATTTTTCTCATTTTCTCCTTCAAAAATTGAGGTCCAGAATATTGATGTGCTGCAGTGCACAGCATTCCTCACCATTGGTTATGCTGGCCAAGACTGATGGGAGTTGCAGTCCATCAATGTTTGGAGGGTCTCAAGTTGAACATTGCTGATTTATGGGGGAAAGTGTCTAAATTCATCAATGTATTTTCACCTCATCAATTAACACATGACTCTTAGGAATCAAATCTGGAGCCTTGTACATAGAATAATATGATTGTCGTTCAATTATCCTAGGACAGCTAGAACATCAGAACCTAGGTTCTAACATGAATGTAAGAAATATTTGACACATTGCCTTGGAGATTGGCGGGTTTTCCTTTTTTTGGAGGTATGTAAACAAATGTTAGATGGACAACTTTTAGGAGTGCAATAGTTGTGTATTCCTGCATGGCAGGGGTTGGACTGGATGGCCCTTGTGGTTCCTTCCAACTCTAAGATTCTATGTTGCCTTTATATTGGGGCTCACTCTGAATGATCTTATCTCCTCTGCCAATAAAAACATTCCCTTCTAAACTCAGATTGATCAGGGCTGCTTCTCATTACTCAACAGTGAAGGGAAGATCCTCTGTACATGCTTAAAGGCAATCCCTTGTTTATGAGCCGAATAGCAGCATTCTAAAGAATTAATGTCCTGGAGCAAAAGTCACGAGCAGAACACTCCCCAAAATACAGTAGAGGTGGCTTACCACAGTTTGGAAGTGAAGCATAGCTGTTTGTTGTTGTGTCTTCAAGTTGTTTCCGACTTATGATGACCCTAAGGCAAACGTATCATGGGGTTTTATGGACAAGCTTCTTCAGAGATGGTTTGCCATTGCCATCCTCTGAAGCAGAGAGAGTGTGACATGTCCAAGGTCACCCAGTGGGTTCTCATGGCCGAACCAGGATTCAAATCCTGGTCTTCCAGAGTTGTAGTCCAATGCTCAAGAAGCATAGATACCTGTTCCGATCTAAAAGGAGCATATGTGACCAAGACCATTAACATTAGAGTCTGATATTACTGAATTGCACCGCTGAGTAAGCCCTGGTTCAGACTGAGGTCTGTTTCTGGTGGATCAAGAAATGCTAAAAACACACAGAGACAATGCATGTGTGAAATCAGGAGTGAACAAATACAAAAACACTTGTTACTGCTGCCCCTCCAACAGCTGTGCCATGTCACCATCAGGACAACCCGTTCTCCAGCTTTAGCAAAATCAATTATTTTTATCCTGCCAGCTTATCCCTTGGCTCAGTTAAATAGAGCCAGCCTGTGTATTTATGTAACAGCTCATCTGACACTTCTAAAGATGGTACCAAAACATAGAAGAGGTCACGAAATGGAAAGAAAGCTAGTGCAGCCAGAAAAATAGGCATCTGTGAGCATTTCATATGGGGACACCGATCTGGCAGCTCTTCAGTTATCTTAGCAGAGAAAGTGGGTCAGGGACTGCAAGGAAATTTATTTGTTTAGACTACAATGAACGTATCTCATAGCCAGCACTGGCCAGACTGAGTGACATTGTTGGAGTTGTAGTCCAGAAAAGTAACTTTTCCATGTTCTGGGGAAAAAATGAGGAAAATTTGCTGTCTAAAAAAATGGAATATGATATGACTGCCACCAAAACATACGTTCAGTTATAAGTACCTGAGTGGCTGTGTGTGTGTGTTTATCTTGGGCTTTTTGGATTATAAAACTGAATATCTGTGAACATAAAATATCCAGTAAAATTTCTAGACCACTACCTATCTTTAAAAATTTATTGTCATAGCAGTTCCACATTTCCTCCTCTTTCTAGCACATAAAACACTGAGCAATGTAGTCTGAAAGGATGACAGACCTCATCACTGATTTATAGGGCAGTCATGCCTTTGGAATTGAGGTTCTTCCTCTCTCCCTTACTAGAGGAACATACAGGAGGAGGGAGTTATGGTGTTAAAAATCATAGAGGAGGAGGGAAAAATAAACGGGGAAAAAATAAAGGAACAGTTTCCTTCTACATGCAGGCAGGGGAAGGGAAGTCTTTTTGCTGTCAGCCCTTTGCTTTTCCCTATATGTTTGCAGTGGATGCTCAAGACCCTTTAAATACAATGGCTTAGCAAAATAGTGTGCCTTATGTAAAATGGTAAAAATCAGGGTTTGTTTTTTGGAATTTATATTTTATTGAATATTTTTAAGCCATGGATGCTTGAATCTGTGGATAAAAAAATCAGTTGATGTGGAGGGCGGACTGTAATAATAATAATAATAATAATAGGTTTGTGTTAGTCAACATCAGTGCTGAGGAGGGCTGCCGGACCCTTTGCTTGCTTGCTAGTCTGTGTGCTCTTTCCTTCCCTTTAGTCTCAGTCTCCTTCCTTGATGATGAAGAAGGCAAAAAGGGGGTTGAAATGGTTCTGATAGGAGGCTGGACTACTCCCGGCTGGGAAGGAGGGAGGGAAGAAAGAAAGAAAGAAAGAAAGAAAAGGGCAAAGGTTGATTGTCACTCAGCTGTTCAGCTTGCCTTTCTCCAGTGGAGTCGCCACTTGACAGGCAATGCTCAGGTCCATCCAGCCATCCTTTGCCTTGGCTCCTGTCACGTGGCTGCTCTGCTATGAGGAGAAGGTGGGCTGAGCAACTTTTGAGCCTTTGTGGACCCCATCATGGCTCCACGGACCACAGGTTATGAACATCTGCTCTACAGTGTTACAAGATCCGTCCCTGTTCTGAAGTGTTGATGCAGTGTGTCTAGCCAGATATGCATGTATTTGTGCATGTTTGTATAAACCTTTTTTTTAGAACAAGTACAATTTTACAAAAATTTTGCTCACAGCTCATTTCAAGATTCCCGTTTCCAGTTTTAAGTGCTACAAATCTGCTGGTCTCTTTGGAATATGAACATTGAAAATTTCTGAATTCTGCAGGAAAGCTGAATTCTTGTCCAGCTGAATACGCATAAGCCAAATGCTGGCTAGAGCAGATAGTTTAAAAGGACTAAAATAATCTACCATATGGCCCTGGAATATAGGTTTTATCCCCATCCGACAAAGAGGATAATAAGCTGAATAGAAGCTCTAACTTATTTAAAGTTAAAAATTAGATATAATGAATATACTACACACAAGCGTCCAGGCAAAATCCAAAGACGATTTAATATAAATGAAACAAAAATATCTCTCTCTTGCCTTCCCTTCCTTTTTTACACACACACACACACATGCACACAGTTATTTCTCCTTGCTTAACCCTGACCACTAAATCCTCTCCCCCTCTCTGCAAAGCTCTTCAGAACTCATCATCATGCAGGATGTTAAACAAAGTCTGAGGTTGGGGTGGGAAAAGGAAACTGACTCCTATCAAAGCCATATGGTCTGTACTTGGGCCACAGTCTTAAAATGGAATGCCATACGTTGGAGTCAGCTTCAAGGCACATAGCAATAACAAGACTTTGCTTGTAGCAATCTGGAGGAAGCACAAGAAATCATCCTAGGGCAGACTCCATGCAACCATAGAATCATAGAATCATAGAGTTGGAAGAGACCACAAGGGCCATCCAGTCCAACCCTCGGCCATGCAGGAACTCTCAATCAAAGCATACCCAATATATGGTTATCCAGCCTCTGTTGAAAGACCTCCAAGAAGGAGACTCCACTACACTCCTTACTGTCAGGAAGTTCCTCCTAATGTTGAAATAGAATCTCTTTTGCTGGAGCTTGCATCCATTGTTCCCAGTCCTGTTCTCTGCAGCAGCAGAAAACAAGCTTGCTCCCTCCTCAATATGACATCCCTTCAAATATTATAATAATAATAACTTTATTACAGCCATTTGGCCAGCACACTTCAAATATTTAAACAGGGCTATCATATCACCTCTTAACCTTCTCTTTTCCAGGCTAAACATCCCCAGCTCCCTAAGTCGTTCCTCATAGGGCATAGTTTCCAAACCCTTCACCATTTTAGTCGCTCTCTTTTGGACATGCTCCAGTTTCTCAACATCCTTTATGAATTGTGGTGCTCAGAACTGGACAAAGTATTCCAGGTGAGGCCTGACCAGAGCAGAATAGAGTGGCACTATTACTTCCCTTCTATTGATGCATCCTAAAATCACATTGTCCTTTTCAGCTGCCTCATCGCACTGTTGACTCATGTTCAACTTGTGGTCTACTTGGATTCCTAGATCCCTTTCACATGTAGTCTCCTCAAGCCAGGTGTCTTCCATCCTATAGCTGTGCATTTCACTTTTCCGCCCTAAGAGCAGTACCTTACATTTCTCTGTGTTGAATTTCATTTTGTTAGCTTTGGCCCAGCTAACCCATAG
Source organism: Sceloporus undulatus (assembly GCF_019175285.1). NCBI lineage: Eukaryota > Metazoa > Chordata > Lepidosauria > Squamata > Phrynosomatidae > Sceloporus > Sceloporus undulatus. Next base: position 82,425,663 of record NC_056527.1, on the reverse strand, counting down.
ACTACAGTCTCTCTCTGATCCCATAAGGTGGTGTTCTGGATTTCACTTGCCCCAGGATTGTCCTTAAAACTGCTGGGGAACACAGAATGTGTTGATTCCCCAGTTCTGAAAATCTACAATCCAGCTGTTCTTCAGTTCTGTTTCCATCCTTGTGTGTTTGTGTTGTATGCCTTCAAGTCATTTCCAACTTATGGCAGCCCTAAGGCAAACCTATCACAGGGTTCTCTTTACTAGTTTCTTCAAAGGGGGTTTGCCATTGTCACCTTCTGAGGCTGAGAGAGTGTGACTTGCTCAAGGTCACACAATGGGTTTCCGTGGCTAAGAACGGGATTTGAACCCTAGAGAGCTGGGTATTTTCATTGTTCCTGGAGGATCAAGCCTTGAATACTAATGATCTTTTTTTCTCCTGTTGTTACTCGCACAAATCTTTGCTCATCAGAGAATTATCTCATCTTTACAGAGATAGACTCATTTATTCTAATTATAGGGGTACTATAATGATTCCTGTTAATAAGCCTCTTCAGCTGATGTAATTTGCATCTTCAGTCCCTCCCACTCTCTTCCTCGCAACCCATAGAAATGAAAATTAAATATCAAGCCCAAAATTAAATGCAATTTTGTTTGCTTTAGGTTTGGCAGTCTTAAAACCTCTGAACCCAGAATCACAACCACTTTTGACAGCATTGCAATAAAAGGCAAAGGGGGCTGTCATGTCTGGATTTTTACAAGCAAATTCTGAGAAGGAGAGCTTAGGGATATTGCTCTTTTCTCCCGCTCTCAAATTCTTTTTCGATTCTAATTCTTTTCTGCTTTTTACCGTCTTTTGTTGTGTTTGCACAGGAAACAGATGGAATGACCCCCTCCCTCCCAATATCATCTCTTGGGAACAACTGAGGGCCAGTTTGGCCTGTTTCTGCCCTCTGACTTCAACATGAATGGATTGCTAATTAGAAGGGTTTTGAACTCAAGGAATGCTCCAGGACTGTAATTCTGGGTGTGATATCACAGCTATGTCTTATGAGCGAAGCCAGTCATTTGGGAGGTGTGGAGAAGGTAACATAGGCCTGTCATTTCCTGAGGCAACTGCACGGACTCATTGTGATGTGCAGGATCTCTGAAACCCCCCTCCACCTTCTTCCTTCCTGTCCTGCCGACTCCCAAGCTAGAGAATAATTTTAAACAAGTCTCCCCATTTTGCTTCTTCCCATATCTTCCCTCTGGGCTGGAATTCTTTCTGTCTCCCTTCCCTCCCCCAGAATACTGCAGCAACATCAGGACATCATAGGCTGCCCTTACATTCACACAGTGGTGTCAAAACAATTGTTAAATACCTAAAGGAATGGTCCTTTCGGTTTCTCTCAGCACCCGCTTCTCACCTCCCATGAGCATCTCATCTGTCACATATCATATCTACTGTCAAAAGGAGATCCAGGCAGGGGAATATGGGAATATCCATCCCTTATCAACAGCCCCAGGCATCTGGCCAAGAGATGATGATCCTGTATGCCTTTGAGCACATAAATCACTCTTCCAGGTATCAAGGCTAGTGATCTAGCCTTTGTTGTTGTTAACTGTCTTCTGGACTCATGATGACCCTATGGATGAAACATCTCCAAGACCCCCCTGTCTTCCACTGCTCTGCTTAATTCCTGTAACCCCTACTTGCGACCTCCTTAATAGAGTCCATCCATTTAGCATGCAGCCTTCCTCTCTTCCTACTTCCTTCCACCTTTCCCAGTATTATTGTCTTTTCCAATGAGTCCTTCCTTATTATTATGTATCCGAAGTAGGACAGCCTCAGTTTGGTCATCTTGGCTTCCAAGGAGGTTTCCTGCTTGATCTGCTCTAGGATCTTTCTAATTGTTGTTACTTGCTGTCAAGTTGACTTTGACTTATGCTGACTCCATGAATGAGAGGACTCCAAGAGACTGTACAACAAAATACAAAATCCACATAAGGACAATATCTTTATTGGTCAACTGAAATGAATAAAATATATCTTGGAAGCTTTCAAAACTCAACTGGTTTCATCATCAGAAACAAAACATCAGCAAAAGATGTTTAAAAATCATACAAATCTCAATTTGTGTGTAGTAGTCGTCTCCTTTTTAAATGCTTCTCAGTCTCAAATACATGTAGAATGAAGGCGTGAGTGCTACTGTTCAATAAACACAAAGGCAACACACACACACACTTATCAAATCTACTTCACAGCATTTGCTGTCCTGGCCAATGTCTCCATGTAATGGGTTCTTCACAGCAACATATTCTTGCCCTGGCTGCATTGACAAAGCCAAGAAGGATGCATATCACAGATTAAGCAGCAAGGGTGGGGGTTCCTCATAAACTATTCAGCATTTTACTCAGGGAACAAAGCTGCTCATCCATCACTGTCAAGGAACATAATTAATGGTGACTTGCCGTCTGGGCTACCTCAAAAGGACAAAGGGGACTTGGGCAGTTCCACTGAGGCTGTCTATTGATGTGTTTGAAAGGCTGAAAAAATTAGTATAAAATGTAAACTCCAGCAAAAGGTTGTAGGAAAAGATGGTGGTTTTAACCACTGTCTCTGGCTGCTCCAAAATCAGACTGGTGTTACTTTTACATTAGAGCCCTACACAATAAAGCTGCTGAAATATTTCTATTTCATAATTATGGTATCTGGAAGTGAAGTTAAAAGTTCTGTTTTGCACACTTAGGTCTGACATACTGACACATTACCCAGCAGTAGCACAGGATCCCCATTGCCAAAATCCCATTCAGCAAAGGTCCTTGCCAGTGTTAACTGTTATGTTCCTGCTTGAAGATCCAAAGACCACCCTTTCCACATCCCTTGGTCTAAAGTTTTTGTTGTTATAATTTCTGAGTTGTGGTGACCCTAAGGCAAACCTATCATGGGGTTTTCTTGGCAAGTTTCTTCAGAGGGGGTTTGCCATTGCCATCCTCTGAGGCTTGAGAGAGCATGACTTACCCAGTGGGTTTCCATGGCTGAGTGGTAATTCGAACCCTGATTGTCAGAGTTGTAGTCCAGCACTCAAACCACTATACCATGCTGGCTGAAGTTTAGAAAACATTTAATGAGCTAAGAAGGGACAATGGGGATGTATGAACCAAATGGGAGTAATGGTTGTAAAAGACGTTACTTGTAGTAAAAAATCTTCTGCTGATGATCAAGACTATTTGTCCATCTAACCTGGTGATGTCTGCTGTGACAAGCAGCAGCGGTCTGGGTCATACAGAAAATTTTCTCAGGGCCAAAATTGGACAGGGCCTAGAGTTAAGTCATTGGGTCACTGACAAACACACGCATATGACAAATAGCAGTTTTGGGGAAGCAATTTGGCTTAGGAAAGCAGCATAGTGGAAGGAATTAGAACCCTTTCCTCCAGTACTGTTAGCCTGATCCAGTCCATGAACTCCTCTTGCAGTAGCTATTACCTTGTATACACAGGTAGCTCAACTGTCCCAGAGATCACCTGTTCACAACAGCTATTGCCAATATCTCACCCGTCAGGATTATGAGGTCTGAAAAATGCCTGTGTCCTCTTTGGAACAAAGGCTTCTTTATTAACTCCACAGCAGCAGTGGAAAGAGCATCATGCCCTGGAGACCCAGCTTGCTGTACCATGTCTCCCTGAATATCTCTCTTTCCATTGTGCTGAAGAGTTCTCTGAGTGATTCAATATCTCTCCACCCAAATCTATAGCCCTGCAGTTTCTCTTGACAGAGAATTGAATATTGTGCAAAGCTACTTTGGCTGGAAGCCTTATCCTGTAATCAGTGCTCTGATCTTTCAGCCCAAGAGCTGCCACTTGGAGGTGATTCTCTGTTTTCATTACTGCTGGCTTCATTCTCGGCCTCTTTTGTCAGCCTTTGTGCCTTGGTGCCAGTTTAGAGAGGGTAAGCGATCTACCCTCTGCTCCACACCTTGCTGCAGGCTAGGGCAAAGTCGGAAGTGAATCATGGATGCCAAGGTGAGGAGTAAGGGATGATCTGGGAGAAAGCCACAAAATAAACTTTCCCACCAGAGTGTCACTTGCATTGAACTTTCCTTTGTGGGAAAAATGAAGAAGAGGGAATGAGTAGGTACTTGTTCAAACAGGAGAGATTGCTTCACGGACGAAAAGCAACACACTTAAACATAAGTTTAGCAGTTAATTTCTGAGAAAAGACTCATCAGTGCCTAGAATCAGTGCCATCCTTATTACTTCAGGTTTTCCCCAGTTCTGGCACTGGAATATAGAGTTTAAATGTTAATTTTTTAATTGCAGCTCCTATATCCCCTCCCCCCCCCACACACAACTATACTGGCTGGGTTTTATAGGAGCTACAAAGACATTGTCTTAGTGTTGAACCATTGTCTGCTGTCAGTAACAGACTGGATGAGGACAAACAAATTGGAACTTAATCCAGACAAGCCAAGAGGAGCTCCTGGTCATTTGAAAGGCAGATCAGGGAATAGGGACTCTGTCTGTGCTGGATGGGGTTACACTCCTTTTGAAAGCTCAGGCTCGCAGCTTGGTATGTTCTCCTAGATTCTACTCGGAGCCTGGAATGCCCAGTTTTAGCAGTGGCCAGCTAAAACAGGTGTGCTACCTGCACCTTTTTCTTGAGACATCTGATCTGGCTACAATGCCACATACCATTTGGACTACAGTACTGTAATACACTCTATGGAGGGCTGCTTTTGAAAACTGTTCAGAAACGTCAGTCGGTTCAAAATGCTGTCACCAGAATTCTGACCTGGGGTCAGTTACAAGTAGCATAACTCGCTTGTTAAAACAGCTTCACTGGCTACTGGTTTACTTCCATACACAGTACAATGTACCGGTGATGACCTATAAAGCCCTATGTGTCTTAAGTCCAGACCATCTGAAAGACAGTGAATCTGATAGGATTTTACAATGTCTGTGCCACTATCTTAGAACTTTATCGCACACCTTTTTTTGCCCGTTACGGGAACTGGAAGGGGACACTCATGTGCGCGCACGACCAATCAAAAACGGATTTTGCCGTTCCGCCCCCCAGCACCAAGTTGTCCATTTTCCTCGGTTGGAAAACTTCCAACCAGAACATTTAATGCCCCTCAGCACTGAATGGGGACGGCTTGGTGCTGGGGGATGGAACGGGGCCTTTTGGGGTATGCTTTGGTGTGCGATAATATCAGTTTTTGGCTGGTCACACATGCAAACAAGCGTCCCCTTCCAGTTCCCATAACAGGCAAAAAAAGGTGTGCAATAAAGTTCTTAGACTCACTTGGTGAGGACATGAAGGAGAGGAGAATTAGTTCTCAGTGGCGGCTCCCAATATCTGGAACTCCTTTTCATAGGAGGCTAGGCTGGTCCCCTCCCTTCTTTTCTTTCACTGTCAGGCAAACTTTTTTGTTTAAGCAAGCTTTTAATGTATAAGCAGGGAAACGTCTTAGTGGGGTGTGGGTTTTATTTTTATTTTATTTTATTTTACTTTTGTATGTCTTTTAAATTATTTTATAATGTCTAATGCAGACCTGCATAATTTAGCAGTAGGAAGGGGCCAAAATTAAAACAGGTTAACTTTTTGGGCCGCAGATAGGTTTCAATTAAATAGTGTATTAATTAATTAATAATTAATGTTATTAATATTAATTTCATCCTCATCTGCCTGGCCCTTTCCTCAAGAGAAAGCTGAGCAGCGGAGGAGCACTGCAAGTGTTCACCCATCCTCATCCTCAACCTTGCTCTCCTCAGGAGAAAGCCAAGCCATGTGAGGATTTTTCAGTTTTTGACTTGCTGTGAGATCCCACTCTGGGGCCCTTATCAGATGAGTGTGGAACTGGGGGTCTTTTGCACTGGGTGATTCGAATTCGCGTCATAACGCAATGTACTGTCATACCTGGGAGTCCTTCCGCATTGGCAGGATTCAAATTGGCCAATCCGCATTCGCGCGAAGTGCATTCAGTGCAGAATGTTTTGTCACACCGGTGCTCAACATGAGGATTGGCCGATTCGTATCGGCCGCCTCGCACATGCTCAGTGGTGCCCTGCATGGTTGCGACCTTAAACGCTTCCGGGGTGAAAGGGGAGGTCCCGTCATGACAGCGGCCTCCTCCTCCTCCTCCCGGCTTGAGAGGCAGCCTAGGCTGGCTCCCAAGCCGGGAGGAGGAGGAGGAGGCTGCTGGAACCGCGATTCCAGCGGCCCCCGCGCCTCTTCACTGCCTGGGATGCAGCCAGGGATGCCTCTCAAGCCGGGAGGAGGAGGAGGAGGCCGCTGGAACGGCCCCCCCCCGCTTCCCTGGAACCGGCAAGAGGAAAGACCCACCGGAAGTAAAAATTGGAATCTGGGGGTCTTGCGACGGAGTTCAGGACTGGGGATTCATACCAGACCCATTCGCACTGAGATCGAACAGAGCAAAAATCCAGGATATTGCCAATCCCCTTATCAGCGCACTGGCCAACACGCTCCAAAAAGAGGAGCCAGTACGCATTCAGTTCGGCAGCTCGCGCATTCACGTGAGTGCGGATTGGGCCATTCGAATGCTGGTATGATGGTACTTTGCGAAATAACGCGAATTCGAACCACCCAGTGCGCAAAACCCCCAGTTCCACACTCATCTGATAAGGGCCATAGAGAAAGGCATACAAATGAAATAAATAAATAAGTATATAATGCAGTCCCCAAACACCCACAAGACCACAACTACCACTCCTTATGTATATCCCTGTGACTGTGAACCAGTCCATCATACCAAGTTCCTCATAGGAAGGAAGGAAAATATCTCAACATGCTTGTTCTGGATGTGACAGCCTTCCTCCAATGACCCCCATCCAAATACTGCTGCATCTTTTTTGTGTCTGCTAAATGATCTCTGTTGTTGTGTTTCCTGTGAAGGAAGCAAGACCTGCCAAAGCTGTTTAAATGAACCAGCACTTGGGGAATGAATCATTAAAAACACATAATGAACACAATTCTGTTTCTGTCCCTCATTTTTCCTGCCCTCCCTCCTTTTCTTTCTTATGCATGCACACACAGGCCTAAGAAGATAAGAAACTGACTTAGGGCTCTTTCATACAACACAGTTGTAGCACTATATTTCACTTTAACAGCCATGGCAACTTCCTGTGAAAGTTTGTTTAGGAAGAGTATTTAGAACCCCCAATGAGAAATCTGTAAGGCCTCACCAAACTATAAACCCCAAGATATCATAGGATCATAGAATCATAGAATAATAGAGTTCGAAGAGACCGCAGGGGCCATCCAGTCCAACCCCCTGCCATGAAGGAAATCCATCCCTGACAGATGGCCATCCAGCCTCTGTTTAAAGACCTCTAAGGAAGGAGACTCCACTAAACTCCGAGGGAGTTTGTTCCACTGTCAAACAGCCCTTACTGTCAGGAAGTTCCTCCTAATGTTGAGATGGAATCTCTTTTCCTGGAGCTTGCATCCATTGCTCCGGGTCATAGTCTCTGGAGCAGCAGAAAACAAGCTTGCTCCCTCCTCAATGTGACATCCCTTCAACTATTTAAACAGTGCTATCATATCACCTCTTAATCTTCTCTTCTCCAGGCTGAATGCTGTCCTAACCGTTAAATTGGGATCATAGTGCTATAGATGGGATTTCTTGGCACTACTTCTTTAAAAGAAAATTTAGTACCAGAGGCAGAAACAGCACAGAAAGAACAGGGATACATTTCTGCACTATGTAGAGAGATCTTGTAGCACTTTTGAGACTAACTGAAAGAAAGAACTTGGCAGCATGAGCTATCATAGACTTTAGTCTACTCCCTCAGATGCTTTTGGTGGAGTATGCTGCCAACATCTTTCTTTCAGTTAGTCTCAAAGGTGCTACAAGATCTCTCTACATACCAATTCTACAGAGTAACACAGCTATGTCTTTGATTTCTGTACTATAAAGAAGAACAGTTTGATATATCCTATAGTACTTTTTTTTTAAATTAGAAACATGCACATGTGAAATGGAATAACCGGGTCAAATCTTGCATAAACAAAAACATTTTGAAACTTCTACACACCACTTGAAACCTTCATCCAAAACATCCCCAAGGATTATTATTTTTCTTTCACCACTTTTCTTATGGTTTCCTTTTGGGTGGCCAGGATTCTGGATTTATGTTTCTTTAACATGCTGGGTTACCTGGTGAGGCAAGCTTATCTGCTTTTCCTTTTTCTCTCTTGTCTAGCTGTTCAAACATGTTCAGTAAGGAATTCTGGAGGCTGCTGCTATTTATTCTGCCTGTTGTAGGCAGTCATTCATAGCTATGGTGGTTTGGCTAGAGCAGAACATTGCTCTCGCCTGGCTCAAGCGATGTGTAACGCTTTGCTTATAGCAGACATACTGCTGAAACCAGACACTGAAAGTCTGTATTCCTATAGTCCACTCTTACAATCTCTCTAATGCCAATATAGCTCTTTAAAAATTAAGTTTGATAGAGGACGGAGAACAAAATGGCACTTGGAACCTAAAAAGGACTTTGTGAAAAGGAGCTCCTTTGTCAGAAGCTTTGTTAACTGAGGTGTGTCTGTACTAGTTTATTGTAAGGTATCCTTCTTAAATATCTCGGTATATTTCTCCATATTTTTTCCATTTGACCTGATATTATCAGTTCTCCTTGCCAATGACTCTTCAGTGTCTCAGCTAGAGAGCCTTTCTTTCCATATACTCACAACATACTCTGTGTGTGTCTGTCTGTGCATACACCTTCAAATCAACTTATGGGGACACCATGAATTTCATCCCATTTTCTTACATGATCCTTTTGAGTGACAATGCGTGGGACTGAATTTGGGACTGTTCACATGTAAAATAAACTCTGTAACACTGAGCATTGTGTTTTCTTGCCTTTGAAACATTGGCCAGAATCCTGTATCAGCCACTGATTTAGTATACTTAACTAAGGCCCGGTGCAGATGGGTGAGAAGCGGCATTCCGGCGCTGATTCTAGGGTTCTGGAGCACGCAACAACTGCATGCTCCAGAACCCTAGTCTGTACGGATGCTGGCGTCATGGTGGCCTCCCATCCACACTGGGGCTGCCATGGTGATGCAAGCGCGGCACAGCATCCGCATTATCTGGGTGTCATGCTTGCATAAATGATGCACCACAGTGCACCAATGGTGCACTGATGACACTGTCTACGCGTGCCAAAAAGAACCCTTTTTTTCCGTGTGGAGGGATGCTACATGGTTTGGCTGCTGTCTCCAGAGGAAAAACAGGCGCCTCTAGCCCATGCTTTCGGGGCCATCTGGAGAGCCCCTAAGTAACTTTTCTTAGTTCAATGTCCCCCACCAAACCCACACTCTGTTTACTGGTATAATGGATCTTCTTCTTGCCATGCAGCTGATGCCTGATAAAACAGGTTTGGGGAGGGAGTTACAGTCATGATAACAGTTCACAATCATGACTAAGTAGAATGAAACAGATAAGGATGAGTCAATTTAAGTTACTGTTTTGTATTCATGACTGCTATTTTATTAAGTACATATCCATATCCATAGATTCTTTATCTTTGGATTCAACCATCCACAGCTTGAAAACATTCCAAAAAAGATATAAATTCCAAAAAGCAAATGTTGATTTTTCTGTTTTATATAAGGGATTCCATTTTACTATGCCATTGTATTTCATGGGACTTGAGCATCCACGGATTTTGTTATCCACAGAAGGTCCTGGAACCAAACCCCAGCAGATACCAAGGGCCCATTATAACTTATACAGGATTCCAGTAATTTCGCTCCTGATTTGTAGCAAATGAAATTGTTTGAATTAAATTGGTTGTGACGGTAAAGAATCAATTTGTCTGTGTTGTTTTCTGCCTTTCATTCTTTTCTGTCCTCGTTCCTTGAGCCCTCCATTTTAATCTTTAATAAGATCACAGTTGTGAGCAGACCCAATCGATACCCTTTGTCTTTGTTTCTTTGTTTCTCCTTGTGGCTGAGAAAACTCAGGCGATTCCCATCAGACCCAGCTGATAAGCACATTTGTATGGATGTCAGCAAGGGAAGTAAGAGAAAGATATATGCTCCAGTGTGTCAGAGAGAAGGAGAAAAGCAAACAAGGCTTAGTGCTGGGGCTGGAAGGTCATGTAAGGACACTGATCAGACTGGCAGAATCAGACAGCAAGCAGGTTCTTTGGCATTTGAATACACGGTTTTGTTTGGTAGAAGAGTTAATTGAGAGTTACTATACACACGCACAGATACACATGTCCTCTGAATTCCAAAAATGAAGTACTAACTGCATACTAATAAGACTTTCACATAACACCTCCCGTGAAACAAATAAAAAGAAAACCAAACACCCTTCCCTGGAAAAGCATTTCAATCAGGGGAGCCACAGGAATGGGAGAAGGTGGGGTGTATACAGACAATAACTGAATGCGTAGGGATTCCTTTTGTTGTTATACACAAGTGGTGCAGGCATTGCTAGATTCCTATGTTGTTCGCCTCCTGAAACAGCCTGCTGCTTGCCAAATTCATCTGATCTGTGTATGGAGCCCAGAGGGCCTAAATACCCTGAAGGCACCATATCCTGTCTGATCTTGAAGCTAAATAGGGTCAGCCCTGGTTAGTAGTTAGGTGGGACACTGCCAATGAATACCAGATGCTAAAGGCTATAAGAGGAAGGAACTGGCATAGCTACCAAGGGAAAACCGCCTTGCCTAAGAAAACCCTATGAAATTCCTAAGACAACAGGTGACTTGAAGGCGTGCAGAGACAGACAGACAGACAGACAGACACACATACTGAATCCAGTTCTCCCTTTCTACCCTTTATGCATGGAGCTGCTTCCCACAACGCCTATGTAGTGCTGCCTCTTTTACAGCTTTCATATTTTACCACAGAGTCCACCAGTATTTTGACTCAACCCACAATTTTAATCTCCTATCAAAATAGGATTTACATTCATGTTGCTGCATAAGCAGTTAAAGATGTTCCATACTTTGAATCAGTCATTAATCACAATGGAGACTGCAGTCAAGAAGGCTTGGTCTTGGAAAGGCAGTTATGAAGGAACAAAACAAAATGCTGAAGTAGAACACACTGTCTCAGAGTACAGTGGAGTTTCCTTCCTTGGAGGTCTTTAAAAAGAGGCTGGATGGTCATCTGTCAGAGATGCTTTGAGTGAGAGTTCCTGCATAGCTGGAGGTTGGACTGGATGGCCTTTGTGGTCTCTTCCAACTCTATGATTCTATGATTCTATAAGTGTACAGATATATAATTGAATGCTAAAGTAAAGATTACCTGTGCCATCATATTTCCAGTTTCTATGCACGGTTGTGAAAGCTGAACAGTGAAGAAAGCTGATAGGAAGAAAATCAACTCATTTGAAATGTGGTGATAAAGAAGAGTTCTATGGATGCCATGGACTGCTAAAAAGGACCAATATGAAAGCAAATCAAGCCTGAACTCTCCCTAGAAGCCAAAATGAGACTGTTGTACTTTGGCCATAACATGAGAAGACATGACTCACTAGAAAAGCCAATAATCATTGGGAAGATAGAGGGCAGTAGGAAAAGAGGAAGACTACATTCCAGAAGGATAGACTCAATCAAGCAAGCCACAGCCCTGAGCCTGCAAGACCTGAGCAGGGCTGTTGATGATAGGGTGATTTGTAGGTCTCATTCATTTGACTCATTCAGTTAAAGTGAACTTGACGGCAAATAACAAAACTGCATAAAAGAAGAAAGCACAAAGGCAGAGTTACAGGAGAAACATCGAAATAGTTCAAGATTTTTTATACCAGGAGATTGTAGTAGGAAACCAGAAGAAAGCTAGGACTTGGAAGAGCAGCTATGAAGGAACTACATTAGATCCTCAAAAGTGTGAATCCTGTAATGGGGAGGGAGGGCAGAGGGCCCACCCCAATTACGCTGGGGCAGGCTGAACCCTCTGAAATTGGCAAAGCTGGCCTGCCAAGATGAATGCCCTTTGGGATTATGAGTCAGAAACATACTGAATGACCAAGCACGGAAATATTAAGACAGTGACTGCCATTGAGCCATCTCAAGAGTAATAAAAACTGCCTGCAATCTATCGCAGATTTACTTACTGAGTAAGCACATAGAGGGAACCTCTAAGTTCACTCTCTGTTTGCAAGGGTCTTCATATTTAAGAATCTTTGAATGATAATGGGTGGGAAAAGTAATTTGTCCCCTCCCTGGCAAGTACCTTGCAAAAGCCAAAATGAACAACAATCTGTTTGCCCGTGCTGAGCCCCTCCATCTTGAAAACAGTTCCAAGGTCTCTGCTCAAATTTAAAAATATATAATTAAATACCAACGTCAGAATCATCCATGCCCCATATTTCTGTGGATGGTAGTACACGCTAGACAGTGAAAAAATCTCTAAAGAAGAGAATCAACTCATTTGAGATACGGTGCTGGAAGATTGTTCTGCAAATACCATGGACTGTTTAAAAGACCCAGTAAATGGGCTTGAAAACAAATCTAGTCAAAGCGAATCTAGTGAGCTCTCACTAGAAGCCAAAATGACTAAACTGGGACTACTGCAGTTTGGACATATAATTGATTTCATGGCACTTAACAACAAAAGTCAAAGCCAACTTGATGGCAATTAATCAAAATAACAGCATTTAGTCTTCTTCATTCCTTATCTTCTGTTGTCCTACCTCTGTTGTCTCATCCCATTACAGGACATTTACTTTCAAATTCTTTGAAACTTATCATTTTTGCTTGCTACATAATGAAGTTTCATGTGCGCTGACTGTGTTATATACAATATTTAAATCTGATTTCTGGTCTAGTAGAGACACTGAGACATTATTGATTGCCCTGATGGATGATGGATTAACTATGTAAGTAGAAACATGGGGAGGGTGCAGCTGTGTTAAAGATTTCTTCTGAACCTTTTAGTGGTTTTACATACTTTCAATCATGGAATACCTCTGGTCCAGTGGTGGATTGTGGGCACTATCCATTCATACCTGGCTGGCTCTAGGTCGTCCTAGGGAATGGGTGCTGCTCTACCCAATGGCAGTTATACAATGGGGTTTCACAAGACTCTGTTCTTGTTTCTTTAGGTTGTTCAACAACTGAGAGAAATAACTGAAAGAGGCAGCTGGAATGCAGTGTCAAATGTTTGCTAATGACAACCTGCTCAGCTTATCCTTGCCATGGAATTCATTTGGTGCTGCAGAAGCAGTAAACCTGAGATCCAAAGTCCAAATTCAATAAGACAAAGATGTTATTAGTAAGCAATAGAAATTTTAATAGTTACTTGTCTGGATTATAGTTTCTGCACCTTTTTCTGGATGGGATTGCACTTCTGCTTAAACGTCAGGTTTGCAATTTGTGATTGCTATTATAACATAGAACAGGTCAAACCAGAAATACCTCTAGAAGCCAAGATGACAAGACTTAGACGGTCATACTTTGGACACATCATGAGAAGGAATGAATCGTTGGAAAAGACAATAATATTAGGAAAGGTGGAGAGAAGTAGAAACAGAGGAAGGCAACATGCTAGATGGATGGACTTAATTTAAGAGATCACGAATATGAGTTTGCAGGAGCTGGGCAGAGCAGTAGAGAACAGAGGGTCCTGGAGATGTCTCAAGCATAGGATTACCATGGGTCGAGATCGATGCAAAGGCAGTTGACAACAAACAAAAATATTAGATCAGCATTACACTAGGCCATGCACTAGTGATAGCCTTTTACAGAGAATGCATTGCCACAGTTGTTCATGCTCCAGCACCATATCACTTGGACTACCACAGTGAAATTAATGGAGAGCTGCCCTTGGAGATGGGCCTGATATTCCAATTAGAAAAGAATATGGCAGCTTGGTGTTACTGGGACCAGGTACAATGAACATATCTTGACCATCTTTGAGAAGCTTCGTTGTCTGTGCCTATTTCTGAGCCCAACTGGACTGTCTCTTTCCATGTGATCTTGCCAGGGCATTACAAATATCAGAGGCCCATCTGCCTGACCCTGATCTAATTTGGGTACAGGGTATATATGACTTGGGATTTAGGACTTTTCTGCCATGGCATTCCAACGTGGGAATTTACTCAATAGGGAGGCTCATCTGGCATTGTATCTCATCTTTTTGGTCAGGATTTTTATTCCTCCAAGCTTTTAAGGATTTTTTGTTCTACAGATGGGTTGACCAAGTTTTTCAGAAGCTTTTCGGTTGAACTTTTTTCTGTTGCATTATAATAATCTTTATTGATCCTTTTTAAAAATGTAAATGGAAAATTGTACAACTCAAAACAGTAGAAGAAAGCTTTAACTCAGGAGTAGTCCGCATGGAAGATTTAGGGGCTTTACCTTCCCAATTTCCCACTCGTTCCAAGACCCATCAAAGCCAAACTTCTGGGGTACAGTCATATTATTGTTGCTGTTGTTGTGTGCCTTCAAGTCGTTTGTTTCTGACTTATGGTGACCCCAAAGTGACCCTATCATGGGGTTACACAATTACATAATAATAAAACTTGAAAACCACTGTAACTGCCGTGGTCCATGCTATGGAGCTCTATGCTATGGAGTCATGAGATTTGTAGGTTTTGTGGTACTTAAAAATAGTCTGCTAGAAAGCTCTAACGCTGTATCTCAGGGAGTGAACTAGAGAATTCTAAAAACTTAGCTAAACTATACATTCCAGGATGCCATAAGATGGAGCCATGGCAGTTAAAGTGACCTCAAACTGTTGTGACATGTAGATACAAACATAGTTTCTGATGAAACCAGTAGTCACCCAAAGTTCATTTCCATGTTTCTGAAAACTGGTTTCAGCTGAAAACAAAGTCTGGAGGGCATATTTTGTTTGAGTCAAAAGATTACACTCTCTGGAGGCATTCTTAGGCCAGGTTCTTTGTTTTTGTTGAAAAACGTTTTTCTTTTATTAGAAGGGGCTTGTAGGATTCTGGAGAGATAGCTCAAGGGGCTGTAGGAATGGGCTTGGTGTACTGCATGCAACATACACAATTCCATCCCTCCTCTGAATTAATATTATATTGCCAGTATAAGGCATAGTTATGAAAAAGAAACCTGTAAATCCTCAAATAAAAACTTCAACAAATAAAACCTTTGTA